>NC_066516.1:11216098-11396098 GCF_024679095.1 Eriocheir sinensis
ATAAGGAAGAGGAGATGAAGATAAAGAAAAAAAACGGAGGAGAACGAGGAGTAGGATGAGGAAGAGGATGATAAGAAGAAAAGAGATGAAAAGGAGGAGGAGGAGGATATGCAAAAAGAGGAGGTGAGCAAGATAAAAGTGAAGAAGGAGGAGGAGGAGGAAGAGGAGGATGCGAAAAAAAATAGAGGAAAAAAAGGAGGAGGAGGAGGAGAAGGAAGCGAAAAAAAGAAAGCCAAGGAGAAAGAGAGAAAGAAAAAGAGAAAGGTATAACAACATGTATAGGAAAACACGGAAAATGGGAAGGATGTGGCAGAGGGGAGGGTGTGGCGAGGGTGTGGTTAAGCAGATAAGTAGTGATCGATCGCCCATCCTTCAGCCAACCCATTATTATCCTCATCATCATAAACAACAACAACATCAACAACAACAGCTAAAACGCCTCACTAATAACTTTAATCACTATCTTCGGCGTTATTGTCATCGTCATCATCATTATCCTCATCATAAGACATCTTTTCTAATGACTATGAAGCGGTGATGAGAAACGTCACGAAGCAACGCGCAGTACCAACATTTATAAATCAACGGAAACCTGTAGCCAGCCTCACAGAATATCAGGAAGCTGCTGATGATTGATCGTATAAACTGAAACTGAAGGCATAGTTGCTTGCTTCATACACAAAAGGTTAATTATCAAAGAAAAGCCTTGTTGATCCTAGCGGGTCTTTGAGAACAGCGGCTCGACCCCAGTGAAACTCCTGTTCGAGCTTCGGGTCGCGCCGGGGGTGGTGGTGGTGGCGCTGGTAGTATCGTCGTCCGTGACGGCTGGGGAACACGTGGCCCTGGCTGGTATCCTGGCTGCTACTGATGTAGGTGAGGGCGTTGGCAGTGGGTGTGGGATTTGTTGGGGCGGGTCGTTCGACTGGTGGTGTTGGACCTGAAGATATATCCCGGTCGTGGACGCAGCAGGCACCGCAAAGACTTGGCGACAGACGAGAACAGATACGCGTGGCACGTAAACACAACAACCCTTCAGTAATTGGTAACAAGTGGGTAAATATATGCGTTTGGTCCATCACTCTTCTCTCAATGTGATATTTGTCTTACTAGTTTTGTATACTCGGTAGTACTTATTTTCACTTACGCTTTGTACCTACCTTCTTTACTACTTATGAAAACAAGTACTTCAGAGATGAGTTTTCTTTCGTGTCAAACTGAACCCAACATTGTACTGGTTATTTTTTGCCTGTCGCGTTTCTAATTTGTCACTTTCTCACTATTGTGGAGGATGGAAATTCAGCTGTTTTTTTGTTATTTTTTCCTTGCGGAGTTTAGTTTGTCCTCGCTTCGAATGTAGCCACGTAGCTGTGATTATAATGAGGCGGTGATCGTGATTCCCAGGCGCACACTAACGGGGCAACTACACTGGGCATATTTTCCGTGGATCTTCAGTCAAACCACGATTTCCGCTAACGTGGTTCTCAATTGTTTGTTGTTATTGCTGCTGATGATGATGATGAGTAATACCGTCGTCCTTCGGTGAAATCTACCGTAGCTTTGGAAGATCGTGGACACGTCAGAAAACCACGGAAATATGAGAACCACGCCAGCGGAAATCGTGGTTTGACTGAAGATCCACGGAAAATTTGCCCAGTGTAATAGCCCCTTTACCTTCGCGGAGCCATCGAGCGTCGGCAGGTTTTTCAGTTGCTCGAATAATTATGATCTCCGCAGCAAGTCTCGTCCTCGCCCTGTTCTGCCTAGTTTGTTATCGCCCTGCTTGCCTTCGTTAAAACTTCTTGTTCCGCTGGATCGCCATGCTCCTCCATGTCCTCTTCTCGTCCCCATCTCTTCCTGCTCCCTCGCTCCCTTCGTTTTCCATTCCTCCGTCTATTCCTTCCACCCTTCCTCTTTCCCTCATTTCTCCGGCTCCTCCATGTCCTCTTCCCCCGTCCGCATCTCTTCCTGTTCTCTCCCTTCGTTTTCCCTTCCTTCATTTTCTACTCTTCCTCCTCCGTCTCCTTTCCTTTCTTTGTTTTCCCTTCCTTCATATCCTCCTCCTATCCTTCCTTTCTTTGTTTTCCCTTCCTTCATATCCTCCTCCTATCCTTCCTTTCTTTGTTTTCCCTTCCTTCATCTCCTCCTCCTCCCACCCTTCCTCTTTCCTCTTCTCTCATCCACCTCTCCTTTCCCTCTTGCCTTCCCCACATCAGGAAGCGGCAACTCGTGTATTCATAAAGACTTGCTCACCTTCCTTCACCGAATCTTATCTCCATAGCTTACAAAGTTGTCATCGTTTCCTCGAGGTTAGCGTTTATTTTTATTTACATATTCAACATTATTCAGTTTATCTTCATTATACCGTAGATTTACTAATATATTGAAATTCAATGCTCATCCATTATTTCGTTATTGAGTTCACTCGTTTCAATGATTTGTTTGTATATTGATGCTGTGGGGGTGTTGTGTTCATTCATGTATATTATCGATTTACCTGTTTTGATTTTATAACTAATTGGTCTCTCTCTCTCTCTCTCTCTCTCTCTCTCTCTCTCGTATTTATCGAAACAATATAAACAATCACACCCGTCATTGTCGCCCCCTGAAAGAATGACCCTGCACACACTACACCTCTGAAGGCCCCGCCGCGCCACGCAATCAACTGCCTCATTTGCTGCCTCTAAAGTTTCCGCGCGTTTTCCATTTGCAATTGTGACAACGGGCGAACACTGACGAAATGTAAATAGCTCGAGTAGTAAGTAGAAAGTAGTAGTAAGTAAATATCAGTGAGTAGTAATTAAGTAAGTAGTAGTATGTTCCCAAAGTGACACTGCATGTACGGTATTTTATTTTTATTTCTAACATTTAGGTGTCTTAGTTATGTGTATTCATTCATCCATCTCTTTCCATGCACGTTGGGAAAGTATGAGCATGGCAAGCGGTAGAAATTAAGGCAGAGAAGAAATAAAAAGTGTAAATGGTGCTTTGTTTCTGTAGTGTGAGAGAGAGAGAGAGAGAGAGAGAGAGAGAGAGAGAGAGAGAGAGAGAGAGAGAGAGAGAGAGAGAGAGAGAGAGAGAGAGAACCAACAGATAATTATAATCAGACAGACAAACGGACACAAACCAAAAGACAAGTCAGACTAATCGACGAGACAAACTGACAGACACAGACAGACAGATTGATAGGCAGATACAGGTAAATTGACAGGCAGACAGGCAAACAGACTTTAAGAGACAGGCAAAGATAGACAAAATTACAAGCAGATACTTACTGACAGACACAAACTGACAGACAAACAGACTGCGTGACTGAAAATTTGTTAGGCAAGAGACAGACGTCCAATGCTTAGTCCCAAAGTCCTTCCATAGCGACAGCAGACTTGGAAACGGGGGATCCTTGGCACCATAAACTCTTCATACAAACTTTTGCTGGAAAGGCGACTTTGGATGATTGAAGGCTTTCTCTTCACCCTCTGCACCTCTTGATATGTGCTCATTATTGAAGTTTCTTACCAAGGCTAATTCTGTGTGTTGTCCTCTATCCTTGAAACCTTATGGTCTGCAATCCTTCTTGGTCTCAATTACTGTTTTTAAGAAGCTTTAGCGCCAACACCCTTCCTGGTCAAACTTCTAATGCTCTTGCTATCATCGTGTCTTCTCTCTTGTTGTAAGAACTCTAAACACAATGTGCCTAAGAAGGGTGAACTCCTTCCCTTTAAACAACTGTATCATGTTTACTTACCCCCACAAGGTTTTGTGCCTCTTCTGAAGAGGGAATTTTGTGACAGTCGCAATCTATTTTTGTCAGTACTCCCTCATAGACTCTCTACTCAAGTTCATCCCTACAATCTGTTTTTCTAATGCAAGTTAACCAATAACTTCCTTCCTTTATCCCTATCTGTCCCCATCTCCATTTGTATCTAAATAATCCCTTCTTGAAAGAGTGTCATTAGAAGTGGGAAGAAGATGAAAGAGAGGCATTATGGAACTCGATTTAACAAGATTATGCTTTTAAGATTTTTTTTTTTTATATATAATTCCAAGTAGTGGTGGTGAAGGAAGAGGAGGAGGCACATATTCATCCACTCTGCTGCTTTACAGGCATGGGAAGATTGGGAAGAGAAGGAAGAACAGCAGCCTTGAATACAGAGCACAGGAAGGAAACAACAACAGCAACTAAAATGACTATTATGGTTAGTATTGTATTTTATTTTAGCATTACATTGCATGTCCCCTTTTCGGTCTTGGTGGGATAAGTCCATAGTGCAACATCATGAAAATAATGCTAAGCCACTGAAATAGGTCACTCACCTTCTCTCCAATCAAGCCAGCAAAGTTCACAAGTCCTCCCTCCATTATTTTTTTTCCAGTTTACAGTAACTCAGTCCATTCACATGTTCATGGTTGAGGGCCTCATTTCACTGACCTATCATCAGATTGTATAGTTCCACTGCATGACATAGGCCTCCCCTTGTGGCTTTCCATGTTTTTTTTTTCCCAGTCTGTTACCTTTTGTTCATCTGCTGTTCTCTCACCTATACACATGTCCTCCCCATTGCAGTGGCAGTGGCTGAGTGGTCAGTGCACAGTTGTGGTGATCTCAAGAATCCAGGTTCGTCCCACCACAGGCAGCTGACAATTTTCAACCATCACTGAGTGGCAGAAGATTACCCACATGCTGTCCAGGTCTACAATCAACTATTACTTCAGTGACTTCAGTCAAGAGGATCACCAGGGGGGGGGCAAATCATACATCATAGCAGCCACCTATAATAAATTCACCTGCACCAGTACTAACTGGCTGGGGCAATCCCATGAGCCCCTCAAAGAAGCCTACTGGCACTATGGGCATCACACACACACAGAAAAAGTGGCAAACAAATGTTAGTACTAGTGAATTTTAGCACTTATGAAATCCCCATTATTTGGGTGGTTGAGAAATGTATCCCCATCTAGGGTCTTGTGACCCTGCCCATGGATATCAGTCACTGCAACCCCTGACCTGGGTTGGTTAGGGAAAGGACCTCCAACCCTGCCTCTTTACAACCTTATCCCAGTGATCCCTGATCTGGTTTAGCTGAGGAGCCTGGACACACAGTGGGTTTTCTTTACGAATCCACATTGGGCAAGTCTGCTGCTTATGGCAGGAACAAGGCAAAGACTACTGGAACCCTGCATCTTGAGGGAGGATGGGTGGGGTGCTTGATTAGCAATGCCTGCCTACAGAACCAGGAACATGGTCAACCTATGAAGGGCTCTGTGTGTGGGGTCCTGGTACATTTTGAGCCTCCCAGAGGATCACAGACAGTCTTGCCAATTGAATGAGCTCAGAAGGCTGAAGGTGGATATGGTGGGATTCTCAGATGAGAAGGCCAGGGAGTGGCAAGATCAGTAATGGCAGGTGCACCCTCTACTGGTCTGGCATGGGCAATGATACCAGTCATAGCTATAGGCATCTCCAGCCAACTTCAGCAATTTTCAGTTGATGAGTACAAAGCCATTTTCCAGTGAATACTCCTACTGAGGCATGTAAAGCTGAAGAGAATGTGTTCAACACAAACTCTACTCCTTATTAGACCAGTGCCCCCTCAGGACATGCACACTGTTTTGGACAACTTTAACCCTTTGGCTTTGGGTAACGGCTTTAGCCACTCATAGAGAAAGCTTCAGGGAGCAGCTCTAGCCATCCTCTGCCCAACTGAAAGTTACAAGTCATCCCAACACCATATCTCCACCATGCTGCAATCTAGACTATTACAGTTCCTTTTATCTTGAAGAGGATGGACTGGCAGTGAGAAAACACTATACTATGTTATTGTGTTTCTATTCGAAATTACCATACAGGGCACTGATGAAAACTCCTAGTTTTCCGAATTAATCGATAGAGCCTGCACGTTGGAAAGATCACAATCAAGTTCTAGGCCAAAGTCTAGGGGTTAGTGCCACTACTGGCACTGACAGAGCCGGCTGATTTTTGTGTTTTATACCCTTGGTTCTGGTACCAGGAACATCCATAGCTCTCTCCTGCATTTTGCAAGATCCAGGAGGTTGCGAATTGCAGGTTTTTGGTATTGAAGACCAGTGCTGCAATGCTGGAGAGGTAGCTAAAGAGGTTGACCACTTCCTTGTAAGCAATCATTGGAAGATCCTTCAGAAATGCAGGGTTTTCAGAAATCCATAGTTCTTTGCAACTGATCAAAGGTGTTAGTTCTTTGCAACTGATCAAAGGCTTGTTGCAACACAAGTTTCATGTCAAATCTAGACGAATCTAAAGATGCAACCATACAGTATTTTATAATGAGAGACAAAGACTTGGTATGTGCCCATGAGGAGGCAGCAACAGCCTCAAATTGCCTGTAATGTAACACCACTGGCCTGAGTCCTGGGGGATTGAACATAGGCCTTCCAAGTAGAAGTTAGGGCAACAAACCAACTGAGCCACCAATGAGTTAAATGGTCACCATGACAGAGGCCACTTCTGCCTAACACCCCAGTTCCCACCATGGACTTGGTGACCTTGCTCACACTCATGGTAACTGGAGAAGCTTTTAATCAACCGGCAATGGGACATACAATGTATATATACATCAGAGAAACCACAATAACACAGTGAAAATATCCTGTAATGTAACATCACTGAGTGTTAAGGGATTGAACCCAGACCTTCTGAGTAGAAGTGAGGGCAGCAAACCAATTGAGCCACTGATAAGCTAAAAAGTTACCGTGCCAGAGGCCACTACTGTGGCCTATTCCTGACACCCTAGCCCCCACTATGGACATGAAGGTAAAGGGATAGGCTACAGTAGTGGCCTCTAACATGGTGACCTATTAGCTCATCGGTGGCTCAGTTGGTTCGCTGCCCTGACCTCTACTCAGAAGGCCTGGGCGTGATCCCCTGGCACTTGGTGGTTACATGATGTGATTTTTTCACTGCAATATTGCAGTTTCTGTAATGTATATATACACTGTATGTGCCATTATGGGTACGAGGAGAGACAAGGAAAGGTATGTCAGGAGTCTTGCTGAGGATGTCTAAGGCCATTTATATGCAAAGGACCCCCAACCTGCCTACCAAACCCAGAGACAGCTCTGCTCGGAGCCTCCTTCTCAGGTTAGCACTATTCGTGGAGCAGAATGTTGCCTTTTGTTAAGGCGTGGATGGGCAAATGTCTCATTGGGATGAGTACTTTGAGCACTTGTACATGACAGACCCTCTGAGCAGGCAGCTTCCAACCGATGGGCTACAAATAGCAGATGCTGATCCACCCAGTGACAAAAGCCTCTCTGGTAAGGTCAGAGAGGCTGTGGCAAGGTTGAGAGGTAGAAAGGTACCTGGTATTTGTAACATCAGTGTGAGAGCTGCTCAAAGCTCTGTGGTATTATGCTGCTCAGTGTGCCAGGCAAGGTGCTTATCCATCTGTTGCTCATGTGGATTTGCAACCAGCTGCTGAAGCTGAAGAGACCTAAGCAGTCTGGGTTCATGCCTAAAATCAACAACTGGCGGTATCTGAGCACTTTGCCTACTGGTGGAGCATCAACGTGAGTTTTGGCAGGGGATGACTGAAGCCTATGTCGATCACAAGAAGGAGTTTGATCAGTGCATCACAAGGCACTTTGGGGTCTACTGCAACTCTGTGGGATTCTTGCAAGGACCGTTGACCTCCTGACTGGCTAGTACGAGAGAGAGAGAGAGAGAGAGAGAGAGAGAGAGAGAGAGAGAGAGAGAGAGAGAGAGAGAGAGAGAGAGAGAGAAAATTTTGATTTTGATTTTGTGAAATGCCAGAATTTGCTCTTTACTACACTCCCACATGACCTCTGCGTGTAATGAAACACACGAGAAATCAATCCAGACAAGGACAGGTTTTGCCGGCGCCGGGGATCGAACCAGTGAGACGGGAGAGCCACTCCTTAACCAGTCGGCCAAAGAGGTACCCCACTGGCAGAGGAAATTATGGGAGGCTCGCCCATCAGGCTAGTCGCCGCACTACACTTGTGATACTGGAGGTCATTTGAAAAAGTAGCAGGAGTGTGAAGGGTGGGCACTATGTCATGGCTAACACAGACTGGTTGGACTATAATATGCAAAGTGCTAGGCTAAGGTCAGTTGTTGACCTACCAAACTTGAACCCAGACTGCTCAAGTCTCTGCACCTTAAACAGCTGATTGTGAATTTGCACCAGGAAATAGGTGGGGAAGCACCGTGCCTGACACACTGAGCAGTGTAATATCACAATAGTTATTGCAGTCCTAGTGGTCCCCTTTCCATGTAGGGATGACCAGCCCCCTCTTCAAGTCAGGAGAAATGGTACCAGATTGCCATTTAGCAGTCAAGCTTTGAGCAGCTTCACACTGATGTTACAAATACCAGCTGCCTTTCCACCCCTCAACCTTGCCACAGCCTCTCTGACCTTATCAAGAGAGGCATTTGTCACTGGGTGGATCAGCATCTGCTATTTATATACTAGCAGTTGAAAGCTGCCTGCTTAGAGGGTCTGCCATGTACAACTGCTCAAAGTACTCCGCCCAATAAATTCTCTGCCCATCCACGTCTGACGCAAGGCAACATTCTGCTCACCTGAGAGGGAGGCTTGGAGCAGAGCTTCTTAAGGGCTCAGTATGCAGGTTGGAGGTTGTTTGCATTGAAATGGCCCCCAACATCCTCAGTGAGACTTCCTGATTCCCAGCAAGCCTGGCAGCTGGATCACTGTAAAGCAATTATCTTTCATGGAAAAACTGAGTAAGTGAAAGGCATCAGCATTTAGTAGATATGATGAACCCACCACTCGTGTGAATTTTTGTGGACCTCATATTCGTGGGACACCAACAAAAACTAAAATGGAGGAAGGAAGGATAATAAACACAGTTCTTTCTGATGAGGATTTTCAAAACCTAAAGAAAACTATCACTACTACAATTAGATGTCTTCTGAAAACAAATAATGCAAATAATAAAGGCACTTACTTATTTATTTCTCAAACCATCACAATCTAATGATAGTCAATTATTACTTAAACTACCAACTGTACACGTAAATCCCTAATCGTGAACAAAAGTTAAGGTCATCACGACACCTCTGTAAAGTTAAGATGTGGGTCTTGCTGATCGAGTGTGAAGTGAGCAGCCAGGGCGCGCCGCAGGGCAGGCTCGAGTCGTGGCCGGAGGCTCAGATCTTCCACAACGCACTGCCCTGTTTATTGAAATAACACTTCTTGTACAAACACATTAGACAAATTGTTATTGGGCAACTTTGTAAAACTACCTTGTTAGTTATCACCGGACCTTTATTAAAGATGTTGCCATTATTGTATCTCTACTCACTCAGCTACTTGTGCCATTATTGTATCTCTACTCACTCAGCTACTTGAGAAGTTTCCTTTTATTGGACAGCTTCTCAAGGCTGAAGTTTTTCAGAGTTAAAATATGCTCTCACACATGTGCCTGTTCTTGCATTCCCTTATCTTGCATTATGCAACTCAATTTAAATTATGTAAAGATGCTTCTACTTTCAGTATACAGTCCTCATGCAATTTGATGAGAAGGTGAAAAATCTTCCTCGTTAAGTATATTTGTGAATCTTTACATTCTTCAGCCTCCTCCCTAACTATAAGAATATTGGGGCATTTCTGTATTAACTATTACTTATTTCATCTTAGATTCATGCCTACTTTACATCTTACCAGTCTGTGGCCACTGGATTAGAGTTCATTTAGTAGTGCTGTTATACCCTTCACTATGTTCAGATTTCCAATAAGAATAAAGTCACTTTTATTCATGAGCTCCATTAGGGCTTTTCCAGGTACATTTCGAGTTTGCTCATTTCTTAAAAAATATGTTTATGACTCTACCTGCTTCTTTCTGCATTCAAAAGTTGACATCTTCCAAGTCTTGTACCTTTTCCAAAATAGCCCACTGATAGAGAAAATCTGTCCTTTCAAAATGTTTGAATAGCCTTGGGTTTGGGGTAGTTGGCCTTGAGGTGCTTTACAGTTATTTTATAGCATATGAATTTAAATTGTGCATACCCCTCGACCCAACTATATCAATTGGTATAGTTTTTTGTGGGGATAAACTATATTTGAGTTCAACATACAGAATTTTTGAGGCAGTGTCATAATGGAAGGTATTGGAAGTAACAGTACTTGTATTTATATAACTTTAAGTGAATCACATCACTGTAAAGCATTAATTATTTTGTGATATATCTTTTTAATAAAATAAGGGTCTACTGTGCTCTTTTTCCTTACCTGTCAATGATTCAGCCGAGGCAGCGTTCAGAACGTTGGCAAGGAAGTGTACAGTCTCTGTCTGTAGGTGAGGAGTGGAGGAGTACAGGAGCGCTCTCGTCACCTGCACAAACTGTTCATTACGGTAACATATCTGAAATGAGACCTTGCTTCTATCAACACAAACATGACTGAGGGATGAAATAGAATGAAGTGTGAAAATCTGTTTTTGATATGATGATGATGATGTTTCAGGCCCCAGTCTGCCGCCGTAGCAGCACTCCACAAATATTTAATCAGGATTAGTCATTCAAGTAATAAATACAAATATAGACTAATATTATCCAATAGATTGAAAGTGTGTTTACAATGTGACAGAAAATAACTGGCAAAAAATGAGTAGAAATATAATACTAATTTGACATAACACTTAGTTTCTGAAATCAGGGAATATTCATAAAACAAAAGATAACAATGAAAAAGGTTCTACATTACTAACCTGAAGGGCAGTTCCCGGTACAGATGCGGCGCAGTTCATCAACACACGCACGATGGGAGTAGCAGCAAGCACATTGAGGTTCTGAAATGTTTTTTTATTTACAAATAATTAAGAAATTGGGGCTGAAATATGCACAGTAAACAGTAACATGTGGAATGATTGGCTGATAGCCGCAGTGTTAAGTTCTGGAGAAAGAGGTCGACTAGTGAAATTGATGAATAATGAACCAGTTTTCACAAGGAAATACTTGCAAATTGAGGAGAGTTGGGTTCCTGGCCATCTTGACCTAAGAAAATTTCAATAAAAGATTTCCAAATATGAACCAATTACTTTTTATCCCACGACATATATGCCCAAACTTTCATAAAATCAGGTTTTGCACACTTTTTGCAGTACCATTTAAGCAGAAAACTCAAATCGCCCCTGTTTTATGAAAACCCTCATGGATTGCCTCCATGAAAACAAATATCTACAGTACCCTCTCGAGTTTCACACTATCCGAGTTTCGCGATCCTCGAGTTTAGCGCTTAGTCCTAAATTCTTACCATCCCAACTTTCGCGCATTACCGCCCCAAGTTTCGCGGTGCTTTGACATGTACGGGTCACGTCTACTTACTGTTGGCGTCATGAGTGCTGCCTTAAAAGGCGGTGTCCAACCATTGGGGCGATGAGCAACCGTGGTTGCCCGTATGCCCAACTGGGAACGAGTTAATTGCTGGGTGTCCGTATAAATGGAAAACAGTTGTGGGTACGAGCGTGGGTAAGTGGGTACCTCACGGCTGTAAGTAAAGAGACGACAGCAGTGGCTGAGGAGTGAGGACCAGTGGAAAATGGCCCACCAAGAGACTCGTAAAATGGACTGGCAGAACTGGTTTGCTTACTACTTGATTAACAAGATAAGAGAACACCCTGTGCTGTGGAACCACAGTCCAAAGAAACTTTTTCTCCAGTCTATGAAAATTGTAGAACTCTCAGTGTTGTTTTCCTCTTCTTCTTCTTCTTCTTTTGATCTGTAATGCATGGCAGCGACGGTGAAAAGTAATAGTGGAAAATAGCAGAAGGGCATAGAAAAGCAAAATCAGAGAAGAAAAGGACAGAAAAACACCTAAGTTCAGGGTGAAGTGAATAAGTGCGCACTGCAAAGTAACTAAATGCATGTTGTGAAGTATAAAAGTGTGGAGAAAGAGGACCTAAGAAGTGATACAAAACATTACAGGTCAAAAGAGGAAGAAGGTCCACTACACTGGTGCCATTGTAAAGGCAATACCTCCGATACCATCACATCACATGGCAGCGACGGTTGGGTCCACTACACTGGCTGGTGTTGCGAGAAATATCTCCCTGCTGAAATTAGTTATTCTGCTGTCCACCACGCATGCGAGCTGTGGGAACACACAGCTTTAAACGTATTAATTTGCCTGGTTTTGTTCTAGTTTGTCCGCTTGTGATCTTTGTGAGCGGTGAGGGAAATATGGAAACAGTAAGCAAGTTGAACCTCTCTGCGAGCTATTTTGCGGCTGCAGCGGCAGTTTACGTTCAATAGGCATTGAAAAGTCAATCATGATATTAGTGATTTAACGATTTAAAGCTGAAAGAGTTAGCAGATTATATCATAACACACACAAAACTACCAGAAGCTATAGGTTTGTCCAACTGTACCACGGGTGACTGTGAGCGACCGCCCTTACTTTAGCAGACGACACCACATGGATCACAAGCGTATTTTCAGAACTGTCAGCCAATTGTAAGGCAGCTGCCTTCAACTGCAGCTTCAAAACGATCCGTCCTCACTTCCCATTTGCTGCCTATTACCAAGGTACGTATTTTGAAATAACAAGGGAGTAAAGTCGAAAAAATTGGGATACAAGGGAGTAAAGTCGAAAAAAAAAAAAATTTTAGGGGGCAGAACCAATAAGCGCTTTTTCATGGATTTCAATACCTCGAGTTTCGCAATCCTCGAGTTTAGTGCCATACCTTCAGAATGAGCAAGCGCTAAACTCGAGAGGGTATTGTACTTCTTACTTCTTGCAAAATTAATAATGAAGCAGCTACTTACCTGTTCATTGACTAGTTTCTCCAGGAGATTAAAACCAGTTCCTATTATGCCTTGATCCACCAGCAACTGACATACTTCCTGCTCCATAGATGACACAAACAGACACCAGCCAACCTCAGGCAACCCTTCAGTGAGGCTCAGAGCATCAATAAGGCGTCGCACAACTTGGGGTTCTGACAATATTCTGATAGAGAGAAGGGTCAGCACACAAATATAGAGGATTAGTTAAGTTGTCATCCAAGAGTATTCGAGATGCTACAGTTGTTCGGTATAATTCTAAGCAAACCTGTGTATTTCGTGATGTAAGACTACATGCAAAATAAATGGGATGCAGATATATGTTTATATATAACACAAACTTTTTTTCCCATAAATGACAAGTTGACCTTACATGAAGTTGACTTTTACACAATTATGTGCAGTATATAATCTCTGGCAGAACTCAGGAACCCTTCTTATTCTTGCATGCTCTTCATTCCCTTTACATGCTTAATACACTATCTGAGGGTGCCTGAAGAGCAATCAGCTGGTGGTGGTGGTGCTCTTTATGAATCTAGATAAGCATGTTTGTATGGGAAAACAAACATTTAATTGGCATCAAGATCTCCCTGATATTTTTATGAATCTAGATATGTATGTCAGTGTGAAAAAAACAACATTAACCTCACCATTTTCTAACCTACCTGATCCTATCATTAAGAGTGGTAAGGTAGTGGGTCAGAGCATAGGCCACAGACTGAATAACATGAGGAGTATGGGAGTTGAGGGCTTTCAGCAGGGCTTCCTCGACTCCCTGGGAGGCAAGCAGCAGACACACATCCTTGTGGTCCCCGCACAGGTTGCCAATACACCATGCACATGGATCCTGAAATACCAGTTCAGTTGTAGCAAGATTACATCTAAGATTGACAGGTAAGTATTTCTATAGCAGACTAATTACACCCAGGACCTTCCAGGAGGATGGTCATGAGGAAAAATAATCCACTCACTCTATACATCACTAAAGCATGTACACACACATGCACGCACACAAGCACACATTCACTTGCAATTGAACCTCCACCTGGCAGGCGGAGGTTTGAGCTCCGCTCAGGTTGGAATTTTTCTGGTGACAAGTAGTGGTTACTGTTCCCCCTTGAGCAAGGGGTATGAGCTGTGTGGTGTGTGGAGGTCCTGGCAGTACCCAGAGATCGACTATAATCAGTTGTTCTTGTCGGGAGGATATTACTTGCTGGCGATTGAGAGTCCAACTTGTGATCAAGCCGTGGTGAATTACACATGCATGCCCCCCCCTACCCACCACACCAAAACACACACACACACACACACACACACATACACACACACACTGGGAAAAGTTAAAAAGAACAGACGAGGTGCAGGAAAAGTATGATATTTTCACAGAGGCATATGAGACGGAAGTCAAAAAATATGTCCCATTATATAAACCAATAGAAAGAGGAAAGCAAGATTGGTGCAGATTGTGCAGGTGCAAAGAAAAAGAGAGACAGAGCATGGAAAAGATGGAAAAGAAATAAGAACCAAAGAAATAAAGAAGACTTTAAGATGGCAAGAAATGAATATGCGAAAATAAGGAGGGAGGAAGAGAAAGGATACGAAAAGGATATTGTTGAAAAGTGTAAGGAGGAACCTAAATTGTTTTATAGATTTGTAAATGGAAAAATTAAACCAAAGGAAAAAATAAAAAGACTGAAAGATGGAAATAAGAATATTGAAGATCCTAAAGACATGTCTGAGCTACTAAACAAGAAGTTCAACAAGTTTTTACAAAAGAATCAAAATTTAATGAATCACAAGATGACAACATAAATGTTCAAATGGAGGAAGTAATAGTAACTAAAGAAGAGATATACAAAATAATGGAGGAGCTGGAAGAGAGGAAAGCAATAGGACCGGATGGAGTTTCAGGTTTTAATTTGAAAGAATGCAGAAATCAGCTGGTCGGACCGGTATATGATATCATAAAGTGCTCAATATCAACTGGTAAAGTACCGAAGGAATGGCGAAGCGCTGAGGTGGTCCCTATATATAAAAGCGTGAAAAAGGAAGAACCTCTGAACTATAGACCAGTATCATTGACCAGTATAGTTCGTAAAATATGTGAAAAAGTGATAAAGAAACAATGGACAAAATTTCTAGAAGAACACAATATAATTACAGAAAAACAATATGACTTTAGACAAGGCGTTCATGTGTAACAAACTTATTAAGCTTTTACTCGAGAGTGACGGACATAACACAGGAGAGGGATGGATGGGTAGACTGCGTGTATTTGGACTTGAAGAAGGCTTTTGACAAAGTTCCACATACAAGACTATTATGGAAGCTGGAAAATAGAGGAGTGAAGGGGAAAATTAAAAACTGGATGGAAAGTTACCTAAAGGGAAGAGAAATGAGAACAGTGGTAAAGGACATGAAATCAGAATGGAGAAATGTAGATAGCAGTGTGCCTCCAGGATCGGTACTGGCACCAATACTTTACTTATTATATACAAATGACATGCCGGAGAATGTAAATAGTTACATGAGTTTGTTTGCAGACAATGCAAAATTGCTGAGACACATCAGAAATAGTAAAGACTGAAATTCTGCAAGAGGACCTAAATAAGATTTGGGATTGGAGCAAGAAATGGGAGATGAAGTTTAATGTGAAGAAATGTCATGTAATGGAAATAGGAAAGAGTGAAGGGAGACCGAAGTGGACATATAGAATGGGAGAGGGAGAAATATTAAAAGTTCAAGAAAAGAGATATCTGGGAGTAACAATACAAGATAACCAACAGTCTGAGTCATGTAAATAGGATATTTGGGGATACGTATAGAATGTTAAGAAATATAGGAATAGCATTTCACTACATGGATAAGGATATGATGAAAAAGATGATTACCACTATGATTAGACCAAAGTTGGAATATGCGGAAATGGTGTGGTCTCCCCATGAGAAGAAACACATGAAAAAACTAAAAAGAATACAAAGGATGGCAATGAAGGGATTGTCATATGAAGAAAGGTTAAAGGAAATGGACCTGCCAACAGTGGAACAAAGAAGAGAAAAGGGAGACCTAATACTAATTTACAAATTGTGGAATAAAGTGGAAGAAGTAGGTAATGAGGAGTTACTACTAAGAGCAGTAAGAAACACCAGCAACACACAAGGACACAGTAAAAAATTGAGAAAAGAAAGATCCTTGAAAGACATAAAAAAATATAGCTTTCCGAAAAGAAACATCGAGGTTTGGAACAGACTAAGTGAGGATGTAGTATCGACGAAGTGTGCACAACTTTAAGGAAAAGCTGGACAAATACAGATATAGAGATGGGACCACATGAGCATAAGCCCAGGCCCTGTAAAACTGCAACCAGGTAAATACACACACACACACACACACACACACACACACACACAAACCTTAGATGGAAGGAAAGCTATGGGACCAGATGGAATCTCAGGACAAGTGCTAAAAGAGTGTAGAAATTAATTATTGGAGCCACTTTATGGATGGTGTTATGAGAGAAATGAAGGGCAAAGTTGGGGAAGTTGGAGTAAAAATGTATGCTGAGGGAAGGAAGTGGGTGCTGAATTCAATCTTATTTGCTGATGACACAGTGCTCATTGCAGAAAATGAAACTGTCTTACAAAATTTGGTCAGTGTTTTTGATAGTGTATGTAAAAGGAGAAAGCTGAAAGTAAATGTCAACAAAAGTAAAGTGATGGTTTGTGAGCGGAGTAGAAGTGAGGTTGTGAATTTTGTATACTCATATAGAGTGGGAATTGTATGTGAAAAAGAATGCAAAATAATTATGAATGGTGAAGAAATGGAGGAGGTTAATGAGTTTAAGTACCTTGGATCAGTTATATGTAAGCATGGTGGTACAGAAGGAGAGACAAGAGAAAGGGCATTGCAAGGAAGAAAGGTGGTGGGGTCTTTGGGACATATCATGAATGGCAGAAGTGTGAGAATGGAGGTAAAGAGGGATTTGAGAAATACAGTAATAGTACCAACCAGTTTCTTTGACAAGTGTAATGTGCAAGATTTGTGAAAGTAGTATAATAAAAAAAATAAAAAAAATGGGTTGAACATTTAGAAAAGGAAAACATGATAAATGAAGGACAGTTTGGATTTAAAAAAGGAAAATTGTGTGTCACTAACTTACTCTGTTTCTACTCAAGAGCAATAGACGTGGTGCAAGAGAGAGAAAGGTGGGCTGCTTGTGTATATCTCGATTTGAAAAAAGCTTTTGACAAGGTTCTGCACGAAAGGTTAATCTGAAAACTACAGCAATGGGGAGGAATGGGCAGAAAGGTTATCGAGTGGATGAAGGATTACTTAACGGAAAGAGAAATGAGGAGAGTGATTAAAGAGGAGAAATCAAATTGGAGGAGCAAGAAACATAGCTTTCCCCATAGATGCATTGACATTTGGAATGACCTCAAGGAGGAGATAGTTGAAGCCAAAAATATTCATGAATTTAAAGCTAAACTCGACAAACATATATTTGGAGACAGGACCCCATGAGTGCAGCTTGCTACCTACATAGTGCATATCACAACTAGGTAAACACACACACACACACACACACACACACACACACACACACACACACACACACACACACACACACGCAAACATGCACACATGCACACACATTTAAAGAAATGTATGACAAAATGGTTAAAAAATCAGGTACACAAGCATACTGGACATCAGTTGGATACTGAGTTACACACTGTAGTACCCATCATGGGTGTGGCACTCATGTTGGCAGGTTGTTAAATACAAGTTCTGAACATCATTGCCTTTTACATAGTGGTAAACTCACTCACCTGCACATCTGCATTACTGTTGCCTAGATGGAGGATTAAGTAGACACCCACTTGCTGGCATATGTCCAAACACTGTTTTTCATTGCCTAAAGCCAAGTTGACCAAAGCGCATGCTGCCTCCCTCTGCTGAATCCCATCCTGTCCTGAAAGAAAACAAAAATGAAAACACCTTATGTTTGAAATGGTGCCTAGCTGTCATTTACCCTGTGCACTAGTCCAGTATATATACAGCATAATATTAATTTTAAAGATAATTATGCCAAATAGATTTTAAGCTAAACTGAAGTGTTATGTACTTCAGTGCTACTTATTAGTTTGGTACGAGAGGCAAAAATTAGATATACATTTATTGATGTATAAAAACATGGAAAAGAGTGAAAAAGGGGCATCCCAAGATGATTAAACAATGAAATAATGAAACATGGATTCTCTGATGGCAAGCTGATGCTGCTGCATGATGCATGGCTGCCGCAGGGTTGTCAGCATCAAGTAGTTGTTGGAGTTACAGATTTCCATCACAAAAATAGCCCAATGAAAGTTCAACATGAAATAACATTATACTTTCAATGCATTACTATAAATAATCTGTAAATTAAGAAAAAACTGTGCCAATTATTTACTTAAGACCGATAGTATTTCCATTTAGGGCACATTGGTTTTAACCATTTCATTGCTAAACGTTGCAGCGGGCGTTAGGCGTATTTGCTGGTGGCGCTAAACGCTCGCTGCGACCTCCACCCACACTCAAATCTCCCGCGTATGAGAGTGTTCCAACACTAATTCTCACAACACAGGATTGCCAATTGAGTGGATTCTTCACTAAATTTGGTGGAAAATCATAACAGCCCAGCGCAGCAAATGTATGGACAAGTAACTGGTGGATGTTCTTGCCCAATATAGCGGCATTTTTGCATAGCTTCACCTATCACCTGACTGATTCTTTGACCAAATAGTTGTAAATATTGCAGTTGGCAATACTTCCTTGCCAGAATCTGAAGAAAAGATGTCCGCAGTTCCCTCAATACGGCTGATCATCCCACACGCACCGACGTAAGTGTTAACATTCAACACTCCCTGAACGTGCATGTACGTTCGCAAGAGAGGCATACATAACCGACTCCTATAGATCTGGACCTCCTCTTTCCAATATTGTTTTTGGTTTTTAGCTGTGGTGAATAGTTTTTGAGATACAGAGGTTAAAAGAGACCCCCCATTGGGCTCCCTGAGCGCGCCTGAGGGGATAGTCTCGTTGCGAGCGCTTACCAATGAAAGGGTTAATAGAATGAAAGCTGGATATTTTTTTTTCTATCCTTGTTACTTTTTTTGTAAAAACACCAAAAAAAACAGGCATCTGAAACACAGGAATATATTTAAAAGGTAGTAAATAAAAATACAAGGGCCTACACGTCATTTACCTGTGAGACATCCAACCAGTGAGTACATGGTTCCCTGGCAGTTGAGGAAAAGGGAAATGTTCTCCACATTGCTTCCAAGACCAAGGCGCAACTTTTTTAAAACATCGAGTTCCTTTTGCTTCTTCAGTTGACAACATAACTGTGTAAACTCTTCTCCATTGGGAGCCTGAAATACAAGAAAAAGTTAGCATTCTCAGTCTCCCTGTTCCCAATGCAGAGTAGGGCAGGACACCCACAGGCTCAAAAAACTAATAGTGACAGAAAAACTTTGTCATCATTCAAAAAATTAATAACAACTAATGTCAGTAGAACAAATGTTAATTAATGGATTATTATTTGATTTCATCAACCCTATTGATAAAGGTTATGACATAAGAGACAAATATTGTGAATGTTTAAATCTCCTCATATGCATGCTTAATACTATAATTAACTAACCTGACACCTAAGAAAACAGCTATTTGTTCTACATAATTTAGAGATGGTGACTGGGTTTGCTGGTGCTACCTTGGCTTTAACCCTTATTAACTTATTACTCCCATTCTCACAGAAGTAGGAAGCAGAATCATAATGCAAGGTTACTGGTATCAATGCTTTCTTGAATCTGTTTTTGAGGACATGGTGAATTTCCTGTTGGATTGCCAAGTTTTGCAATTACCAAGGTCAGCAACCAACTTAAGGATTTGATGAACTAGTTCCTGGAAAATTTCTTGATTCCAGTTTATTTTGTATTTTTATATCTTTTGGACATGACATGTCATAGAGAAATATAAAGAAGCCAAACTTTTCAATGAACATGTCAATGGTAAAATGAAACAAAGCAGGGACCAGTGGACTGAAATTCAAAGAAGTGTATGAAAAACTGAAGCAACAAGCAGGGTTTCAGGGGAGGAGCAAGATATTGTGTTGAAAATCTACTAAGTTTCTGTACAAGAGCAATTGATGTGTTACAAAAAAAGAGAAAGCTGGGTCATCAGCGTGTATCTGGACCTGAAAAAAAGCCTCAGATAAAAGTTCCACACAGGTGTTTTTATGGAAACATGAAAACATAGGATGAGAGGGAAATTATTTTGAGGTGGACCAGAGAACTATTTGAGAGATAAACAGATAAGAACAGCAATAAGGGGTCAAATGTGTGAGTAGACTAGGGTAATAAGAGTTGTACCACAAGGGTCAGTCTTGACCCCAGTAAAGTTTTTGATTTACAAAAATGCGGGAACTTACGGTATAAATCAACAAAGTATGACCTCACTATTTTGTATAGAATGTCTCATTAGTAAGGAAGCATTTATGAATTTTCTGAGTTAATTAAGATTATAGTAACTGTTTGGGTTTTTGTTAGGTTAGGCTAAGTTTTGGGTATCTTTAGACACATGATTGCCAGCAACTTATGGTATAAATGAACAAAGAATGACCTCACTTTGTTATACAGAAAGTTTCATTAGTAAGGAAGCATATATGAATTTTGGGGTTTTGTTAGGTTAGGTTAAGTTTAGGGTATCTTCAAACACATGATAGGTGGGATCTTATGGTATAAATCAACAAAGAATGACCTCACTTTGTTGTATAGAAAGTCTCATTAGTAAGGAAGCATATATGAATTTCCTGAGTCAATACCTATAGTAACTGTTTGGGGTTTTGTTAGGTAAGGTTAGGTTAAGTTTAGGGTATCTTCAAACACATGATAGTCAGCACCTTATGGTCTAAATTAACAAAGAATGGCCTCCCTCTGTTTTATAGAAAGTTTCATTAGTAAGGAAGCATATACGAATTTTCTGAGTCAAGACCTATAGTAACTGTTTGGGGTTTTGCTGATTTAGGTTAAGTTTAGGGTATCTTCAAACACATGATTTCCAGCATCTTATGGTATAAATCAACAAAGACTGACCTCACTTTATTGTATAGAAAGTCTCATTAGTAAGGAAGCATATAAGAATTTTCCGAGTCAAGACCTATAGTAACTGTTTGGAGTTTTGTTAGGTTAGGTTAAGTTTAGGGTATCTTCAAACACATGATAGCCAGCAACTTATGGTAAAAACTAACAAAGAAAGATCTCACTGTTGTATAGAAATTCTCATTAATAAGGAAGCATATATGAATTTTCCAAGTCAAGACGTATAGTAACTGTTTGGGGTTTTGTTGGGTTAGGTTAGGTTAAGTTTAGGGTATCTTCAAACACATGATTGCCAGCATCTTATGGTATAAATCAACAAAGGCTGACCTCACTTTGTTGTATAGAAAGCCTCATTAGCAAGGAAGCATATATAAATTTTCTGAGTCAAGACCTATAGTAACTGTTTGGGGTTTTGTTAGGTTAGGTTAAGTTTAGGGTATCTTCAGACACATGATGCCACCAACTATGGTAAAAATGAACAAAGAATGATCTCACTTTGATGTATAGAAAGTCTCATTAGTAAGGAAGCATATATGAATTCTCTGAGTCAAGACCTATAGTAACTGTTTTGGGGTTTTGTTAGGTTAAGTTAGGTTAAGTTTAGGTTATCTTCAAACACATGATAGGTGGAATCTTATGGTATAAATAAAAAAAGAATAACCTCACTTTGTTGTATAGAAAGTCTCATTAGTAAGGATGCATATATGAATTTTCAGAGTCAATACCTATAGTAACTGTTTGGGGTTCTGTTAGGCTAGGTTAGGTTAAGTTAAGTTTAGGGTATCTTCAAACACATGATAGCCAGCCCCTTATGGTATACATCAACAAAGAATGAACTCACTTTGTTGTATAGAAAGTCTCATTAGTAAGGAAGTTTTACTGGTAAGGTTAGGTTAACCAGAGGGTGGTATGAGCCTTAATAGGCATCACTTAAACAGTTGTGCCAGCACCACCACTGGGCTCAGGGACATTCACTAACAGCCCCCTAAAACTGAAGTCTAAAGAGGTAACAATAACCTCAACCTAAAAAAAAAAAAAAAAAAAAAAAAAAAAAAAAGTCCAATGAAACAAATGTAAATTTATCTCAATTCTCAAAGTTCCAAAAAATTCCCATGGAAAGTTTCCCAGTTCAAATTCCTGGTAATTTTACATCCCTGCCCCTAACCACTCATCCGTAAATGGGTACCGGGTGTCAGTCATGGGTTATGTCCCATCTCCCAGGTGTAGGTGGATGTGATGAGAGGTTTTTACCATGCCCAAAGTTTTGCCACTTGAGTTCTAAGTTCATTCAAGGAGGGTACTGGCTGGTGATTGTGAATCTAGTGAATTATTAGACACACACACACACACAAGAAACAGTAACTTGCCTTGAGCTTCTTGACTACTTCTTCTAGGCGCTGGCGACGCACATCAACTGCCAAAGTACGTTTCTTTAATCTCAGAGCATGGCAGCTGTCTCTGGCTTTGTGACGGATGAACTGCACATTGTTCTGGTTACTACTGTACTCCATTTTCTCCATTGTTGTGTGTTTACTTCAAGCCTCTAGATCCCTAAAGATAAGAGAGAAGGGAAAGAAAATTCATAAAACTACCATACTTAAGCTTCATGCATGTGGTAATTAATCTTCATTGCATACACACTTTCAAATCAATAAGGTATGTATTATTACATCACTTCCCCAAAAATCAATTAAGAATTACACAAAATCTACTTAAATCATTACAAAATTCCTTGAATCTCATTTTTTTCAAGTAAAAGTTGGTGCATTCCACTAAAATATACATATACGGTAAGTGATGAGCATGGGGGATTTAGGAAAGGAAGGGGATGTGTACAGGAGATCTTTGCACTGAAATCAAAGATAAAAAGTACCATCTCTGTATGAAATGGTTTGCTGATTCCACAGACACTGAGAAGACTTATGATAGGGTTGACAGGCAGGGATTACAAGATATAGCACTAAATATAAGTGGTGTGGGAAGGGGTCTCCTTGCAAAGATGAGATGTGAGTGTCTCTGAGCATGAATGGAGAGGTGAGTGAGAGCTTTGGTGTTGGTGTGAGACAGGGTTGTGTGATGTCACCATAGCTGCTCAATACTTGCATGGATGAGAAAAATGAAAGCTAGAGTAAATGATCCATGTGCAAAGTTAATAAAAGGAGGTACAGAGCAGCCTTTGCCCCATTTACAGATGGCAGAGATTGAAGAGATGCTGAAGAGGACTGTAAAAGATTTTTTGGTAAACAGCATCCTCCAACCTAAGGATGAACTTGTTTTATTCTGGTAAGTTTTAATGCATCCTGAATGAATCTGGTAACCATTTCTAGCACAAATCATTGGGGCTACTGACAGTAATCTCTGCCATGTTCCCTCCCACAATCTCTCCTAAATTTCAATCCAAAATTAGATGTATAATCTACACATGCAACGACTATAATCTACATATGCAACGACATCACTTGCTCTCATGCCCACAACTTTGACCCTTCAGAATTTTCCATTATCTAGCTGAGACTTAACCCCTTGACTGCAGATTTCCTTCAAGAAGATATCACCAAGCTACAGGAATGGAACAAAAAGTGACTGCTACAATTCAATGAAGAAAAATGTAAAGTAATGCACCTAGGGAGGGGATATCCAGCATATCAGTACCACATGGGAAACACTCCACTATCAACCACAGAGGCAGAGAAAGACCTGGGAGTATATGTTACCAGGCTACCAGTGAAAACCAAATCCGTGCCAATCGCAGCGGAACTCTACCAACTACATAAAATTCTTTGATTATCGAAGTCCACAGTAGAGCACATCTTGATTCACTCTCCCTTCGCTGGAATTTCCATATTTGGTGATTTCAATGTTGACCACCAGCTTTGATCACTGCTCACTCCACTACATTTCAATCACAACAGACATTATTTCCAGTCATCAATTCCACTTTTGTCACGCCCTTCCTTCACCCCAGTCCACCTTGGTGCTTTCAAACCTGCTCTAAAAGATTTTCTAAGCCACAAGCTTGACTTCAGCTTAAACTATTTTCTTTTCTTTTTGACCGAGAGAGAGAGAGAGAGAGAGAGAGAGAGAGAGAGAGAGAGAGAGAGAGAGAGAACCTTTTCTGCACCCTACCATTCTAGCTCTTTTCCCAACCTCTAATCCTTTGGCATATTCTATCCTCCGACCACAACCTTATTCCTACATCAATCCATCCATCGAAGAGGCGGTGGTTTTGGCTTTATGGTTCAGTTTGGTGGGATTACCTGAGGATGTAGGCTGCTTGTGGCTGTCCTCGTTGTTAAGATATATCCTATGCTAGATCCTGTCAAGCTGGCCGGAGAGATGCAGGAAGGTCTGTGTAATTTGAGGTCCTGGAAGGCGCGAGGTGGTGCTTCAGCTGTCAAACTTCCACCTCCTACGAGCCTAACTTCTTTATGGATTTCTAACTTACCATACTTCTTCCTGCATTACTAACTTGTCCTATAGTAATTCGACATATATTCGTAATTGTCTAACGCTTAAAAGATTATTGCTGCAGCTGTCAAACTTCCACCTCCTACGAGCCTAACTTCTTTATGGATTCCTAACTCGCCTTACTTCTTCCTGCATTATTAACTTATCCTGTTGTAACTCGACATATATTTGTAATTATCTGGCGCTTAAAATATTATACTCAATGACTTTTTATTCAGAAAGTTAAGTGTACTGCGTGTTTTAGTATTCTCCCGGGAGATATATAGATAACTTATGAGAGAGAGAGAGAGAGAGAGAGAGAGAGAGAGAGAGAGAGAGAGAGAGATGCAACACTAAGGCGACTACGTAAATAATTTTCCTATCAGCAAGGGCGCGCAGTATTACGTATGCTTCAATATTTTCCCACAGGATACAAACAACTTTTGACATATGCTACGAAATTCTTTTATTGGTCTATTTTTTTCCCCGGTGGCAAATGAGCGGTAGCGTTACAAGACACGTGGGCGGCCGCGGACCAATGGGCGGCCGCGTTGCAAAGCGTGTGGGCGGCGGCTGGCCAATGGGCGGGGCTCTGAGTGGGTGGTGTGTCGAGGTGCTACCCAATGTATTATTATCCTATTATTTATTTAGACTTCTCGTGTGTCTAAGTGCTCCATGCTAAGAAAAAAAGTTTCTTACAGTTTTTAGAATTACAGTGAAATAAAAATTAGTGTTATTATTGGCGTGATAATTCCTAGAGACGGTGAAACTTTCATTGTTGACAAGGAGAACCTGATGTACCTGGCAGCTCCCGTGTTGGTCTGAGGCATCGTTGTCATTTGGCAGGCTGCAATCTAGCTCTTTCCGCTTTTGTTAAGAAAGTTCAGAGTTCGGTACTCTTTGGCAAATGGATTTCATTTTGTCGTGCATTTGATTCATCTGTTGATATACCACAATGGGGGATGATGATTCATTGGCATGTATTGCAAAAGAACTTTACAACTCTCTCTCTCTCTCTCTCTCTCTCTCTATATATATATATATATATATATATATATATATATATATATATATATATATATATATATATATATATATATATATATATATATATATATATCTATATATATATATATATGTATATATATATATATATATATATATATATATATATATATATATATACATATAAATATATATATACATATATATTAGATATATATATATATATATATATATATATATATATATTCTTTATACTGTAGCGTCTTTATCTTCGATAAATTTTGGCATTTCTTTAACTCATGGCTTCAATTACTTTTTTCTATGATGATGGGGAGGTGATTGTATCTATGAAGGTTTCCATGAATTTATCCTTATACCTCATAATTTCCATCATCTCTTCCTTCAACTCAGGTACCTTTCGATTATGTATAGCTATATATTACGTACTAGTTCTTATTAGTTACACTTTGACAGACCTATTACAGTCCCATTCTTAGTGAAGAGTTTTTAGACTCGGTTTTCACACTGGTATATGGCGTGCTATTTGTTATATATGCCTTGAGCTCCGGTGGGGTGCTGGGAACGTATAGGTTCGAGTTCTACCCGGTGCCATTGGGAGTGGAAAGGTTGCAGGGCTCTTTCCGACACCCCCAGCCCCGTTGTTGGGCCTCCTCCACTTGAAAGAATTGGGCATCTCTCTACCCGCCGTTTGGGTGGTTGCGCGGCATGCACCGCCTTCCTCCCTTGGGGTTTATCCCCAACGAAATACACACACAAAAAAAAAAATACTAAAGATTCCTTAGTGTGGTCCTTAATTGGTGTGGCCTGACAAGGCGAGTAGTAATTGGATGCGATATAAACGATCTCTGAAACTTGGGTAATAAGGATGAGATTTTTCTTATGTATTTTTATCTATTTTTAGGTGCTGCCTGTACCGCCTGTAGACTCTCAACTTGAGGGGCCTCTTGGATGGCCCCAGCCCGTCAATGGCGCAGGCGAATTTTATTTATAGTGGCTGCCGTTATATTCTCTATTTGGATATCATGCCGCCGGTGCTCCACTTGAACGAAGTCACTGAAGTTAGGGTTGACTGATGATCCTGGAGAGCATTTGGGTAATCTTTCGCCATTCGGCGAGACTTGAAAAATCAGTGTGTTTGATGGGCTTTGGGTCCATGGGCTCACCACGCCCGCACGCTGACCGCTCAGCCACTTGGGCAGTTTAAATTACGCGTAAAAAGAGTGTCATAATGCAATCGCCTTGCATTTAAAGATAACTCCCTTTAAGCACAGGTCCCTCGTAACTCCCTTTACACCCAGCTCCTTTTAAACACAACTGTCTCTAATCACGTGCACGATCCCTTTAAACACAACTCCCTTTAAACACAAATCTCTTTAAAAACAGGTCCCTTTAAGCACAGATCCCTTTAAACACAGATCCCTTTTAAACACAGGTCCCTTTAAACATATGTCCCTTTAAAGCACAACTTCCTTTAAAGTCGCTTGTGCTCCCTGTCGTATCGTTTGGTTGTGAGACATGTGATTGATTGATTGGTAGTTTATTGTTGCAGGTAAACAACAAGGGAGAAGGGAGGAACATGCCATCCCAACCCCCAGGCAGGACAGAATGTGATTATACAACTAGTAAGAGCCTACATGTGTAGGTAGCACCATGAAACCAAAAAGATACAATGGTAGGAATGAATGCACAACAAGGGAGGGGGGCGGTACCTGCCGGCCTCCCCCTAAGACAATAAGAAAATAAATGGTGGACGCTGTGCCCTCGTAGGCTCATGGGGGTATCGCTGGAATGACTCCGTGTCGAGCCAGCGACTACGTAATGAAACTGAATCGAGGCCTGTGACGCCAACTCAGGCTATGTGGGCACATGGCACGCCTTCTGGCTCACAGGGGCCAGGTTGTTTCTGCACGAGACAACCCTGGTGGAGGAGACCAAAGGGACATCCACGTAATTCATGGGTGGGGCGCAAGTCGACCGATCCTTTGAAGGGGCTTGAGAAAGAAGGATGCATGGAGGATTGCTCTGGGGGACTGTCGGAAGTGAAGCGATCACGATATCGAGCCTGGCCTATATGCTCCCCATTAGTTAGTTACCGTATATCTCTCGTAATACATATTAAAGACATGAAGACAAGGCAAATGCAGGTAGTAACTCAAAACTTCTTCAGGCACAAATCCATAATCTAAAACCTGGAAAGTGAGCGTACGTGTGAGAAGGGTATAAATTTGTGACAACGCCAGAGAAGCGTGGACTCTTCTAACAGAACACTGGAGAAAGGCCTTTGTTCTGTGGACTAATGATAGCTGCTGCTGCTGCTGAAAATAAGCGCTGTCTTAATTAAGTGAGCGGCCATGCTTGGAAAAAATAACACAGCAGTAATAAATAAATAAAAAGAACAGGGTTGATAGAAAACGAGCAAAAAGATGGATTAAAAAGGAAATGCAAAAAAAGACTAAAAAAGTAGGCCAAAGTGAAGAAAACAATTAAGGAAAAGAAAATAGATAAGCAAAAGTCTGTGCCAGCAAAATGTACAGAAAAACAAAGAGAGCTCAGTGCAGAGTGAAGTATATAAGTGTGAAGAAGAATCAAGGAGGACGTAAGAAGCGATACAAAGTAGAACAGGTCAAAAAAAGAAGAAAAAGAAGCAGAGGAGGGCTGATTGGCGGCGCTGCCCTGTGTACACTGAGGAGGACGGTGTTGTAGGAGTCAGATCGCAACCGCAAAATAGCTCGCAGAGAGAGGTCAAACTTGCTGACTTTTTCTATTTGTCAATCACTGCTATCGTTTACTTATCCCATTTTGCCTCTAATACACGGCACAAACATCAGAGCAACACTTTTAATCCAGAGAAGTCTTTATAACAAACGAATAGGGCAGATTTTGGAAAGACTTACCCAAGGTTGATGCTCACTCAGTTCTTACCTGTTTGGTCTGTTGGTCTGGTGTGTTGCTTTCTTGCCGGCAATATTAACCATTACAAAGATCACAAGTGGACAAACTAGAAGAAAATAAGGGAAATTAATAAGTTTTCATGCTCTGTATTCCCCAGTGCGCATGCGTAGTGGACAGCTGAGCGACTTATTTCCGCGAGGAAGTATTTCTCGCAAGGACGGGCTGTGCTGCTGACTGTGGTCGGGGCTGTGCACGGCGGGGAAATATGTGTCTTCACGTCTCCAGCAGGCGGAGATGGTTCCTGGCAGCATGGAGATAGTTCACGAGGGAATGCTGAAGAAGTCCCCGCCCCCGAAGCGGCTGTGGAGGGCGGTAGGTGATATCGGCCTACTTGACAGGCCCGACCCTTCCCCGAGGAGGGCGATCAGATGTTATTTACTCGCCTGGCTGTCAGGGGCGAGGCTGTCTAAAGGGCCCCGGGCGAGACTGTTGGGGGGCAGTGTTCTCGGGGTGCCGGGGCCGGGGTGGCGGAGCTCAGGGGGTTCAGGGCAGGGTTGTACACTTGACACAAACTTTTGGCAGGTTAATTTACAAGGCAAATACTCAGAGGGGGCCAAGTGTTGAGTGTACAGTAAAAGAGGGCCAGTGTGTGGATTAGCTTTGATTTAGGTCCCTCTGAGTTTTGGTAGAAGCTGATTTGGTAAAATTCTAGTGTTTGCCCATACTCCTCCCTCTCCCCCAAAAGAAGCTTGTGGACCTGTGGGAATGTGGGGTTTCGGGTGGGGGGCACGAAATCTGTCGCAATCGCATATTTTTTTAGTTGGGGGGGAAGAAAAATATCCTAGATTTAGAGAAAATCCCTGCATTTAGGGATTTTATCCTCTCACCACTACTAAAATAAAGGTTTGCGACAAATTTATTGTTCCCTATATGGAAACCACGCATTCCCACTGGACCCCAAGCTTGTTTTGGTAGAAAAGCGTAGTGAACCCACCAAATGATGCTCACCTCACTGGTCTGGCGTGGCGCTAGCGGCCAGCTGCGTCCACATAAACCTCCTACACCACACTTACGTCCTCTCGCTAGCACTAGTTCGCGTAGCTTGTCACCTCATCACAAGGTTTCTGTCCTGCGAGTAGAGTCCGTGGCACCAAATATGGTGTATCTTCATTGTTTATCACTGACACAAACCACTGGCTACCAGTGGTCCGTCCAGTGCCGCGCCCTGGAGACTACTGCGGGTTCTGCTGCAAGTGCAGGCTCTCGAAACTCCTGCCAGAGCTGTTCAAACACATCAATCCTGACTAACCTGCTTTCGAACCAACCACCAACAACCAAACACTATAACAGTAGACGGAGCATCTCTATTGGCTGAATACAACTTAGACGTATCCTCAGCAAAGAAGATTATTGGGTACTTGAGAATAACACAAACCAACTAACAAACATTAGAGAATAATTAATAACCTGAATTTGAATGGAAAAATTTCGAACACCTGCGTTCGAACCAGCTTCATGTGTTCGAGATACAAGTAAGTGAATACATAGTTGTATATGACATGGTTGCAAGATTCTTATGACGAAAGTTACTTACCATTTAGATGCTTCATTAGTAGCTTAATAGTGGCTTTCAAGACAAGGTAGTCAAATCATGTTTAACAAATAGGGTAAATTAATGGGAAGTAGCCCAAAAAGTCACGTGCAGCGTGGAAAAGTAGCCCAATATGCTGTACTCTTCTCCCAATCTAGCAACACTCATACGAACATGTAGTGGAAAGCATAAAGTACCTAATCTAACGTAACATAACCTAAACTAATGTAGGTAATTCTTTACAAGAGGTCCACCTCCCACTCCCTAAAATGGGGAAAATTCCCTACTCCCGAAAGTTTACGGAAACTTCCCGTCCCACACTGCATATTTCCGACGGTTCACATCGTATGTCGAATATATTTAAACTACCCCAACCTAACTTTACATAACCTAACATCGACTCCCTTTCTAACGGGGGGGCTTTGCCCCCCTCGACCCCCCACCCTCTGCTAAGGAGACTGTGAGTGAAATTGCATGGTTTATGTATGTGGCAAAAAATCCCTCAAATATATTTAACCCGGTAACAGCGGGGATCATGCTTCTTAATGGTCCCCCCAAGCGAGAAAAATGAGAAAAAATCACCCCTCACACAAACCATTTCATAATATATATACAAGCATTTGTGATCAGATTATGTATGATCTATTTTTGGGGGTTTATATCATGGCACAAATTTGGCGCGTCACTACTACACGATGAAGCCACATATTTGGCCCGTCGCTGCTACCGGGTTAAAGTACTCCAACCTAACTTTATATAACCTTCTAACGGGGGCTTCGTCCCCCTCAACCCCCCCTCTGCTACGGAGACTGAGTGAAATTGCGTGGTTTCTGTATGTGGTAAAAAATCCTTGAATGTATGGAATTTCCCTACATCTAGGGAATTTTTCAACCCCCCATAACTCAAAAAATATGTGTTTGCGACGCATTTCATGTTTACCACAGCATTCCCTGCAGTCCCAAAGGCCCCCTAGCCAATTTTGGTTGAGAGGGGTGAGTATGGGGAAACACTAGAAAAATACCACTGATTTTCCAGAGATATGAGAGTAGAAATTGGATCAGCACACATCAGAACTCCGTGGACAAGTGTTTTTTTTAGATAAATTCAGAAAGTTAAACTTGTAGACTTATAAAAGACAGCAAGTACTTTTCTCCAAATTGATTCTAAAGCTGCTTGCCACTGTTAGTTATTTGTTTACTATTGGCTAATAAGTACAATTGGTTACTATTGGGAGGCGGTGGCTGAGTGGTCAGGGTGAGGGCGTGGCGTCCAGAACGACCTGGGTTTGCGCTACGCCCACCGCTACAAGCTGGGATTTTTCATTCACCGCTGAGTGGCTTAAGACTACCCACATGCTGTCCAGATCACCAATCAACGTAGACTCTTGATTCTCTCTCTCTCTCTAAAAAGAGGATCAAAGATGAGCTCTGGGGAACAGTATGAACCAAGCAAGATGGTGCCACTATAAACACTTGCCTTCACCATAACAGGATGGGGCTGACCATAAGGCCCCACCAAAAAAGCCCACCGGCACCATAGGTGGAGTGTAAAAAAAAAAAAAAAAAAAAAAAAAAATAGTGGTGATGAGTGACTGTCCATTAGATACATGTTCATGGGTTTGATGGTGGCCTTGCTCTATGATCATGTACTGAATGTCATCCGGATACTTACTTTGCTTTCTACTTTCATCTTTAAACAACATGTCCAAGAGGTTCTGTTGTGTGCTGATTTGATTTCTACCTTAAAGATTGTGTCAAATAACCTCCTCCTAGCAATGGAGAACATTATTATACCAAGGGAAATTATGGTTGCTATTCTAAAGAGAACAATATTAATGAAATATGAGTGATCTTTCTTGCATAATCTTTTTATATTATTAATATATGCATCTTTTAGCAATTGTTTGTTTTTATTATAGTAAAAACATGCAGCAAATAGAATTTGAGAATTAAAGCAGAGGACATGCTTGCCCAAGTGGCAGACAGAGGCAGCAGTCTGTCAGTCGGAGTCTCCTAGACAAGAATCATGTGTTTTCCTTTTAATATCTTTGCTTGTGGTGTCTCAGCATATTTTGATGAAAGGATAAATCATAAAATAACTGTACATATGGGTAAAACCTACAAATTTTAGTTCTCTGACTCTACTGTCACTAATGTTACAATCAAATGATCTGGTTTGCGAGTGTGTTTGGACAGTGGTTCAGGTGACATAATGACCATTTATGAAGTTATTCAAGTCAAGGTTCCTCAGGATTTGTGACAAGGTCTCTTCTAAAGTGTACAATTTGGCATGTGGGTGGTGCGAATGACACCTAGCAACATGTCTTAATATAATTCACATCACTTTAGAGGTTTGAGTCTCTAGGAGAGCTTGACACATTTGGAAATTCACAAATAAAATTGGTGATATTTAGGATTTCAAATAATTGCCTGGTTGGAAAAAAAATGGGAAATAACCCCTCCCACCCCACCCCACCTCACACTCACACCAAATCAATGTCTGGGTAATGAAAGATAAAGTGTATAAATTTGCCTTATACTTGTTACAGAAATGGAGGACGCGATGGTTTGTGTTACGGTCTGGGGAACTGCCAGGCCAATATGTTCTCGAATACTACACAGATCACACTCGACGCAAGCTGAAGGGCACGATAGACCTGGACCAATGTGATCAAGTAAGTTGGGCACTACAGCATTTGGGTGTAATGGATGGGCATCTTAATTTTGTCGTCTAAATTCTTTCTGTAATGTTAGTTATTATTCTGTTGGAAATAAGAAGCTGCTCATGGCTGAGGCTGTTGTGCTGCTATGGGACTTTTCTTGTTTGGTCTTTATAAAAAGGTATGAAAAGATAAAATTTATCTGGGATGTTAGTTCATGTGTATTGGTCATATGTCTTGATATTATTATTTATGTTGATTCATATTTAGCTCTTCTACCTTTTGAATTCTGCAGCAATGTGTATGTAGTGGTTTGCTACAAATCCATGGGCCTGGTTTGAATCCTGGCCTAGGCAGTCGATGCACAGCCCACCCAGCTATTTATCTTTCCTTTTTGGAACTGGTCGATAAATGGGTACCTGGGGAAACCTGGGGAAAGTAAACTGAGGTAATCTGGATGTTATACTTGCCCTGTGTCCTGGGGTAATGGGTTCTCACCCATCATAAGCTCAAGGACCAATGGGATGGAGATGAGCACTAAGCCCATGTGCAGCCAAAGCGTACCATCTTTATCTTTACCTTTAAATTAAATGACTTAAGTTGTTCAAATGTTCCTGATCTATGATTCTTTTTTATGATATTACTTAAAAGTTTCCTTTTTCTTTGTAGGTTGATGCAGGAATAACGTTTCCCAATCGCAAGCTGGACTACAAATATATGTTTGACATCAAGACCCCCAAGCGAGTCTATTACCTGTGTGCTGAGACTGAGCAGGAGATGAATCGATGGGTGGATTGTGTGTGTCAAGTGTGTGGGCTCAAGATTTACTCCCAAGATGACTACCCTCCAGTGTCCCTTGAACACCTTTCTCCAACTCCGCCTTCAGCCACCCCGCCAACACCTATGCACTCACTTCCTCATGATCATTCAGCTTTAGACTCTCCTTCCTTATCACCCTCATCTCCTGGATCCTCCATTTCTGGGCCATATATTCCCATCAGCACCTGCTTCACTGGAAAGAGAACTCCTAATACCAATTCTAGTTTTCCCTTTGGTGATGATATACCACCATTGCGAGCTCTTGATAATCATCGGTCAAGCATACCCAATGAAATGGCACCTCCAGTACCTATGATTTGCTCTGATTCCCAGCCACCACTCATGCAAGCACCTCAACCTCCCACTATCAACACTGGAGCTATTCCAAGAGAGCCTTATGATAACCATAGACAATTGAGGCCATCAGGCACTACATCAGAGGATACTCTTAGTGTTAAGTCGCCTTTAGGAACAGATGGAAGTAGTGTTTTTAGTGAAGATGAATTGCCACCTAATTCTTACAAAGTGGAAACAAAGTTTTTCAGTGAAGGAAACAGAGCAGGTAGTGGTATTCAGAACAATAGAGACCACTGGGAAGGTCATAGTAACCCAAGTGGGGTGTCTTTAGGGACTGTAGGTAGTGTGGGAGCTCTGTCAGGTGACGTGCGTGGCATGAGTCTCTCTGATGAAGACCACCATCTGGCGGCTCCCCCAAGACCCCCTAAGCCAGCACATCTAGTAGAAGTTTCCCACCAGACATATCAAAACTTAGAGACATTGTCTAAGACTCCTTTAGTTAGGAGGAATAGTTCCAAAGAAACATTGAAAAATGGAGTTGGTTGCCCTCTTACAATTAATGATAATATTGTAGCACCTGGCCCAGAACCTTCACCTGTTTCAGTGTGCAGCTCCTTGCCTCCCTCCTCTCCCCGAGAAGTCAGTGAGGAGGCGTATGGAGTGATCATTAGATCACAACAGTACTCTGAAGCTGTAAGTCCACAGTCGGCTGATAGAATCAAACAGAGACACTGTTATAACAATTTTGTCCCAACACCCAAGCAGAATCAAGTGTTCTCATATGACATGCGACATCATGATAAAACTGGAGAGCTGGAGCCACTTGATCCAAGAATATCACCTATTGGAACATATTCCAATATCAGCCAAACTAATAAAAGCCCTCCTGCAGTCAATCGAGGCCTTAAACCTAGAAAGAATTCAGAGGTGAGCAACTTGAGTTCTTCAGATTTATCTCCACCTCTTTCTGGTGGTGTGGTACCAGAGGCAGTGGGGGCTATTGGAGGCTCCCCTGTACCTCCATCCTCGGCACCACCTGTAGTGGACAGGAATCTGAAACCACTTAAAAACCCTCCAGAACCCATAAACAAAGCATTTGTATTAGATCCAGCCCCAACAAGACTGATGAAACATCAACACAGACCTCGGGCAGCACCATCACCAACCCCCCCCAGCATGCACAATGGACGAGGGAATGCAGACAGCAGGGAAGAGAATGAGCTTGTGTCAAGTCCTGACAGTCGCCGTAATTCTTCAAATGCGGAAGAACAGGTGTGTTGCATGTTACATGTTGTTATGCATGGAGTATTTTGGCTGCATGATAATAATATATATATATATATATATATATATATATATATATATATATATATATATATATATATATATATATATATATATATATATTTTATGGGACCTGATGGTCGGCCCATATCATTCACAAGGATTCTAAATATATAAATATGGGAAGAGGTGTTGATGTGAGGGAGGCAGCAATCCCCCCAGGCACACTTGGGCAGGCCAACGGGGGGGGGGGTCATCTCTTAACCACTATATCTCAAAAACTATTCAACACAGCTAAAAAACAAAAACACCATAAGAAAGACGAGGCCCAGATTTATAAGATTCAGTTATGTATGCCTCCCCTGTGAACGTGCAGGCACGTTCAGGGGTGTTGCCTGTGAACATTTATGTCTGTGCGTTCGTGACGTATTGAGGCAACTGAGTAGATCTTGATGGGGTGCTGGCAGGGTAGTATTGCCAAGTGCAAAATTTACAACTATTTGGTCAAAAAATCAGTCAGGTGATAGGTGAAGTTATGCAAAAATGCCATTATATTGGACAACAACATCTGCCAGTTACTGGTCTGTAGATTTTCTGCACTAGGCTTATGTGATTTTCCACCAAATTTAGTGGAAAACCACTGAATTGGCAATGCTGTGGGATGAGAAGAGGCTCGTAAAATATTGTTGGAACATGCTCAAATGTGGGAAATTTAAGTGCGATTGGAGGTCGCAGCGAGCGTTTAGCACCACCAGCAAATGATGGTACCGCTCACTGTGAGCGTTTAGCAATGAAAGGATTAACAGGGCAGTTTAAAGCATTAATGTATAAAATATTGCAAATTAGGAGTCCACTTTTCTCCCAGGCTGTGTGTGATGTAGGGATGATTATGATTGTACAGCATCCTCCTTAGATGCAAAATCTGGTGCAGGTATCTCAGGATTATATTTTGTTGAAGTAGGGCGTTGCCATGAAGCACTACTGATAATGGCATACTTCACAAGTTTTCTCCTCCTTTTTGTAATCAATTGTTTTCCTTTCCTAACCAGTTGTTCTTTCCCTTACAGTTTTCTCGGTCTCACCCGGAAGTGCAGTACCTTTTACTTGATCATGAGACCCGAAGCAGCCCTCAACCCATTAAAGGCGTAACAAGTAAGAATATTATTGGGCCCCCGGTCCCTTCTGTTGTTTATCAACCCATTGATTTTGTTAAGACTGATGCATTCAACAAAATGAGAATGAATGTTGAAGACACCTACCGCAAGAACCAGTGAATTTGATTTGTTGAATCTGTAATCAGAAAAAAAACATGCTTTAAAGCAATATCAGTGTGATTCTGTGATCTACAATAACAGTTGTATTGAAAAAGCAAAATCAGCTGTTTTCTGTTTATAAGACTTTCCAGCTTATGAAACAATACACCAAAGCAAAAAGTACTGTGAAGAACTTTTATCCAAATTTTAATCTGTAGATTACAGTTTTTTTAAAAGGTTGCATTTCAGTGTTTGTACACTTGAATAGTAACTGTCATGTCAAAAGGGCAAATTATACTAGTATATCCATAGGAAGAAAGAGGTGGAGGATTTTCAGAAAATTTGATGGTCATATTGTATATGACCACTTACCTTGAGCACTCTGCATTCCAATGTGTTTTAGTGAATTCACTGGGAGAATTATGTATAATATTCAAGCACAAGGATGATTTTTTTACTTGCTTAGCAAACACTGAGGACCAAGTGTATGTAATGTGTGTAAAAAGCAAGTTATCTTTACTATCTATCTTTCTATACTTATCACTGACACCCTGTCCCTTATAGGGAACTTTTCCCAAAGGGGTTGCCACGGCAAAGTCTCCAATTTCCCTCTCCTTGTACCCCATCTCTGCTCATTCATCCCTTGTCTGCCAACTCTTTCCATTACTCACCCAAATCCATCTTACTAGTGGTCTCCCATAATACCATTTTCCTTAATCTTTTTCTCATACAGTCTACAAAATCATTTTCATTCATTCTCATCACATGTCCAAACCTTTCAGAATACTGCACTGCACCTGTTCATCCACTCCACTATCCACCCCCTTGCTGCTACATCCATACCAAGACTCATACTCATCCTTAGTACTTTCTCCATCCCATTTTGACATGCCACATGCTCCTCTATACAGCTCATGTCCGTTGTGTGTGCCGGTGATTGCTGTGCTACATTCCACATGGTAAACATTTTTGGTGTATATGACTGAGTTGGGAGGATAATGCTGTTTTAACGTCCTTTTTAACCCTTATACTCCGTGTTTATAATTGTGAGTGATTGCCTGATATATACTTAAAAAAAAAAAGGTGAGGTAATGTAAACAGGTAAACAGGTTGTTTCAGCTTTTATGCTTTCAAATTATTTAACAAAATTTAGAGTAACTATATATATATATATATATATATATATATATATATATATATATATATATATATATATATATATATATATATATATATATATATATATATATATATATATATATATATATATATATATATATATATATATATATATATATATATATATATATATATATATATATATATATAAATGATCTAATTCACCTATAAATTGGCAAAATATGATAATATATATCACATATGATTTCCACTCATCCTGGGTAAAGTGGCACATGGCCTAGTTGGTAAACATTTTTTTTTTTTACAAGAAAGGAGACAGCTCAAGGGCAACAAAAAAGTGTTGAAAAAATAAGCCTGCTACTCACCGCTCCTACAACAGGCAAAAGTAAAGAGTAGTCAAATGAGAGATCAATTTTGGGTGGAGAGGTGTCTTGATACACTCTTCTTGAAAGAGGTCAAGTCATAGGCAGAAGGAAATGCAGATGAAGGAAGGCTGTTCCAGAGTTTACCAGTGTGAGGGATAAAAGAGTGAAGATGCTGGTTAACTCTTGCATAAGGTGTTTGGACAGTATAGGGATGAGCTAGAGCAGAAAGTCGAGTGCAGTGGGGCCATGGGAGTGGGGGAGGTATGCAGTTAGCAAGTTCAAAAGAGTAGTCAGCATGAAAATATTGATAGAAGATAGAAGAAGAGGCAACATGGCAGTGGAAATTAAGAGGTAGAAGACTATCAGTAAGAGGAGGAGAGCTGATGAGACAAAAAGCCTTAGACTCCACTCTGTCCAAGAGAGCTGTGTGAGTGGAGCCCCCCCACACGTGAGATGCATACTCCATACGAGGGCAGACAAGACCCTTGTATATGAATAGCAACTGTGTAGGGGAGGAGAACTGGCGGAGACAATACAGAACATCTAACCTCGAGGAAGCTGGTTTAGTGAGAGAAGAGATGTGAAGTTTCCAGTTGAGATTTTGAGTTAAGGATAGACCGAGGATGTTTAGTGTTCATGAAGGTGACAGCTGAGTGTTGTTGAAGAATAGGGGATAGGTGTTTGGAAGATTGTGTCGAGTTGACAGGTGGAGAAATTGGGTTTTTGAGGCATTGAAGGACACAAGGTTCCTTCTACCCCAATTGGAAATGATAGCAAAGTCTGAAGTTAAGTGTTATTATAAAAGCTGGGATGTGATTGGATAGACTTACAGGAGATTGGAAACAATGGGCCAATCATAAGGTTTGATGTGTGACAAGTAGCCTCAAACCAAAACAAACATTTAGTCTCACAGGAGTGCGAATTTTGAAGGTGGCCACTATCATGGCTTGATGGGTTCTGACATACATGCCACGACCGTGCCTCACGGAGTTTAAGGGTTAACTCCACGGTGCAGTGGGTAGTGTTCTTGACTACAAAGCTGCAGCCCTGGGTTTGAATCTTGGCCTAGGCAATTGATATGCAACCCACCCAGCTGTTCATCTTTCCTTTTGGGGTGGTCAAAAAATGGGTACCTGGGGGAACCTGGCAAAGATAAACTGTAGTAATCTGGATGTTACACTGGCCCCATGTCAGGTTAAGGGTTCTCTCTTACCACAGGCTCAAAGGGCCAACAGGATGGAGATGCACACCGCTGCCATGCACAGCTATAGCATATACTCCCAACTTTACTTTTACTTTACATGACCCAACTCTGTATGACTTTACAAAGTTCAATACCTATTATATTACTCTCGCCTAAATATACTTTCATCTTTCTTCTCTTCCACACCTAACGATATTCATCTACAGTCCTCTACAGCAATTTTTTTTTTTTTTTTTTGCCAGCACACTTCAAGTATCAAATATAAATAGTCCTGTCACCTTTTTGTATCTCATATTCAGACTTTCACATAAATTTCATACTCTGGCTTCCATTTCTCTCATACAACCATGCATGCATATACTGAAAAGTAGTGGTGACATCACACTTCCCTGTCTCACACCAACACCAACTCACTGATCACCCTTTTCACTCACACAGAAGCACTAGCATCCTCATAAAAAGATGATCCCTTCCAGTAGCCACCTTCCCATGCCATAATATTCTCAGGACATCCCATAAACCTTTCCTGTCAACACTGCCATAGTCTTCATAAGGTCTATGAAGAGCAAGCAGTTTTCCACTCCTCTCTTGATACTTTTATTGTTATTATTTTCAGTGCAAACATTGGTCCACACATCCTCTCCCTTATCTAAATCCTTCCTGCTCTTCACCTACTTTTCTGTTGGTTATTTTCATCTTTCCATTTGAAACTCTTCCGTATACCTTTCCTAGCGCAGCAAGTAAACTTTGTCCCATATAGCTGTTACAGTCATCCCCACTTCCTTTTCCTATGTACAGTGGCACAATGATGGCCTTCCTTCAGTCTTTGGTACCTCACTCTGCTATAGGTCCTGCCCCCCAATTTGCTTTTACTCTGCTTCCATGCTAGATTACACATCCACAGCATACGCTCCATCACTATGTCTACCACCATATTTCAATATTTCTGCTGATTTATTGTCAGTGCCTGGGGCCTTCCCTACTTTTAACTTCTTGATTTCCTCCTTTCTGACCCCTCTCCATCTTCCTGTGTGAATATGACTGCCCTACCTTGGTTTTTACTCCCGTACTAGTCACTTCTGCTCTGCTACTTATTCCACACTTGTTTGTCATTGATTCAAAATACCTCTTGCATACCTCTTTTATCTCCTCATCCTCAACATGTAAGTTAAATATGTATGTTTCGTTTACATGTTAATGAGTTTCAGTCAAAAAATAACCAACCATACTTTGTAGCAGATGTCATGAAAGTATTCCTTCTTCAGAGAATTTTCCACTTTTCCATTCACTTCATGAAAAATTCAGTATGAGGTATATACAGAAAGGATTGAGAGGGTTTTAGACTTATCATCTAGTACATCTTGACTTCACAGAGCATTGCATTTGAATGTATAAAGAAAATGAAGCTATTAGTTACTATAAAAATCTTTTTCCCTAGTTGTTGTGGTGAAATTCAAAAGGGTATGTAGATGATTGCTTTAAAGATCATAGGTATTTGATAAAAGTTTCTCTTACAAATACCAGTTCATCTTTATTCAGACTGACTTTTAAGATGTTTTCTTATGCTTGCTGCATTATATGTTTGTAATTTATTTGCTCTCATTTTTCATGTATGATTTGTAATTAATGGTGTCAGTAATTATGATTTAAGATGGATCAGGGTTGTTTTTATATTTGAAAATTTTTGAATTGTTTTGTCCATGTGAAGAGAAAGTCAAGGTGTACAGTCTACTTTAGTTATCTGTGTTAATCATCTCATATCATTGCCTTCCACGCCACATATTTTTGGGGGAATGAATTCAGACAGACAGATATTCAGGGAACCTTAACCAAATTTTGATTACTTTTTTTTCTAATTGAGAATTGTCATTTCTGTAATTAATGTTGTAATTTAATTTTCTTCCAAGTGACTGATCACATTGAGCAGATTTGAGTGAATTTTAGGATTTTCCTTTTTCTTCATATGCTGTCCTTTTTACTTTTGTAGATACTTCCTGGCTCAACAAGGATGAGAAAAGGTTGTGTCCCATTATCAGTTTTGATTAATGTTCAGTTTAAGGTCCAAACCATCCTTGGATATAGTCTGCCTCAGGATAGTCTTTATCACTATCGCAGGACAATTAGCATTTTCCTACAATGACTTCCCATTTGTTCCTAAGGTAATGAAGGAAGGTTACCTGCATAAGTTTCAATAATTCTCATAAAACTACTATTACTTGCTGATTGTCTGAGACCTTTAGTTTTCAACTGTTCCAACCTGCAAGTTTGTTTGCAGCCTGAAAATGTATTTGCTGTAAAAGTGAATAAATTTGCATTAAGAAATGAGCAGAAGCAAGCCGTACATGTGCAAGCATATCATTAGCACGTTGAGCTAATTACATGTCTGTGCATGGGTAAGCATATCAGTGTATGTTCAGCTGTACAGCATGATATAAAACTGTTGAGAAATTTTAGAAAAATGATAGCTTGTAATTCATCAATTAATTGAATTTCAAAAATGCTGTGGACTTTCCAAGGCTTTTTATTTTTAATTTAAGCACCTTGCTTTTAAATATGACTTGCTGTTTTCCATAGAGTTCCATAAAAAGTTCTGTACTACTTTCCCACTTAATTAATGAAATTTTATTGTGAACAAGCTAAAATGATGAAAACTAAAAAAAGTTAAATTTTGATTATTTTAAGGAGTCGAATATGCTTTTCTTGGGCCTTGAATTGATACCTTTTTACTGTCCTATATCAGCTTAATGATTTATTTACATTCTTCTTCATCTAATGTTGACCAGATTTGAATAGCACAACTAAGCACACCATTTCCTATCACACCATACCTTACTAAATTGTGTAATACTAATTCACACCATGCAACACTGTATAAATCACACTACATCTCATCACAACATAGCAACCATATTAACATCAACATCCACGGATTTGAACTTGCACTGGGCAGCCCATTGATATTATAAAGTTTAAGATTTAGGTATCCATGGGTTTTCTTGAGCACTTTTGTGGCTAGCCAAAGCAATTGCGGCTCACCACACACCCCGCTGTCACCCCACGCACCTTCATACTTGCAGTAACCATGCTAGTGGTTGCTGTAGGTGTGTAAGTATCTTTCAGCAGATATCCATGGATCCTCAATATCCATGTGTGTGGTTGTTACCCAATCACCCCAGATGTTGAGGTTTGACTACATTTTCCTTTTTCCTTAGCATCATGTATATACAATAAAAGCTCTGTTATCCACATCTGCATGTTCCGCAACTCAATGTTAACCGCATGGGGACTCAGATCTGTTGACCTATCAATGTATTCTCATAAGGTGTGAAATTATCACATTATGACAGATGAGGAAAATTTATCAGAATATCTGCATAACTTACAGTTAATGGAGGAAACAATGCACAAAACTATCACAAAATCAGCATTCATGTGAATGGAAAGTATTGTGTGGGGGTCCAGGAGCCGGTGACTCCATGAAGACTCATCCGCCATGCGTCTGTATACATGGGTGACTGTTAGTGCATGCAGCCCTACCTGTGGAAAACTTGCCTTGCTCTCTGGCACACTGATTCCAGGCACTGCGAGGCACGAGCAAGACAGCCATGAACTCAGCATGTCAGCATCGAAACTTATGATAAGTCAGAGGAAGAGGCAGAAGATGCTGCAGCTGTTACAAAACCAGTGCATAAATCCATTGCGCCTCAATTTTGGCCATGTCAACCACCTCTAGGCATGAGATATAACCGCTGCACAAAAGACTTTTGCCTCCATGGTGCAGTGGTTAGCATCCCCAACTGAAACTGCAGGCCTGGGTTTGAATCCTGGCCTGGGCAGCTAGCGTGCAGCCCACCAAGCTGTCCATCCTTCCTTTCGGGGATGGACGATAAATGTGTATCTAGGGAGACCAGGGCAAGGTAAACTGTGGTAACCTGGATGTTATGCTGGTCCTGTGTCTGGTTAATCCCTTCACTACAGCAGGGCCAGAACAGCGCCCCGCACCGTATCCAGGATCACTGCGCGCGCCAAATTTCAAATGTCACTATTGAATATAACAAATTTTCAGCCATAAACTCAACGTAATCATCATGTATTATATATGAAAACGTGCAGAATTAAATGGTGCACATAAAGAAACAAGTTAATTGATAATTTTGAGATGTAAGCATAAATATACAGAGATGAAATAACCTGTATACTGGCTAAAGCGAACCAGGGCGCAGTATGCATGTCCTTGGATATGGTACGGCTCACATAAAGACGCAGTATACGCGTCCTCGTGTTGAAGGTTCAAAGGGTGAACAGACTTAACTTACATGCTACTCTATAAATTTATGAGGTCTAGTCTGGTTGTAAAATGCAATGCAGGTTGGGTGTGTGAGACATCTTACATCATATCTGGGAGGGTTGGTCATAAAAAGTCCTTCCACATTCCCTAAATTTTTAATTTGCAAGGGCCTTGGCTTCTGCAATGGCCTCGGTTGAATTTATGTGGATAACTGAGAATTTATTGTATGTACATATATACACCCACATACTTTTTTTTTTTCTTTCTGTAAAATTAGGGCAAGTAAAATTCATGCTTAGTTTTGGTGATTAAAGTCTCAGTCTAAATATATGCAAGATACAAGAAAAATGACTATTAAGTATTATACCGCAGCTTTATATAACTAATTGCTCCAAAGGTTAATGTATACTTGCTGGAAACTTCTGATCTGTCTTGTACTCATCACCGTCCACAAATGGTGCAACCACACCTATGTTTCATCATCATACGATTCTCAGTCATCAAAACAGTTGGTCGTCAGTTGTACCAGCTTTCATTGCCTCACTTTTCCCACATTTCATATCACATCAATTTAAAAGTATGTAAAAATATGTTTTGTTGGTTACTTTCTAATGCAATTTTATTATTCTATTTGTGGTAATCACAATTTTAAATATATTTTTATGTGTGGAATGCAATGCTCAGTTTTCTAACTTAATATTCTGTATATAAAATTTAACATAGTTACTGATTAGAAAAATATCATCAGTGAAGCCTTTGTACACTGCTGAGTAGGTGTTTGTTCTCTTGTACATACAATCCTGTAAATATGTTAAATAGTAGTAATAACAGTAGCTTTTCTTCTTGCAATATTCAGGATTTCCTTGCCTTAAAATGAGCTGTTCTCTATTGACATGGTTCATTTACATAATCTTGTTGCCTTCTTGGAATGTGTTTTACTGCATTTACATATGTCTGAGTGTGTGCATGTTTGTGTGCTAAATGAAGCGTGAAGTAAGATGTGGTGCAATGATTACCATAGTAGGGCCTCACTGAGTGGGTATTGTGTAGGCTTACTTATATCTTTAACATTGGTTCCAAGTGGAATTCTGATAGCTTTACCGAAGTGTTGCAAAGAAAAAAATCACAAGGACTAATGCAAGTTTACGTATAGATGAACTGAAGTTTTTAGATGCTAAGGATTATCATTGGAAGTGGGAGCAGTGCACCGTCAAGAGTTTCATATCTTTGCATAGAAAACACCTCTTAAAAATACTATGTATTTCAGTTTGAAATTTGAAATACAATGGTAAAAAATATACTTAACATTACTACAGTGGAGTGTAAGTCATGTTATTGGTGGGGTGCCGAGTGCTTATTAAAATGTTCTCAGTAGTGTTTTATTATAAGACTTACAGTTTCATGCTCAACTTTCACTACTTGAGTAATTATATTTGCAAGCTTAGTACATAAATAGGTAGCATCATGGTTGTTGAAAATAGAAGACTAGTAAGGGCAAAGCTGTGAGAACATGTAAACATGCTTCCCAATAATATTGATTTCCAACATTTTATGTTTTTAGAAGAAAAAAAGTATATCGTGGGAAATTATAATGAACATTTTTGATTCATTGTCAGAATTACAAGAGTACTTGGCATTTAGCATCAAATAATGAGTTAACGATCATCCAGACTTGCCATTTTCATCTTGGATTGTCAGTTTTTGACTGTGCCTGAATGATATTGTTTTTCTAGTGTTGCAGGTTTTGGTTTCAGGTATTTGGATTTTGTAATAGAGGCTCCTGAGTTGTTCAGTGCAAGGGAAAGACTACTTATAAAACTTGCCTTAGTAGCAACAGCATATAAAGTGTGTGAATATTTTAATTAAGGTATGAGAAAATTTGTGATAACGTGTTTTTAGATTTTAAGAGATGTACTTTGCTTTGTACAGCCAATATTATTACAAGAAAGGTAGTGATAAATTTATAAGCTTATGGCATGAAGGACCACTTCCATACCATGGGAACAAACACTGGCCTTTAGCCCTGCTGATACACAATAATGGAGGTTTGGAACAAATGTTTTATCACTAACATCTCTCAATAACCCACAAAGAAAAAAAATACCTAGTTTGTGTTTAACTTCTTGGCTTTACAATAGTGTTACATCACAAAAGTTTATTCAGTGTGTTGTCACAAAAGTTTACTATTCAGTGCTTGCTGGACCAGGTACACACAAAAAACATTGGCCAAAGAAACAACAAGTGTTTATGATTTCTTAGGTTTACTTTTTTCACTGAGAATTGTTTACATTTTTTACTTCCTGTACCTTCTCTTTCCTACTGTTCAATTAAATTGTAATGTAGCACCATTTGTTCTTTTATTTGGTAGTATGATTTTTCTTATGCACAAATTTAGAGAATAGAAAATATGGAAATAAAACTTTGCCCTTTAGTATCAAAAGTGGTAAACCTGAATGTAATGTGCCTTCTATAATGTTTCTTGCAGGACTCCTTTGCAATGAGTTAACTGCACATACTTCAAACTTGAACGTTCATGACCATTGATGTATATACTATATGTAGTAAATCATGTTGAGAGGAGCATGACAAAATATATATCACCTAAAGCCTGAAAATTTTATTGAAAAATTTACAGGAATTTTGGATTAACTTTTGAACCAATTTTATGTGGAAACAGAGTATCTGTGGTAAAGATGGTGCTGTGATTCATTAATGGAACTATGTTGATGTATAATTATACAGTTATATATTAGACCAAATTGTTGTTGTCATGACGAAATAATATAATACTGCATATTGAAATGTTGTGGAAAGAAATAATGAAATTAATGCCTTGGCTTCACTGCCACTGATTATATTTGGCTAGGCTTTTTGTATATTACTGTTAAAAACAAAATCAATAGCTTATTATTGTTGTAAGATTAATGTGATTTAAAATAGGGAATGTAAGTATGCTGTTGTTATTATTACAAAGAAATTGTATGACATTACAGAAAAAAAAATCAGATGAACCAATGGCTTAAGAATGTAAGTGTTTGTACTCATCCTGAATATGGGGTTGATTTATCTTTACCTTTGTGGTACTCATATCAAACATGGGTGTTGAGATTGTCACAAATAACTAGAGGTCAGTGATAATGCTTGAATCATATCATGCAGTAGAATCCCATGTGTCCAACTTGTGAAAGTTTTCAATCTTCAGTAGATGGTTAGAACTGAGGCATTTGAGGCCCTCAGACTGCCTTCCTCCAACAAGGAAAACAATGAAATGCATGTTAGTACTGCATTGGCAACCATTTTTAGTTATTAGTTGTCATTCTTGCTCAATAGTTAAGTTGATCAAAGTCTATATTACAGAACTTAGCTGTATTTGCAGTCTTTTTAAGTCAGAATGTATAGAGAAGCAGTGTGTTGTGTGTATATGCTGAGTCCAGGGAGATTCTTTTTCATCCTGACTAATGACTTTCATTCATGACTGTTTACTATTTTTAGGAGGAAGATTCAGGCATCAAATATTTGTCACAATTGGGCTTCAAGTTGTAAGGATCCAGTCTTGCATGAGTATGTTGTCTGAGGGAGTGCTTGACAGGGAGAGTGCTTAAAACTTAAAGTTTATATATATATATATATATATATATATATATATATATATATATATATATATATATATATATATATATATATATATATATATATATATATATATATTTGGTCTTATATATGCACTTTAAGGGCTGTTTGGTTGCTAGGTTTATACATGTGGACTTAGATATTTATTTTTTCTTCACTGACAAAATGTGTCCAAAGTTGTACAATTTTTTATGTATGTAGAAACAAACAATGGAGAAAAGTGGTTAATGGAGTAAATATCACGGTAATGTTAATGTCATTGTTGATTGGATATTAATGTGATTCAACTGTGAAACTTAGCTTGAAGTTACTTCTAAACTTTTTTTGTGTAAATACTCACTTGATGATTCATACTCGACAACATATACCAAGATTTCATATTCTGTAGTCATGAAAACATTTGCAACAAGTTCTTTGAGAGAAGTGTGTGTTGCTGCATTTAATGCTATTTTGGGCTCGTGATTTTTGTTCGGCAAACAAATGTATTGATTTTCAAAATTTTAATACAATCCAATTGAAATATGTGCAGCCCTATTTTTAGGAACATCCATCAGTTATATATATATATATATATATATATATATATATATATATATATATATATATATATATATATATATATATATATATATATATATATATATATATATATATATATATATATATATATATATATATATATATATATATATATATATATATATATATATATATATATATATATATATATATATATATATATATATAAAACCATGCACATATACATATACTGTTTGCCCTTGCCTAACATGACTTCACTGAGCATGAAATCCATGATTTCATGAATGGGTAACATATCCAAATATTTGCCCTTACATATCACAAATTGCATGATTGCACATATGGTAATATTTATGTCTAAAAATTCCCCAGAAAAAGATCCAATTTTGGAGATAATATTTCACTTTGTATTAACATTTATCTACCATTAGTAGTGTTTTCATAATTCAGAAAACCAGCAATGACTTCAAAAACGAACATTTATTGAACACTAACTGTAAGCCATGGGACATCCACCACATGGCTTTTGTTGTGCCTGAACATGAGCTGCAGAGCTTTAAAGTATGCATAAATATATACATATATGTAATATGAGACACGCTGGACAAGTGCAGCTTGTGCCTTAGCACGAACACAATAACACAGAGGAAAGTTAGGCACTCAAGCTGCTGCCCTGCTTTTTGAGGACAAAATGGCACCAGAAAGCAGGACCAGGTGTGGGGGTATAATTTTTTAATAATTTTGCTTCTGGCCATGAACTAAAAGCTCCAATCTCTTAATTTTGCACATCATCCAAGATTATTGTTTTAGGCCTTTTATGTAAAGTATATGCTATTATGCCTTCTATGTTAGGTATGTAAAGGATATGTAAGGGGGTCAGGGCATCTTGGAGCCTAACCCCATTTTTCCCATTGAAACTTATCATCAAGCACAAAACTTGTCCCACATGACAGGCTCAGGAACCTAACTATCATGTTGGGCGAGGGTTGACAGTGTATACGAAACAAAGAATAACAGTATGAGTATTCTGTGAGGTGTATTTATATAAAAGAAAAATCGGTGATGTCAGTGCAATTTCTTGATTGCCTTAAGACCAGTTTGTGATAAACACCTGTCAGACTTATTATTTCTAGATATTTCAAGCAGATATGCATTTTGTGGTGCAGACAGCATGTCTCAAGTCACCTTTCCCATTTCAGATGTAAATGTGATACATACTCTGAGTGGACCTTTTTTTTTTAATCCACAAATAGATTGAAAGAAAAGACAATGATCGATGCATTTATTAAGGTATGAAAAAAAGCAGCTTTTTAGTTGAATATTTCCTCAGAGTACAGTGCCTTGAAGGCTTTGTTGGTTACACCTGTATGTGGTTCATGTAGCACTTTTGGGGTTTGTGACAAAAATAAATTTGTCAGTATTTAGTCATTACTTATGTGATGAAAGTTGTCAGGGTAATTAATTCTTGGGAAAATAAAACTGCAGTGAGGTGAAGTCCTTACAGGTATTTGATGTGAAGGCACCATTATGTGTTTTGTGACAATCAGGTTGGCTGTGCTATGTAGTGACCTGACCCTAGCCTGTCATCATTTTGGCAACCATTCAAGTGTGTACCTTGAATATTTGTCAGAGGCTTTTTTTTGACAATGCCTGACTAAAATAAACTGTTGACATTTATTTAGTTAATTTTTAATCCTTCTGTTAACATAAAATGTTCATGACCTTGAGATCAGAGAAAAAGTGCTTTAAGTTGTTATTGTTGTTTCCTGGACAGTCTTCAGTTCAACAAATTTTGCATATTAGTATATCTAATTCCTTCCGTTTTTACCTTATTGCTCTTTTCCCAATCCCTTTAAGTGAAAAAAAAAAAATCATTTAATAGAACTGACAGATCACTTAATCAAGGAGGTTCTGAGATGTATTGTCAGCCCTTGGGGGGAGGCGGTGGCTGAACAGATAGCGAGACGGCCCCGCGTTCAGCAGGACGCGAGTTCAATCCCCGACCGGTGCCACCAAGCTGGGATTTTTCAGCCGCTGCCGAGTGGCTTAAAACTACCCACATGGTGTCCTGAAGACCACCTATCAACCCGGACTCTAGATTCTAGGATTAAAGATGAGCTCCGGGAGGGCAGCATGAGCCAATGCAAGATGGCGCCACTATAAACACTCGCCTGCGCCAGGGAAGAAGCCTTGGACCGACCATCAGGATCCACTGGGAAGAAGCCTACCGGCCCAATAGGCCAAGACGTAAAAAAAAAAAAAAAAAAAAAAAAAAAAAAAAAAAAAAAGTACCGTATTGCTTTTAAGATAACCTCCTGCTTCTATAAGTATTTTGTTAATGTGCTTTTCAGGCAACAAAATATCTTTGACAATGTTCCTAATTCCTTCTCTTGGTTATGTATTTTTTTCATTTCCAGTCAAATAACTCGGAATGGACTCTCTGAAAGTTACCCATTTTCAAAAACTTTAATTTTCTTGCACTTCAACTTAATTTCTCACATCTAGCTCCATTCAAAAAATTTCAGCTTTTATTTTCCTCATGATCTTGGCACTGTCACACCTGGTTAGTTGACAACTGACCGCATCCACTGCCATGAGTATTGACGGGATGCTTGCAGCCTATGTCCATCTTAAGAAGGCTTTTGATTCAGTGCATCATGAGACACTCTGGGATTTCTCATACCTTGGCAGTGTGGTGCAAAGCAACAACAGGACTCATCAAGAAGTCTTTCAACAGATTGGCCTGACCCGTGGTTTCACTGACTCGCTCAGTACAAGTAGTATATGTTGTAGATACTTGTACAGAAGGAAAAAGTTTTGGATCTTCAGGTTGCTTGTGTTCTGTCTTGCTCTATGGCTGAGACATGGATGCTAAACAGTGAGTTAAAGAGGCATAGTGTTTATATCTTTGGTAGTGTCTATGCAAAATCATGATATTGCTGGAATGGTAGCTGGTAATGGTGATGCTGGTAAGACACAGCTGGTCAAGGCAACAAAGAGACTTCATAGCAGGCTAAGGCAATGGCAGTTCCAGGTAAGCAAGGTAAAAAAGTGAATATCAGTTTAACTGTAGAGATGTCTCAAGTATCTCCACTTGAAAATGCTGAAGGAAAGAGGAAATACAGTAAAAGGAAGATTATTTCAGAGTTTACCCAAGTTATGAAAAAGATACAATACTAAATTATGAAAATGTTAGAGGAAATATTAACTGTAAAACAGGATATTGTTCTGGTAAATATTTTATGAAGATATAGAAAAGTAGCAACAATACAAAGCCTTCACACATGTTCAGATAGTAGTAGGAATAAAAATGAGCTACTACACAAAACTCAAATGCTTACTTTTCAATGAGAACTTTACAGAAGAAAGTATACAAATCCATGAAGAATACTAAATTAAGAACACAAAACTTTTCATTTGACAAAAAAAAAAAAAAAAAAATAAATAAATAAATAAAATAAAAAAATAAATAAATAAATAAATTAAATTAACAGTAAACTATGCACTCCCAAAAATATATATTTATCAAATGAAATAGTAATTACTATGAGAAAAAGTATGTTCACACCAGTATCAAAACAAAAATAATAAAATCCTTCTTTTGCTACAGCTAAATGCTCCTCTCTCATTATGATATGCATGTCTGACAGTTTCGTACCCATTATAATTATAAGTGATTACCATTATTTTAATTACTAAGTAAAGGGAATCCTCCTCCATGGCAGGAATTGCACAACTTCCCATATTTATTCCAATAAGTTAAGTTATTTAAAAAGTACATCTAAAAAGGTTATGGCATTGCTTACATTCATGCTTTGCATCTGGGGCTGACAATGAAAATGTAAAAAAAAAAGTCTACATGGAAAACAAATGAAAGAATGAATAAAAGATGTCAGCAAAATGTAAATGCTTGGTATTACTACATCAGCAATACCAGTGGTGTGAAATACTTCTCCAATGTCGCTGCATCTAATTATAGTAATGTTAGTTCCACAGATGGCATCGTGCCTCAATGCTGCTCGTGCCCACTGCCTTCGACCCAGTGCCACCTCTTGAACACAAATTGCTGGTACTTCAGACAATACCATTTCTATTTACTGGTGGCAACTTGTGTTCAGGAAGAGCACAGGGTAGGAAGCAGGGAGTGTGAGCAGCATAGAGGCAAGTTGGCATCTGGGGAGTGCACAGAGAAACTCTCCCTACCTATGGCTCTGGTGTGTGTGTGTCTTTACTCATTACTACCGTTATATCTGTATGATCATGATTATTGTTACTAACCTTGAGAATACTCTTATCCATGCTCCACTACATGTTGGATGAAGGTGGTAATGAGAACATAGCTTCTACAATTATAGGAGGTTGAAGTTTTAGCTGGGCCTCTTTTATGAATTGCCTCAGTGATGACCAACAACAATGCCATATGTGCATGAAAAAAAAAAAAAAAAAAAAAAAAAAAACATGGGTAAATGTGTATGGGTAAAGTTGGGAGCAAACACTATTGGGTGCATGTAGCCATGGTGATTTCTTCCATTGCATTGGCTCTTGAGCCTGTGGTGGGTAAGAACCCTTTACCCTGGGACACAAGGCCAGTGCAACATTTGGGTTACAAAAGTTTACCTTCCCCAGGTTTCCCAAAGTACTCATTTATCGAACATCCCGATAGGAAGGATGAACAACTGGGTGGGCTGCACGCCAACTGCCTTGGCCGGGCTTTGAGACCACCCTACAGATTCATAGTTAGGCACGCTAACCACTGCACCATGGAGACAAAATTGTGTATGGTTTTAAATAAATACTTTACACTTAAATATATCTAAATGACACAGTAAAGGTAGTTAACAGTGTTCAAAATATGAATGCAGTGTAAAAAGAACATGATTATGAATATTTCCTTAGGCCATCATGGATAGACTAACTGTTGGGTCTTTCAAATCATACAGTTAAGGAAGCTCAATTTGTACCAAGTAAGGCAGCAAGACTCCTGTTTGGAATAACATCAAGAACTCCAATTACTCCATAACACATTGAGCTGTACTTGATGCCAATAAGAGCTAGAATAGAATTTAAGTTGCATCATGACCATTAAAGTTTTCAAGTTTGGCAAGATTCAGCACCTTGCTGAACTGATATATCATCATCCCCCAGCTTCCCTGGTGAAACTGGAGAAATAAGAAAAGTGATTATTGTTATTTATTTTTATTACTAGCTCATGTGTGTGTGTGCGGCCGTGGCTCTATGCTTGTGTGGCAAAGGACAGGATCATGTTGAGATGTAGGCTACACTTTATATGACTATGGAGCAAAATCCCAAGTACTTTGCTTTTCATTCTTGAAAGAAAATATGAAATAAAATTAACTGAAATTTAAAATGCATGTGGGTATTAAGATCATTATATATCCATACATGAATTAAAAAGTGACTCTGGCAAAACCTATAACTGACCCCAACTGAATTATATGACCTTTTTGCTATAATGGTCTGCTGACATGTAACTGGTGACTTGAAATGTTTGGCATGTGTATATAATGCCCAGAATATGTCATATCAGGAAAAATAATATGAATCACAAAATTTTCCAAGTATGTTATGAATGTTTTTTCTGTGTAAGGAATGTATAGAGGATACTCCAGAAAATATCAAACTTCTGGGGTATCTAGTTTATTCTATTTCTAAAATATAGAGGGAAAAAAGATTCTTTGCCAAATTTTGATGAAGATACAGGTAACTCTCAATTTAAGCGAGTATTGTGTCCTTGAAGAGGTCGCGTAAATCAAAAACAATGTAAATCAAACAAGAGGTAGGTTTCTATCGAAAAATAAATATTCACTTCATTCAGTGGAGAGAGAGAGAGAGAGAGAGAGAGAGAGAGAGAGAGAGAGAGAATATCCATATCACCGAGATATCCACTCAGGCACTCAGTCTCAGCCTCACTCGTGTGAGGAAGATATGAGGGACACCATGAGCGACTGGCTAGTATTGGTACCGGTACTGAGCAGTCTGGTATCAGTACCGTACTGTATAGCTGGTACCGTTACCTGCCCACCCCTATTGTTGAGTAGCGTGGCAGCGTGGGCACTGTATTGTTGTTCAAGTGGTGTGCGGGAAGAACTGAGCTCAGCTGTGTGGCCGTGGCACCGTGTGAGTCCAGTTGCGTGAGACATCTGGTGGCCACTCCATAAAATATCGCGTATAAATGAAAAAGCGTGTAAATTAAACATTTACTTGGATTTTGGACACGGCGTTATTTAAAAAACTCGTAATCCAAACTCGTGTAAATCGAGAGTTACCTGTACCTTGGTTACCACTCATAGAGGACTATTATAGTCTGCTATCAATATCCATATACAGTACTGTCTCCAGGATTGCGAGTTTCAAGTTTGTGATTCACCGAGTTTGCGATAAGGACCCCAAAAATTTGATTTTTATTGAAAACTGAAATTGCGATATGACCCGAAAGGAAAAGGAAAAGGCTGCTAAAACCGTTTTTTTTCACACCTTGTTGTGGTCCTTGATTCCCATTCTTGCTCTTACCCACCCCCTGGGCCTTTCCATTGGCCGCGGGAAGCATGGTGAGTGGGATCCAGGCAACCAGGCGCATGTGTGCGAGCTTCCCCGACCACGCGCTGGGCCTGAGCAGCTGACGGGCGGCTGATGATGGTGATGGAGATGATGAGTGGCGGTGGCGCTGTCCCCACATTGGCGCCACCCAAACGGCACCTTCATCGGGGCCCGTGCATGTGTGGCTGTGCTCATCGTGGGCCCAGGCTCCTCAATCTGCCAATTCCCACCTTCCACATGTTGCGCGGGACCTCTTTCTTTTCTTCCATCTCTTCCTTTTCAAAATGAAGAGATGGAAGAAAAGAAAGGGGTCCTGCACAACATGTGGAAAACAAGAACTGGCAAATTGAGAAGCCCAAACCCACAACAAACACTGACCGGTATCACTCACTAGTGTGGTTGCGAAGATATGTGAGAGGCTAGTTCAAAACAAGTGGTCGGATTGTTTAGAAAGGAAGGGAATTATCTCGGATGGCCAGTTTGGATTCAGGAGAGGGAGATCGTGTGTCACCAACTTGTTATCAAGGGTGACAGATTTAATACAGGAGCGAGAAGGCTAGGGGATGGAGTGTACCTGGATTTGAAAAAGGCATTCGACAAAGTACCGCACAGAAGACTAATTTTGAAAATTAAAAATAGGGGTGAAGTGGGTGATGGACTGATTAAGTGGCTGGGGGACTTCCTAACTAACAGGGAAATGAGGACAATAATCAAGGACAAGGTTTCTAACTGGTGCCCAGTGAGGAGTGGGGTCCCACAAGGTTCAGTGCTGGCACCAATAATGTTTGCTGTTTATATAAATGATATGGTGGACGGAGTGACCAGCTATGTGAGTTTGTTTACAGATGATGCAAAGCTAATGAGACGAGTCAATGATGTGAAAGACTGTGAGGCATTGCAGAGGGACCTGGACAAAATATGGGAGTGGAGTGGTACATGGCAGATGGAATTCAACCTTGGGAAATGTAAAAAAATATAGTTTGGTAGGAGTGGTAGAAGATAGGAATATGATTATAAGATGGGAAGTGAGATAATATGCAGAGGAATGGAAGAAAAAGATTTGGGAGTGACTCTCAGAGAACATGTCACTGGACAAACACATCAACAGGATAACGGGATACACTATGAATTTGTTGAAGAACATAAGGATGGCATTTGTGTATTTGGACGAAGAGATGATGAAGAAAATAATAGTTACAATGATAAGGCCAAGGTTGGAGTATGCAGCAGCGGTCTGGTCTCCTCATGAAAAGAAGAACATAAGAAAGCTGGAAAGAGTACAGAGAGTGGCAACTAAGATGGTGCTGGAACTTAGGGATCGGACTTATGAGGAGAGACTCAATAGTATGGGGCTCACAACCCTGGAGAAAAGAAGAGACATCGGAGACCTGATAGTGGTGTACAGGATGGCGAGTGGGGTGGAGAATCTGGACAGAGAGGACCTGTGTGTGTGGAGCAAGAGAGAAACGAGTGGACATGGAAAGAAGTTGAGGGTGACCATGTGTAGGCGAGATGTGAAAAAGTTTAGCTTCCCAAACAGAAGTATTGAGCTGTGGAATGGACTGGAGGAGGTGGTGGTTTGTGCAAGAAACATTCATGATTTTAAGGAAAAGTTGGGTAAGAGAGGATATGGAGATGGGGCAGCGCAAGCGTAGCTCTTTTCCCATATGTCACAACTAGGTAAAATACAAGGGCCCCGACAAAAACACCGTTTAGGCGGCGCCGATGCAAAGGCCACGCCGCCGACACTCATCACCACCATCAACATCATCAGCCGCCTGCCAGCTGCTCGGGCCCAGTGCGCGGCCGGGGCAGTCCGCACACATCTGGGTGGCCAAGTGCAAGATGTTGACGGTTTTCAATTTTCCCCATAAGAATAAGGGTTCAAAGTTTGCAACCCACAATGTCGACTTATTTATTGCAAGCTTGGAGACAGTACTGTATATAATAGCTCTTTTATGTTATTAATTTTTACATAAGAAAACAAGCACTTGAAAAGGTGTCTTTAAAGCTCCTCAAAATTTCTCTTTATTAACTTAGGCAACACTTGCAGTCTATGCTCAAAATTCCACTCTGTAAAATTCCATCTCTCCTCCTTTCTAAAATGGAGTACATCTTGACTCACTCTTCCATTCACTGAAAAATCTGTTATAAAATTTCAGTGTTCACCACCATCTTTGGCTTTCATCCTTTTCTCACTGTCCAGCCCAGTGAACAAACCTACAACACTGCTCCCCTTTATTATCTAGAGCAGTTGGTTCAGCACCCTGCACACATCCCTGACTGCTTTAGATACACCCCCAATACACTAGACCTCTTCCTATCTTCTAACCCTTCAGCTCATTGTTAAACTATACTCTCCATTGGGCTCCTTGATCACAACTCCATTTCTAAATTCTGTCCTAATGCTCCTATACAATCTGTGAACCCACTGAGGAAGCAGTGCTTCTGCAACATGCTTCTGCTTGGTGGGAAGACATGAGGATGTACTTTCCAGATTCCCATAGAATGATTACCGCTTCCCCTGTGTGTGGTGGTATCAGCTCCTCCATCTCTTTTGACTTCTGCCCTCCTAAGACTTTCGACTAATCTAATTGTTATTAATGCTGCTTCCCCAATCCCTCCACCTTCTCTTACTGAGAACTATACAAGGAAGTATGCCTGATATAATCTCTGTATCACATCATCACTAAATGACTAGACTGATAAGTTGCTGACATTCCAACTCTATTTCCATGGATATATCTAATATATATGCTCTAATACGTATATATGGCATGTTTTCTGTTGTAAAAGCATGTGAAGAAATTCCATTATTTAAAGTAAGAAGCATTAAAGTGATTATTTTATATAGCTGAAGATCTGACTCCTTTTCTTCTAGAAAATATGTTGAAACTGCAAGACTTTTACTGTAAGATGGAAGTGAGTTGGTGAGCAACAATAAAATAGCCAGAAAACTTTGTTTACCTGAACTGGAAAATAACAGAATTGTTCTTCATCTATCAGTCTGAGGGTACTTCTTCCTTCCAGTTATTCCTTAACAGTTTTTCAGGAGCTTTCCCCTTTAAACTTCTATATATCAGAGAAGCAATTCTCCTGCATCTATCAAGGGAATTATTTGCCCTTATAAGACAGTGCCCTTGGAGTTAGTACTAAGAACATTGAATTAACTTATAGACTGAAAATTATTAAAGTATTCATGTACAACATATTCATGTGATTCATGGTTAGTAAGATTTTTTTTGTCTACTCATAAGTTGACATACCTCCATTTATAAATTATTGTCCAAGACAATGGAAAACTTGTGAATCCTAAAGCTTGTGAGTGTGTAATTATTCCACTAGTTATTACTAAGAAACATGGTTACAAACACACAATGGAAGAGGATTCCCTGTATTCAAGTACATTTCACACTTCTTGCATTCATACCCAACTATTCAAATCCAAAATAAATATCAATCTAGGTTAATATATAAAAATGCATTAACAGTAACATGAATCAGTACTGTTCACTTCTATTCCATTTCTTTCTCTACCAACAGACTCAACCTGTGCCCGGTGGATGTGCTCAGCAGGGAACTGAGATGGACTGATGGGCATCATGGGTTTGGCAGCCTTGAGCTTGTGGGCCAGAGTGAGGAATATGGCCTCCACGTGGTCACAGTCGCTGTCATCCTTGGCAGAAGTTTCAAAGTGCTGAAAATACATAGGTAATGACAGTAGGTACATAAAAGTAATTTCTATAATGCTGAAACATGAAAAAAAGCAAAAGAAAATAAATACTAAATAAAACACTGCAATGTACTTACAACACACACAGCAAGAAATACCAAACATACCACACTAGCACTGATGCATGCAAGCACTCATACTTTCCACACATCATACGTGACTGGAACAAGCTTCCTTAACATATTTTAGATTGTAGTACAGTAGATGCATTCATAAATTAATTAACTTGACCGACGTGACATCAAACAAGTTGACGCTATTATTTTAGATTTTGCCAAAGCCTTAGACAAAGTCCCGCACAAAAGACTGACATTAAAATTGAAATACTACAGTATTTCAGGACCTGTTCTACACTGGATCACTGCATTTCTTACTGACCGGACTCAACGTGTTCTTATTGACGGATCTTCATCTGACACTGTCCCTGTTTAGGTGTCCCACAAGGCACCATTCTAGGCCCCCTTCTTTTCCTCCTGTACATTAACGATCTTCCACTCTCAACGCCTAACTCTTCCACTTGACTATTTGCTGACGATAGTTTGCTGTTTAGAGCAGTAAAGACTACTGACGACTGCAGACTGCTACAAAAAGACTTGGACGCCCTCCAGCGGTGGGAGCGCACCTGGCAGATACATTTCCGCCCTGACAAGTGCAAACTATTAAGATTCACCAGAGCTCACAATCCCATCCATCACACTTACACTCTCCATAATTCAGAACTAGAATCAGTTCACACACACAAGTATCTTGGTGTCCACCTCTCCACTAACTTAAAATTCAACACTCACATAGACCACATCAGTGCCACAGCCAACCGAACACTGGGGTTCCTGAGGAGGAATTTACATAACTGCACACGTGACATAAATCACATAGCTTATGACACACTTGTGAGACCAACACTTGAATACTGCTCCTCGGTGTGGGATCCTTACACACACAGAAACATTGATAGGCTAGAACAAATCAACACCAAGGCGGCTAGGTTCATTACACACAATTACACTCAGACGCCTGGCATCACAACACAGATCAAACAACAGATGAACATGGAACCTCTTCACATACACAGACAAGCGCACAGACTTACACTTATGTACAAGATCACAAACACTCACAGTGACATTGACCCACAAACATACCTACACAATGCACAGTCAACATACTCGTAACACACACATCCATGAATACCAAATATATCACACTAACACTGACGCATACAAGCACTCATACTTTCCACGCACCATACGAGACTGGAACAGCCTCCTTCACCAGATTTTAGACTGCAGTACAATAGACTCATTCAGAAAACAAATACACACTCACTTGTCACCACAACACACCAACACTAACAATTATACCTGATTCACTTCCCTCCCCTGCACACTCGGCTCCCTCGTCCCCCCAACAGCCAACACAAATATGCGTGTTATCCACCTGTATGGGTGCCCTGTGCATCGTAAATCCAGATCCAGATCCAGATAAAACAAATACACGCTAACTTTGCAACAATAGACCCTGATACTAACAATTATGTATTTTTACTCTTGACAAATGAAGATTAAGAGTATGACTACAGTGCCCTCCCAAGTTTCGCAATCCTCGGGTTTCGTGCTCAATCCTAAAAGCTGCTTTGACATGTAACATGATGAAGTACGTGTCACGTCTACCTACTGTCGGAGTCACATGCGATTCCTTTAGGCGGTGTCACAGTGGCCGTTTTCCTCCAAACATTGGGACTACTGGCTACTGCGGCTGCCTGTGCGCCCAACCGGGAGCGAGTTGTCGGTTGTCCGTATGGATGGAAAATGGTTGGGGGTACGAGCAACCGCGCGGCTGTATGTAAACAAACAGACGACGGCAGTGGCCGAGGAGTGAGGAGCAGTGGAAAATGGCCAACCAGGAAACTTGTAAAGTAGACTGGCAGAGCTGCTTTCTTTACTATTTAATTGATAAGGGCGACTGCTTCGTTTACGTTATGAATACGGACAACCAACCTTGGCTGTGTGTGATGCACACCCGGAAAAGCTGGAGTTGCTGATCGCTCCTATCGCCAATGCGGTTGGAGGAGGAAGGCCCAGTGTAACACCAGCAGCTTAAAGGCGCGGTCACACAAGCTAGTTTCTTGGGAATTTTCCACTAAAATTATCTCCCGACAATTTTCTGTCTCAAATTTATCCTCAAGTTTGGTCACACAAAGAACTGTTGAATTCTGGGATATATCAGCTGAAAAGTAAAACAATGGATCCAGACGTTGCAGAGTTTGCTATGTAGTGTTTGCTGAAGAAAAAGAAAAAAAGAAAAGAAAGCATTTGTTGGTTCGTGAGAGGTTAGCTCAGAGACAACGGGAGTGTGTGTTACAGCTTGCTACTGTTAAATGCTACAATAACTTAGCAGTGAGGACCCAAACGTGATGAGGCAGTGGCTATGCTTGGACAAGACTCAAATCCAAGACCTGCTTATCTAGCTTCGTGGAACTCATTGTGGTACTGGAATAAACACACGAATAGCTACTGAACCGATCAGCTGATATGCTCTTCTTCTTCTTGTGACCACAACTTACCGACCTCACGAGAAAATAACCGACATGCTGGTGACTGAGTTTCTGAGTAAAATTTCGATGAGTTTCCTGTGAAATGCAGCCGACTTTGAATCTCTGTACAAGATTCCCGAGAAACTAGCGGTTGGGTGACCGTGTTCACACGTGCTGGGGTGAGATTCACAGAGATGCGCGTTAATGGTCTGCGGTAAAAGCCATGAACTAATGATTTAACTATCAACGTTGACTTCAGATTCACAAAGCTTTTGTTTCTTCATAATTAGAGGCCGCTGATTGGATGAGCGCCATCGGTGATGTAATCAGACTTGGCGAATCATAAGCGTGCTTTCAGAATTGTCAGCCAATCGTCAGGCAGCCAGCTGCCTTCAGCTGTGGCTTCAAAACGACCTGTTCTCTCTTCACATTTTCTTCCTTTTTACACAGTACGTATTTTGAGATAACAAGGGAGTAAAGTGGGAAAAAGTCCGCTTCTCCATGGGCTGGAACAAATAAGGCGCTTTTTCAGAGTTTTCAATACCCTGAGTTTTGCGATCCATGAGTTTAGCGCTATACCCTCAGAATGAAGCAAACGTGAAACTCGGGAGGGTACTGTATATTCCAACTGCCAGTGAAAATGGATGTAGCCCTAAGCCCCCTCTTCAACTAATCTTGTTAAATGGTCACATGGTATTTTTGCCCCCCTCTCCTGTCTTTGTGGAAAACTGTCACTAATGATGACAATGATGCTGATTTGTTTGGAATACTTACCGGCATACAATGGTGGTCAGCGAACCTCTGAGCCACGTTGGTCGGGACAGCCAGTTCTTCCTTACAGTCACATTTATTTCCTACAAGAATTCTTGGAATGTTGTAGCTTAAGCTGTGCTGGTTGCATTCTTCTATCCAAGAAGGCAGAGACTGGTGTGAAAAATTATGAATTTTTAAAAATACATTTTGGGAGAAATGGCAACTTTTCTGTTATCAAACAAACAAAAAAAAAAAAAAACCACATCCCTACAAATAATAATATTTTATATTAATCACACTGTATATATTGTCAAATGCAATTTTGTGAAAATAAGACTGGGAAATGCAAGTGAGCACAGCAAGTTACTGGGATTCTAGTTAAAGTTTGGATGTCTATCAACAAGAATAGTTAAAATTCATAAATAATGATTGTACCTCAAAGGTGGAGATCCTGGTGACATCATACACAAACACGACTGCATTAACATTTCTGTAGTAGTGTTGTACCATTGACTTTCTGAACCTCTCCTGACCAGCAGTGTCCCACAACTGCAGCTAAATAAAGGAAACATTACTTATGACGATATAACATTAGATTCTGACAAAACATTCAATAAAAAATACAAGAAATATAAAACATATTCATGTGATTTTAATGTAAACAAAATAGGATCTCCAATCTCTGATCAAATTGCCCAAATAAATAGGTCTATTTCAATGTATAATTTAATCTTTTTCAGATTTAAATTCAAATATTTACCATGATTTCTTCTTGGTCAATCTTTAGCTTCCTTTCTCTAAAATCCACCCCAATTGTGGCTTCTGTTCTCTCCGGAAAATGACCTCCACAAAACCTATGAAAAAAATAACAAAGATTAAACAGAATTCAAAAAACAATTTTGATATCAGGAGAGTACACATGCAATTAGGAATATGAAAGCATGTCATAATCATCATTACTATTATCAATTTTGGATCTGGATCAATAATGCGCAGGGCACCTATCAGGTGCATAACACGCATATTTGTGTTGGCTGTTGGGGGGACGAGGGAGCCGAGTGTGCAGGGGAGGGAAGTGAATCAGGTGTAATTGTTAGTGTTGGTGTGTTGTGGTGACAAGTGAGTGTGTATTTGTTTTCTGAATGAGTCTATTGTACCACAGTCTAAAATCTGATGAGGGAGGCTGTTTCAGTCACGTATGGTGCGTGGAAAGTATGTGTTAGTGTGATATGTTTGGTATTTATGGATGTGTGTGTTACGAGTATGTTGACTGTTTGCGTTGTGTAAGCATGTATGTGGGTCAATGTCAATGTGAGTGTTTGTGATCTTTTACATAAGTGTAAGTCTGTGCGCTTGTCTGTGTATGTGAAGAGGTTCCATGTTCATCTGTTGTTTGATCTGTGTTGTGATGCCAGGCATCTGAGTGTAATTGTGTGTAATGAACCTAGCCGCCTTGGTGTTGATTTGTTCTAGCCTATCAATGTTTCTGTGTGTGTAAGGATCCCACACCGAGGAGCAGTATTCAAGTGTTGGTCTCACAAGTGTGTCATAAGCTATGTGTTTAATGTCAGGTGTGCAGTTATGTAAATTCCTCCTCAGGAACCCCAGTGTTCGGTTGGCTGTGGCACTGATTTCAAGTTAGTTGAGAGATGGATACCAAGGTACTTGTGTGTGTGGACTGATTTTAGTTCTGAATTATGGAGAGTGTAAATGTAATGGATGGGATTGTGAGCTCTGGTGAATCGTAATAGTTTGCACTTGTCAGGGCGGAAATGCATCTGCCAGGTGCGCTCCCACCGCTGGAGGGTGTCCAAGTCTTTATGTAGCAGTCTGCAGTCGTCAGTAGTCTTTATTGCTCTAAACAGCAAACTATCGTCGGCAAATAGTCTTGTGGAAGAGTTAGGCGTTGAGAGTGGAAGATCGTTAATGTACAGGAAGAATAGAAGGGGCCCTAGAATGGTGCATTGTGGGATACCTGAAGAAACAGGGACAGTGTCAGATGAAGATTCGTCAAGAAGAACATGTACAGTGTAGAATAGGTCCTGAAATACCGTAGTATTTCAATTTTAATGTCAGTCTTTTGTGCGGGACTTTGTCGAAGGCTTTGGCAAAGTCTAAAGCAATAGTATCAACTTGTTTGATGTCACGTTGGTCAAGTAGTCTCGTAATGTCGTGAAATGTAGTAATGAGTTGCGATTCACATGAGCGTTTAGGTTGAAAGCTGTGTTGTGAGTCAGTAAGGATGTTGTTTGTGTCAAGGTGATTCATTATGTTTTTGTGTATTACGTGTTTGAAAATTTTACACGGAATCGATGTTAGTGACGTTCCGCTAATCTTATGTTTTTGGCAAGTGTCTTTTGGTGGTTTTTGTAAGCGGTCCAATTATCTGTTGTGTTGTATGTCTGTGCACATCTGTAGAGTCTTTGTTTCTTGCGATGTTGTCTGCACAAGTCCCTGGAAATCCAGGGAAGTGTGTACCTACTAGAAAGTGTTTTTTTGTGGTATGTGTCTGTTCACTGAGCCATGTATGGTGTGTTTCTGGTTGTTCCAGTTGGTGGAATGAAGTCTTGTGTGTGGGTCTGTCACAAAAAAGTCAGTGCTGAAAGCAGTTAGGTCTTGTTTGATCATGTCTAAGTCAGCTCTCGAATAAAGGAATATCTGTCTGGGTCTCTGTTTATGTCTAATCGGTCAGAGGTCAGTGTCAATGATATGTCATGGTCACTAAGTCCTGGAACAACCTGAGTGTTTGTTATGTTATTCTATTCTGTTATCTGTATGCAACAGAATGGCAAATCAAATGGCTTAAACACAGAAGATAAGAACAGGAGGAATAAGCACTTAAGTCAGAGAAGTAAGGATTGCCTTGTGAAATGGGCTCAATCATGCTGTTTAGATTCCTACCATGAGTGAATACAGCGTCATTATATACATAGTGATGTCTTGCAGATCATCAGGGTCTGCAGGAAACAGTAGCTTTAAGTGGTGAATAAACCCTATGTTGTCAATTATTCTCCATCACCATCCTTTCCTGGACAATCATAATAAATAAAGATTACCTGAATGTTAAGCATGTCTTGCCAACACTGCTGTCACCAATCACAATTATTTTGAAAGTTTTTTGTCTTCTGTCCCTCAGAAGTGCACTGCTCTGGGCAAATGTCTGAGAGCTGCTGCCATTCATCTTGATGAAACCTGTTGATAGAATTTTTCAATATAAATAGGCATGTGTCGCACCGCCAATTTTCCGCGACTTTTGCTGTGACTTTGAACAGGAACAGAGATGACTTTTTTTGAAAGAAATTGCCGTGGCTGTTTTAAGCCAGATTAAAACTGGCTTTGCCCGATTTTGCTAAAAATGTCAAATTTGAGTTGGTTACAGCCAACTTTATTTTTATCTGATTTTTAACTTTCATTTTACGATAAATTAAATTCTTCACATTATATGAGACTGACGTTACATGAAACTACCAAAACGTACCAAAAAAAAGTTTGTCACTCTGAATTTTATTATAAATTAGTAAAATTACATACACTTTTCAGGCGTGAACCAAGTTTTAAACTTGTTTTGTCTATTAAACACGTTCGAGAACGTATTATGCCTTGTGGCGTTCATTGTGTGAATTAATCTCATTTTCTCGTATTTTAATATGTGCTTATACTTTTCTTGTGGCTAAGACGAAAAATTGCTGTGAAGTGTAAGAAGTAATTAAAATCTAACAGCCTTCTACCTTTAAAATGCTTAAAATTAAACAATATAAGTAAAAATTGGACCATCGTATGTAGACTAGGCCTTGATTCTAAATTTAAAGATCATATTGATATAGCCTATTAAACTCACATTGTTTTATCTTTCTTTAAATCTATTAGGCTACCCTATGAGTTTAGAAAATCTCGATTGTTTAGTTTAGTTTATGGGGAAAACTATTTTTTGGGTTGGAAGATATCATTTTTTTTTTAAATCTCAATCTGAATCTGTCAGCCCTCGGCGGAGGTGCTGCATTATGTTGCCAGGTGCAAGAGCGCCTTGGTGGCTTTTAATCTTTAAATGTCTACCACTCTACGTGCTGGGGATTTAAACATACATTGTCACTTTTCTTTGTTTGTCTTCTTCTGCATCCTTTTTTCCGATTTTGTCCGTGATTACATGTACTTATGGTACTGTACGATAGTTTCCACATCCCCACAAGAGCCAAGACACACTGCGCTGATTTTCTAGAGAGGGAGGGCCTTGCACAAAGCCGCCCCTCACACGTGCTGTTTCTCTTTTTCTCCTTTATTACTGCTTTTCGGTGCATTTTTCTTATATCAGACACTATGGGCAAATGCAAAAGAAAGACAGTAGCTTGGAGTGAGGCTGCTAAGAAGCGGATGAAAGGCTACTGGGATAAAGTGAAGAGTGAGTGAGTGAGTGAGTGGCAACACCGAGCCCACTCGCCTCCCCCGCCAAGCTGACCGCCGCCGCATACCGAGATAAACTTTTATCAGGGAAACCGAGTGGTGGAGATGTCAGTGATGATAATGCCCTTGTGGTTATTTACTGAAAATTCTTGTAAAGTTTCTGTTCTTTTACAGATTGGAAAAACTGAGACATAGACATGGATAAGTTTGTGACAAGGAGTGGGGATAGGAGCATGAGTTTTTCTGGCGACAGTGCAGCCACTGGGTAGACTTATTCATTAAGTACAATACCCCCCTCCCCAGCTCTGCAGCTGTGGAGAGGCTATTCAGCACGGCCGGGGACGTCTTCAGGGCCAAGAGGTCCACCCTGGATGAGGTCAACTTTGAGGTGCTTGTGTTCCTTAAAGGGAACATTGACCTCCTGGAGGAGAAGATGGGCCAGGAGGACATGGAGGAGGAGGAGGATGACCTGTAGATATTAGTTTAGGCTGTGTTTTAACTAAAAAAAATAAAAAGAATAAAAATAAACGTGTTTCTCTGCCTTATAAAAGCATGTTTCTGTTATCGCGCTAAAGTTTACTTTGTAATTTAGCGGAGTCGCACCGGGAAAAAAAAGTCGCAGTCGCAAAGTCGCAAGTCGCACTGGGGGGGCCAAAAATAGAGTCGCAAAGTCACAGTCGCACCAGATCCGGCGGCAAAGTTGCAAAGTCAAAGTCGCACCTGAAAAAATTAAAGTCGCGCCCAGCTCTGCTTAATTATAACAATATTTCACGATAAAATATCTGGTTCTCATAGTATTTTCTTCTCAAGTATTGTAATTTAGATAGTGCTCCCCCCAAAAAAAAAAAAAGAAAAATCATAAGTTTATTGCAAGATGAGTAGCTACATGACCAAAACATGAACTTGATGTTTGGAGTATGGTTATTTATTTTTTGGAGTCAGGTGATGAAGCTTCCGTCCCATGTCACTGAGTCTGACTGTTGCAATGCCCTCCCATGTAAGAGGTAACCCTACACCACTGAAATATATAAGTAACCTCGTGACTTGAAACGAAAGGCTGGTATGACAGTTTCGGGCTGGAAGCAAGAGCGGAAGTAGCAAGTGGCCTGAAAAGCTATGCAGAGATCTTTCCGGTATATATTCTTTTTGCTAGATTTTAATTTTCTGCATTTATCTAAATCAATACCTGACCAAGGGGCTGTAGTGAGTGTTGACTTGCTTGCTACGTACTCAACAATGTGGAAAATGACCTTCTTCTAGACCTGGAGGGAGCTAAAATGACACTTAGCTTTGACTTAACTACCAAGCTGCTCGGTTAATCCTCTCCTCACTCATTATTGACCTCTCTTTTGGCCACTCTTCTAAACTTTTTTCTATCTTTATAGGGGCAGTGATTAGCAGACTTCTTTATTTTTTCAGTTGTTTTTTTAACGAGCTGCTTCATTTACTGTAAAAAAAAAAAATAACAATAATCAACTTCCCCAAAATGCATGTGAAAGTAAGAAACAATCACTGCCCACTGTTTTCTATACTGTGAAACAAAAACAAGCAACAAAAAAAATTAACTACCCAAAATGTGAAAATATGTAAGATCGCCAGCCACTGCTTCATTTACTCTAAAAAAATAATAATGAAAAAAAAAAAAAAAAATCAACTACCCTCCCAATATGTGAAAGCATGTAAGATCACTGGACAAGGAGTCGTTTCCTAAGAGTAACTAATCAGCATAACGGCTTCCCCTCACCTCACATGCTTGTCCTTCCTTCACGAGTGCTACAAAACGACGCCACTCCAAGGACATTGCCAAGAGGTGCTCAACTGTCACAAGTGTTTAGAGGAGCGTCATGGTCTGAAGGCCCCGCCCCTCTTCTTCTCCCTTTTCTTTTGGCCTGTGTCGCTTCGTGGGTCCTCCTCCTCTCGGTCCTCTCTTCCGCTTACTGCCACAATTGGGCTTATCAGGGCCACTCAGCTTTCCTCCTCGTCTTGTTTACATCTGTGACTCAGCGTTGCCAGCTCACTCAGGGTCGGGAGTTCAGCCTTTGTAACGGCACGCCTTAGTTTATGTCTATTCACGACGCCCATACTCGTCAGTGAATTAAAATGATTAGTGAAGATATGTTTCAGAAGAGTACAAACTTGGGGGAGGAGGCTTTCTTGGGGCTGAGGTTCTCCTCTGGGGTGCATGAAGAAGAGGAGCCGCCGGCCCTGGTCTGGCACCAGTGCGAAGTGTTGACGTTGGTCAGCTGGCATTTCAATGTTATCAATGCAACATTTTAATTAATATACCGTTGTGATTTGAATGAAATACTGAAACCTAAAGTACCCTTTAACTTTTCAATGGTTTCAAGTTTCTAAAAATATTGTAAGACCCGATAATATATGTTTTCGATGCTAAGTGAATGTCAATCTCTTTCAGTGTTTTTTAAAAGAAATACCGAGAAAAATATAAATGAATATACTTGAAGTATTTTTAATGTTTTATCGTGACGTTGAACAACATTACATATTATGGAAAATTTCTTCTTGAATGTGTTTTTCCGCCATTATTGTTTACATGACGTCACTTCCGCGACGTCACCTTCCTCCCGCCATCTTGGCCGGCACCACGCGGGGTTTGGGCAATTCACGCTTATTGTGGAGGACTGGGACGTCGTAAGGCACCGACACGCGAGCCAGCACGTAAAGAGTCATGGATCCGAAAAAGCAACAGCTCCCGCCCAAGGAGAACGCCCTCTTTAAGCGGATCCTGGTGAGTTCCGCCACGCATGGCTCCGTGCGGGGGTTCGTCTGCACAAAAACAAACCCCACACACGGCCCAAAACCCCGCCAGGCGCCGCGGCGATACACTACACGACTGATATGACCCGAGAAACAGAAGCCCCGATGTCTGAAAGGGCCGTTGAGTCCACTGGAACGCGACACACGGAGGAAATAAAGACCAGAATCGAGGGTTTTTCAATGGTTTTTGGGTTTGATTTTTGGCCGTGACACAAACAGGCGACTCGCGTAAGGCTTCCCCTAAGCGATTTTCCGGGGATATAAACCTTACCGTCACCTATTATACTGACTGAGACAATAACGGTGCTGTGTGTAGCGTATCACTCATATTAAATCGCATATGGATAATCTTAACCTAACAACCTAACTTAATTTTATCTCCAGTTCCATCCATTTTTTTTTTTAACTTTTCCTCCTTACTTCCTTTCTATCCAGTCCCTCCAGAGACAATAACGGTGCTGTGTGTAGCGTATCACTCATATTAAATCGCATATGGATAATCTTAACATCTAACCTAACAACCTTTCTCTCCAGTTCCATCTCCATTTTTTTTAACCTCTCGGCCCAACTTCCTTTCTCTCTAGTTCCTCCTTTTCCATCTCCTTCCTTTATTCAACTCTTCTCTCCCTGTTTTATTTTCTCCATTTCCTTCTCGTATTTTTACCTCGCCACAGCTTAACATCATGACCTGGGCTGTGTAGGCTTCAGGGGGTGGGGGGGGGGCCAGGGCTGTGCAGACTTTTTAGGTATGACATGAAAGTAGGGTTGAATAGTAGATTTTTGGGGTTATTGATGGCGCCCTCCACGTCACGGCACGTACGCCCTCGGACCGTGATAGAGTATTTTTAGGTTGGCAAGGTCTAGCACACTGTATTTTGGCCGTAGGGGGTTTCGGGTAAGGTTAGGTCAGATTGTTAGGTTAGATACTTAGTTTTACGGTACACGATGTAATACGAGTGATACGCTACACGCTGCACCGTTGTTGTTGTCTCTGTCGGTAGAGTAGGTGGCGTTAATGTTCACATACCCAAATAATTATTTGGAGGAAGCCGCAAGATTAAATAGTGTGAGAATTTTGTTTTTATTTTTATCTTACTCCGTTGAATCATTTTAGGCTGGGAGATTTTTGATTGGTATTCATCCCTAAAATAACCCAACTCACTTCAGTGGCTGACACATTTTTTCTGATGGAGCTCATCTTGCGATTCATCTTCTTTTTTTATATAAATATATCTGTTGGCAACTTCGTTTATATGATGAAAACTATTTTTTTTTCACCGCAGCAACTAGCTCCCTTGTAGGTTAGGTTTGGAGGATTATTTAGCAGACCTGAGCGGCCTTTTTGAGAGACTTGCTATTCATGTCTAGGTAAAATATGAAGCTTTTTTCTGCTGTTCATGTAGATATAGTTGTCATCACAGGAAAAGTTATTGTATAAAATGCTAGAGTTGATTTCTTGCAGAATTTGCTGTGTAGACCTGCTGTTAGAATGAACAATAAACAACGGCATAGATACTGTGGCTGTCTCTGCCTTAGAATCTATTATTAATCTAATAGAACCCCAACTTAACCTAACTGATAGTAACCATTAGCCTCAGTAGTATGTAATGGAAAATATTTCCGCCCAGGATAATAACCGATTACTACTTAAGTTCGTAACATATTGTCAGTATAAAAGTGAACTATTGTCAGATTCGCTTCAAAGGTTTTTAGCTCTTTATTGGTGAGGACATTCATCTCTGAAAAAGCATCAGACTTTACCCACAAATGAATATTCTGTGTCTGAAAATAGACTGTTTGGGTGTGCTAAATAATATCCTAGAATAGAGTAGATTACAATTTTTAGGTATAACATGTTTCGATAGAATGTTGGATGTTAGTTTTGCCGTGTGCAAAGTAAACATGGCAACAGAGTTGCTGCTTTCGGCAGTGGTCGGGTTCACCTTGCCGATGCCTCGTGAGAATTTAAGTGCCTATTTTCCTTCCATTGCTGCATATTGTTAGGACGAAACTTAATTATGGTGAAATTCGATGTTTTGACTTGATTTGATTTCTACTCATACGTAAATTTCTAGTTTTCAACAGGGAAATTTCATGAAACTATTGATTCCCAGTAGGAATAGTTAACAGATTTATCAATGGCACATCAAAACGTACCAAATAAAGCAGTTTTGTTCACTAATAGATCGTATTGGCTATATAGGCAGCGCCACACGTGGCCACTCAGTGAACTGTCAAAGCAGTACTTTCCATAGAACTCGTTATGTTTTAGAGTGTGTCTGAGGCTACCTCCAGGATACAAGGCCTTGGTGCCGCCACCGCTCCAAGCCAACAACTGCACACACTTTACTTCTACCCGATTTCCTGACACTACTATTTGACATGGAGAAAAACTGAAATCGGGCAGGAGTGAAGTGCATGCAATCATCGGCTTGGGACGACGGCGGCATCATGGCCGTGTATCCCTGAAACAGCCTCAGACGCACTCTAGTCTATAACTTGAACTCTATGGAAAATTCAGCTTGGAGTTGAGTGGCCACATGTGGAGCTGCCTACATAGCCAATACGGTCCATTGTGTGTTGTGTGTTTTTACAAATATTTTTTTCATCAACAGGTCAAGTATATGTAAAGCCAAAATTTGGTAAATATATTAAGCATGAACTCCTCAAGTAGATAGCGTACTTGCCTTTTTACCTTGAAAATAGGTGCAGGGAACCTTCAGTCCTGTAAACTTAACAAATAAGTGAAATACCTTTATCAGCTGTTCCATCGAAAAAAAAAAAAAAAAAAAAATTGTTTACATGTCAACTTGGTCCTGAGGTGGAAAAAAAGGTGATCTTGTTATGAAAGTATATTATTTTGAGTTCAACTAAATTCAAATGGAAGGTGGTGGGGGAGTGGCCTGTGAGCGGGTGTGGTGATCCCGAGGACCCGTGTTCAACTCCCACCACAACCAGCTGACAAAGTTCAACTATTGACAAGGGGCAGAAGAGTACCCATCTGCTACCCATCTCATCAATTAACCCTAACTTCAGCAATTTTGGTCAAGAGTAACACTGGGGGGTAACAGAAGCCAACAAGAGTCCTATATTATGGCAATTACTTAAAGTAAAATTTACCTGCAACACAGGCTTTACCCATCTACCTGGCCCCTCAAGTTAGCCTTCTGGTGTTATGGGCAGCACATAAAGGGAAAAAAAGAAGAAAAAAGCATGTTCCATTAATGGGCTGGGGTCATGCACCAGGCCCCACAAGAGAGCCCATTGGCATCATGGGCAGCAAATTAAAAGATCCTGAGCATATCAGAGGATATTTGATTGGGTTAAAGCAGGTTATTCAACCAGATTGGTTTAGATTATTAGCAAGGGTGATGAGTTGTATTTAAAAAAAATTCTCACTATGACTTCGAGTCCAACTCCAGGAAACTTTAAGGTTGTGACTCTGATGCCAACTCCAATTCCACCCCTTCTCAGACTTGTCCGGTACAGGACGTGTCACGTGTCATTGGGTGTCTTCCATGACAGTCTACTAATTTAGCTGATCTACAGATTAATTAATGCAAAACATCACAAAATGTAACATTTCTACCAAAAAATCAATGTTAAATCAATCAATTATCTCAGAAAATCTTCCCATAAATTGCTTGCTTGAAAAGTCCTCCCACAAGAGATATTTTTACTGATTCCGACTCTGACTCCAGCCAAAAGTAGCCGACTGCTTGACTCCTGACTTCGACTTAGACTTTTACTCCACACCGCTGGTTGTTTGTTGTGATAGGCTAGGATAGATTACCTTAGATTATGATATTTGTTTGGGTAAGTATATGTAATGTCACTTCTATAAAGAAATAATTATACTTTTAACTGTTAAGAGATTATATAATGTAATAGACTTATTGTATGTTTTCCACTTCTAACAGAAATGCTATGAGCAGAAGCAGTATAAAAATGGGCTGAAGTTTGCCAAGCAGATCCTTTCCAATTATCCAGATCATGGAGGTGAGTAAATGAACACGAAGGACTCTGTTGAGTAACTTGAGTAGTTGGTTGCAATTGAAATGTACTTCATTTGACATTAGGTAAGACAATGTCTTGTGGCTCTTTATGGAGTAAATTGGCAAAACCAATAAAAATAATGTTTTGTCACTGAACTAGTTAAGAACTGTTTATAAACTAACAACACCTGAACCTAATGGAAGGTAACCTAACACAATGACCATCCATGCCCAAGAATGCACACTGTTCAGTATATAGCCACTCTGTACCCTGAAAGATCCATAGTAAAAGGCATTAGAACCACATTATGAGAAAGACATTAATAAGTTTTTCCATATATTATTTTCAGAAACCCTTGCAATGAAAGGACTCATACTAAACTGCCTTGGAAGGAAGGAGGAGGCCTACAACTTTGTCAGACAAGGCCTGCGAAACAACCTCAAGAGTCATGTGTGTTGGCACGTGTTTGGTCTGCTGCAGCGCTCGGATAAAAAGTACGATGAGGCCATCAAGTGCTACAGAAATGCTCTCAAGTGGGACAAAGACAACCTCCAGATATTGCGAGACTTGTCTCTGCTTCAAATTCAGATGAGAGATCTTGATGGTTACAAAGTAAGTCTAGATTATTAATAATTTTTCTCCTTTTCTTCTCTGTCCTCTTCCTTCATCTCCTTCTCTTCTTCTTTTTCTTTTCCTCCTTCTTGATGATATTGAGCTAAAAAGAATATTTTATTATTTAAATTAAGCAGAAGATTTGATATTCATTCCTGGTATTGAATATCAGTTCAAGATTATGGTCACTTTGTATTTTAATAAAGTATAGTTATGTTTTTTCCTGATTGAAAATATGACACAGGGATATTTTGCAACAATACTATTCCTAACAGGAGACAAGATACAAGTTGTTTGAGCTTCGACCAACTCAGCGAGCTTCATGGATTGGCTATGCAATGTCATTCCATCTTCTTCAAGACTATGATAAAGCTCTAAAGATTTTAGAAGAATTTAGGAAAACTATTCAGGTGAGTTATTCTTTGATTGTTCCATTCTTTGTTCACTGTTACTGAATATAATTTTTTTTTAGATGATCTTGACTGTACATGTAAGTAGGGGGCGGCATTGTGCCCTCGCTGTAAACGAAAGGGAAATACAGTACCTCTCATTTGCATCTTTAAAAGGGCTGTGAAGCAAAGTTCAACCATGGCTATATGTTTTGTAGAGACTGGTTATGGATCTCTTTCTTGCCCATATCACCACTTGGTGACAAAATACATAGATAAAATGGGTGTAGAGTTTGGCTGAGGTGAGGAGCAAGAAGTAGAACATTCTTGCTCTGACAAGGCTAATGGATAATTAGACTTCCTTTCCCCACCATGCCCACCACTAACGTACCAGACATAAGATATGCACCACATCCTGGGCTGGTCAACGTTACGGGGGGGGTGAAGCGACTAGCGCCATTACATTTTATTGTTGGCTCTCCCGAATAATGCAGTGCCCAGTTTTGTATTGGAGGTTGAGGTTAAGAATGAGTTTCTCCTATAATATCTTTTGCTATAAACTCTTCAGAATGGTCACATGGCCTTTTAGATAGCTCACCTTGGCTCTGCAGAAAATGCTCACTGCTTACTTTTACTAATATTGTAAAAGATTTCTGTTGAGTTTAAGGGAAGAGGAAATAATTCATACTATGCTCATAAATATGTGTGGTCTGCCTGTTGCTTTATATATTTTTTTTGGGTAATGAAAGTTTTCCATTGAGTATATGTAGTACCTCAGAGTCTCACGCCAATATATTTTCATCATTATCATCATCAAATTGTCATATATGAAGCAGTACAAATATAGTCTAATTTTTGTTGTTGCTTTTTCAGAAAACTTCATATGATTATGAATACAGTGAACTATTACTGTATCAGAATCTTGTAATTAGAGAGAGCAAGAATCTACATGAAGCCCTTAGGCACCTCAGCACTTATGAGTCCAACATCTGTGATAAAGTCACTCTCCAGGAACTTAAAGGTAGGAGGTGATATTTTAGAAACTTGACATTCTGGTGGTCTTGTTTCGTCATTTTATCATCCGTACGTGAATAACATTGCCGCGTGCCTCAGTCTATACATTAATTCTCACGTGATACATTTGCTGTTTAGAATCTATGGTAAGAGTATTTGTAGACGTACATTTTAGTGCAGAGGAATGAAATGTAATATAGGAAAATAAGAGTTACCATGGTGGAAAAGGAAAAGAGCATAAACTGTAATATCGACTAGTGTGGGTATTGAAGTGGTAGGGTTTAAGTATTGTTAATTGGATGAGGTAGAGAATAGAGAAGCAGATGGACAGAAGTTGCTGGTGCTACAAAAGTAATGATACATTTAAAAAGATAGGCCTAACCTGGGGGAATACATGAATACATCTTGCTTGGTGTTGACTTTGCTATATGGAAATGAATGGCTTGCTTGGCACCAGTAGGAAAGATATGTGGTGAGAGCTGTGGAAAAAATATGTGAAAGGGAGTGCAAATGGTTGACAGGGTAAGGCGTCATGAAGGGAGATAAACGTGTGGAATACAGAAATTGTATGAAGATAAAATAGCAGAAACATTGCTGAAGTGGTGTGGATGGCTGTGTTGAAAAAATGGTGGGTAAAAGAGTGGTGTAGAGAGTCTATAGCAATAAAGTTTTTGGTGATGACAAATGGACAGGGATGACTTGTAAGATGGCTAGACAGGACAAAGAAGTGTGATTAAGCATGGATGTGGGAAAGAAGAGAGCTGATTACAAATAGACAGGAATAGATGATGTTCATAAGGGTCAATAAAAAAATATACAATGAACAATAACTCAATTTAGTCTGGAAATCACTGTTTATTCCTTATTGATTGTGAGATCCCTTGGTATATGTAATGTTAGTCTTGTTTGTCTTTGAGTCATGATAGGGCTGTAGATGGCACCTGAATAATCTCTCCTTTGACTTGAATGTTTTCTTACTGAGCCTTGCACAGTATATTGAACTTGATTTTGACATAGTCGAGTTTCACTTCCCGCCTCGGGTACAAAAAGTAAGATTACTTGATTTTGATGATGATGATCTCGCTTTTCATTTTTGTTTACTTTATTAATGTATTATATTTCTGTCTTGTCTTGAACAGGAGAATTATTAATGAACTTGGGAAGGCAGGAAGAAGCTAGTGAGGTGTACAGAGGCCTAATTAAGCGAAACCCTGAGAACAGGAATTACTACCTCAAGCTGGAAGAGGCCTTGGGACTCGCCACGGCTGAAGAGAGAATAAAATTGTATGATGAACTCAAAGAAAAGTAAGACATGTACTCCTTTCTTAGAACGTAGCATTCATTGTATTAGGCATTGTTAAAGCCTCAGATTATACTATTTTTATCTCATTATATATATCTGTTTGTATCTATCTATCTATTTATCTATCTCTACACATATTAATTTCTGTTATCTCCCTTACAGGTTCCCCCGTGCTCAAGTGCCTAAGCGACTCCCCCTCAATTATGCCCGAGGGGAGGTGCTAGTTTCTTTGTTAGACCCCTATTTGAGAGCAGCATTACAGAAGGGTGTACCTCCACTCTTCACAGACATTCTTTCTTTATATGATGATCCAGAAAGAATAAAAATTATTGAAAACTTAATGTATGGGTACCTGAAGAACTTGAAGGAGACGGGACACTTATGTGAAGCAGGTGAGAGATGAGAACTGTAAAGTGTAAATGCTTTCACGTGTGCTCGGCAAAAATTCGCCATCTGCTCGAAATTACCATATTGATGATTTGTGTTCTCTGCCCTCCTTGACAAATTTTCCTTATTTTTGCTCCTTCTAAAACATTGCTAGGCCTGGGATTTTTTTTCCAAGCCTTATGTGCAATGTTGCCGGATTGTCGTACTTTGCCTCCTATGTTTGCCGATTTCTGACCCCAAAACTGCCTCCTCGACCCCAATAACTGCCTTCATATATAGTTATCATTAACCCTCTCGCGTACTATAAGTTTCAGTAAGTTTTCTTTTCTGCGCTCATTTCAAACATTGAGTCTCTCGCCGGTCGTGGCAATTTTTTTAGCACGCTGAAAATTTTTGTTTCTCAGTTACTTTCTTCCCCCAAACCTGCATTTATCATTATACATAATATATCAATGTCTTCCTTATTTGTTGTAGTTTTTCATGAATCACTAAAGAAATAATAATAGTAATTCATAGGACTGTTTATGGACATGGAGTAAAGTGCGCATAAACAATTTTTCTACTTAGGTCATGTTCCCATCTCCATAACTAAAAACTTTGTGGGTCAACTTTTCAAGGTAGATGTATTTATGATAGCAGAATTTTATCAGGATTCTTATGGTTCCGTCAAATCTCCAATCGGACAATTAGCGCCATGAAATATTTGCAGAAAAGTAAAAATATGGAGTAGGGGAGGAGGGAGCGGGTCCAGCGGGGACAGAATTACGACTCCTGTCCTGTCCTGTCCACCATGCTGTCCCATTCTGTGCCTTCATTTCCTTCTGAATCAAGTCTTTTTCGCTCTCATCACTTTCTTTTGCAAAGTGGGGAATGCTTTCTGTTTCACTCTCACCACTACTTTCACTGTCTGAGTACAAGAGTGGGTAATATTCCTCAGGTTTCAGGGGCCTCTGTGCCATTATGTATTTACGTCCTTAAGTAATACACAAAATATAATACGATACTGCCTGAAAAGAGAATACAGTACAAATTACTCCCAATCAAATCACTGTATTGCACTATATAACACTATTATCACTGTTATGCGGTGGGCCGCATCGGCGCGTGGAAGCCCACAAAGAGTTTAAAGCCCACAGCAGCGAGACGTGCAGATTGACTGATGAGAGAGTGACCGGAAACTGTCTTTGTTTTCTCAACCGCGCTCAAATCTGTGCATGCAGAGAGTGTTGCCAATTAGTTCATTTCGGAGAGGGTGAGGAAACTTACCCTCAGACAAAAGATGACGCGATTGGAGTGAATATAACTATTTAAAAGTAATATTTTTGTTCAAATTGTCACCAATGGCGTCATGGTGCAATTTTGCCCTTAAAGTTTTTACACGCCATTGGCGTCGCGGTGCGAGAGAGGGTTAAAATGGTTAATTATTGGTGTTTTTTTGGCAATAGCTATGGCTCAGAAACTGGTAAATACAAGGCTCTGAGTACGATGATCTGTCAACCGTGCTTATGTGGCATTGCCTGCTCTAAATGGCTTGTCTCTTCCTCAGGCCACTGTGGCTATTTCTTGTTGTGTAGCCCCCGGGTGTATGCTTCCTATTAGTTAGTTAGTAGCCCTTATGCCTGTATATTTTTTTCATGCTTAATTCCATCTATTCCATCTTGTCACAGCTGCAATATTTTCCTCTTTGTTCCTCAGATAACGAGTACAAGGAACCGGCCTCCATCCTGTACGTGTTGATGTACCTGTCCCAGCACCACAGCTACTTAGGGGACACTGAGAAGGCCCTCACACTCATAGAACAAGCAATAGAACACACACCAACTCTAATAGAACTCTATATTGTCAAAGGAAAAATATTAAAGGTAAGTTTTAGATTTGAAGTATAGTAATATTTTGTCTTCTTTTTGTTTATTGTCCTTATTATTCATTTTGGGGTTGGAAGAAGAGAAGTAATATTCTGCTAATTTAAAATGAAGTTTCATGAATTTTTTCTTGCACAACCCATTTTAGTGATACGTTATTACATCACCCATAACATAACGTAATTTGCAATAAACTGGAATATCAGGACCTAGCATTTATTCTTTTTCTTTTACAGCATGCAGGGGACTATGTTGGAGCATATGAAGCCTTACAGGAAGCACAGGCATTAGACACTGCTGACAGATACGTCAACTCCAAGGCAGCCTCATACCTCCTCAAAGCTAACCTAGTCAGGCAGGCAGAAGAAATGTGTTCCAAGTTCACCAGGGTAAGATTTTTTGACTTTGCTGTGGTATCCATTTTATTTTTTCCAGTCCTTTTTAAATGAATGCTTTTTTCTGTGTATGATGTTATCCCTTCTTTTAATTGTTTTAACAGACAATGAGTTACAACTTTGGTTGCTGTTGTAAGACACTTTCGAGTCTTACATCAACTATCTCTAAAGGTTAAATAGGGGATCAATTGGGTTTTAATGAGTGTTTTCTTAGGTTCACGGTATAGAAGAAGGGTTAAACTACCACCAGGGTCATAATACAGCTCCTGGAAATGCCCAGCACTCCTATGAAAGCCTTGTGAAATATATGAACTTGGGCGACGAAATGTTTTAAAATACGACCCTTTATGTTTATAGGAGAATGAATAGGATGATAAACTGCGTGAAAATGAAGTGTTAATTGATTAGCAAAACTATAAGTAAACGTTCTGAAAGAGGAGTGAAGGAAGAGATGATCCCAGAGAACTAACGGCGGGATTATCAGTCAATCTCTTCCCTCCTCGTCGAAGTGTCGCATAGAGAGTATGTTTCCGTTAGGAGGTATGTATTAGCAAATGCTCGCTTCTCTTCCCCCTTGGAAGCTATCTTTCCGTGTAGTGTTGGTACTAATGCAAATCAAACATACGTTGAAAACTGAAACATAAATACATTTTAGGTACATTTCTATAATGGAAAATATTGTGTGGCTAATGTTTATGTTAACAGTGCTTGATACAGTGACGTAGACTATATATAGCAGAAAATTTTATATTGATGCGTTCGTTGGTACCCATGGCGACATCTGTTTACAAGGCAGCCCAAGCCCAGGTTGCTAACTGGCATTTTTCATTACATTATCTTCTTGAAAATCACAAAATAACATGCTGGATAAATCCTCTGTGGACATGTGTGACCAAATATATAAGGTGGACAGCACTGATGATATCTCCTTGGATGCTTTATTTGATTAACTACAACCTGCAGGGTGCTGGTTGATACAGGCAACCTACACACACACACACACACACACACACACACACACACACACAGATACACATAGGAAATTTGGTAATAAATCGCTCAGTTTGGCTATGAATATTCATGGATTTGGTAAGCGCCCACTCATGAGACTTGGCAACCCTACGCGGGTGGCGGTTTCCCATCTTGGAGAAAGTATTATTAATTATTATTCCTTGAAGGTTCCATTGTTGGCTTATATTATTATAAGGACAGTGAAGTCTGGACGAATGTAGATATGTAGATGGGACTATTAGAACTTAACTTGGGCCAGGTAGACTATAAATAGGTAAATACAAATAGGTAAAAACACACACACACACACACACACAGTGGATAGAATGTCTGGCTCACAACCAGAAGGACCGGGGTTCGATTCCCCGGCCGGGTGAAGATAAGTTGGGTTTATCTTTTTTCACGTGAGCCCCTGTTCACCTAGCAGTGAGTAGGTACGCGACGTCAGGCAAGGAGTTGTGACCTCGTTGTCGCGGCGTGTTGTGTGTGAGTGGTCTCAGTCCTACCCAAAGATCAGTCAATGAGCTCTGTGCTCTTCTGTAGGAGAATGGCTGGCTGTCTCAAGAGAGACCCGCAGCAGACCAAGAGGTTAATTACACACACACACACACACGGGAAATTTGGTTATAAATCACTCAGTTTTGCTTTGAATTTTCATGAATTTGGTAAGCACCCACTCATGAGACTTGGCAACCCTATGTGGGCGGCGGGTTCCAATGTTGACTATAATATAGGAACCGTGAAGTCTCGAATAAATAGAAAAATATTGTTTCTTGCATTGTATGACTTTTTATATAAGGCCCAGAAAACTTAGATTGTTCTTATACCCAATTAATAATACAGCAACATGGAAAAATGTTGTAAGAAATCATTAAATGCACGAAAATATTGGCGAAGAGCTGCCATTCAGCTGCTCTTCGCAAAGAGAGAGAATTAGTTTGTTTCCTTCCCACTCGCCGCTTCACGCGCTGCATCAAAGACACTCCTCGTCTCTGATAATACTGATTGACTGATAATACGGCTGATAGAAAGTTTGCTGACTTGAGAGTAAACTACTTTTCTGTTGGCTGCTCGTTCATTCATTCATAAGTTTAATCTGGGGACTCATTGCCAAAGATTTTTATGGTTTCTCCTGACTATTAAACCCTCAAAATGCCCAGAGTGTGTTATAAAAAAGTTTGTTTAGTGTGAGTAATTTTTTCTTTCGTTGACTTTCAGGAAGGTGTGTCGGCGATGGAGAACCTCAACGAGATGCAGTGTATGTGGTTCCAGACAGAGTGTGCACAAGCATACCACCGCCTCGGCCAATACGGAGATGCCCTCAGGAAATGTCATGAAGTAGACAGGGTAAGATTCCCACTCTACTCCATTGGTAACAGCTAACTAATCTGAAGTATTTGTTCAGACGTGCACACCCTTCCAATATCATCTGTATAGTAGGTAAAGAGGAAAAATAGGAGGTGGCTAGCTAGAAAAGTCAGGGTTTGTAAAGGCAAGAAAGAGAGGAATGAGAGAATTACATGAGGAGGCAGGGCTTGCATGTTGGTAAAAAAAAAAAAAAAAAAAAAAAAAAAAAAAGAGATGGATGCATTCATTATGCCTGCCACTTTTTAGAGAAATTTGAAAAAGAGCAATAAGGTTTTGTAAATATAGAGAAATCAGTTTATGAGTGCAATCACAAGGATAATACTGTAAGAATTTTTAGACTAATGACAAGTTCTCTTTTTCAGCATTTTACTGAAATTATTGAGGATCAGTTTGACTTCCACACTTACTGCATGAGAAAAATGACTCTGCGCTCATATGTGGAACTGCTGAGACTAGAGGATGTTTTGCGGAGTAACAGGTTTTATTGGGATGCAGCACAAACCGCAATTACCATATACCTCAGGTGAGTTCAGATAAGAAGGTGACCTGATATTGGTCACTTAAGTATAGTATAATGAATTAGTTGCTACATGGTTCTGAGACATGGGCTTTACAAAGAAGTTGGAGGATGTAGTGGTTGGCTGTGATTGGAGATTGTGGAGGTATATGGCTGGGATCACATGGAGAGAGAGGGTGTTCAAGGAGGTGATGGCAAGATGTGAATTGAAGGAGCTGAGTATAGTTGTAAGAGTATGGAGATTGAGGTGATTTGGGCACATGAAGAAGAGGGAGGATGGTGAGGTATTGGGAGAGCTGTTTTGGTGGAAGTGCCAGGTCACTGCTCACCAGGCAGGGCAATAAAGAGATGGAGCTGGTATGTTAAAGAGTCATTGGGCATTGGGAGAGGCTGAGGCAATGTACAGAATTAGCTGGAAGCATATTGACTATCCAACCTCATAAGAGATCATGGGAAAATCTGATGTTAAACAGATGATGATGATGATGATGATGATGACATTGACTTAGTTGCAGTCAGTAGCATGGAAGTTCACATTGAAGTGTATTTGCTAACCAACGTAAGGGAACCTCATCAAGTAATGTGGTATTTTTATTTTTTTCTGATGCTGGAAAATGTAAAGTGAGTGCAGGAAGAGGTGTGTTATGTTTGGTAATTTTTCTCCTCAGGTTATATGACCAACCACTCACAGCCAACACTGGGGAGAACAACATCAACACTGGTGAGTGTTAAAATCACGATCTATCCTGTCCTGCATTTATGTTTTGATAAAGCAATGTGGGAATTAATTTGGTAGTGAAGGAGTGAAAATGGGTATGCATGTGTGCATCCATTTGCATGTACATGTATGTGTATATGTTTGTAAGGATAATAGTAATGAATTGTATATTTCAACGTGGCAGCTGGCAGGCTAAAAAAATGCAGGTCATAGGTTACAATTAACGGGGAAAATGAAAAGCAAAACATGTATAAACTGAAGGGGGGTTAGGCTGCGTTTACACCAAGCGAGTCGCGTCGCGTTGCGTCGCGTCATGATGATTCATGACGTATCATGAATCGCCACCCCAGTTATAACACTGATTTACATGGGTTTTTGAAAGAAACCGTTTACACCGGATGCGTCGAGTCATGTCACATCACGTCGCGTCACTTATAGGGCTGGACCTATTTTTGACGTCCGTCACAGCGAGTCTGCCGTGGTGTGTTCAAGCATGCTGGTGGAACTCCTAATCAACTTAGTTCAAGAGCCCCCTGCTATATATGATTCCGGTGACCCTAACCACCGGGATCGTGATGTCTTCGCTGCTTTATGGAAAGAAGTTTTCAGTTTTACGTATCATCCTGAAGCATGCACACCATTCACTCAACCATTCATACATATGTACATACAATGCACACAGTGTTAAGATTGGGGCCTATCACAAAGCTATGTTAGTAAGACAAGGGGGAGTGGGTATATTCATATACTTAATATGTATATTTTCAATATTTGTAAATAAAAATGTACACCATTCATATAGCATCTGTTACGTTCAATCATACTCAAGCATACGCCAAGAAATTATACACATCACCAAAAACATGAAGTAAATCATAACTCGCTGATCCCTTCTGGGAGGAAAGCGGCTCACCCAGACACACGAACATCAACTTAAGTATGATAGAAGAAACAAAAAAAGAAAAAAGAAAAACAGCAGCAAGAAAAGAACTAAAAAGAAAAGAAAAAGAAAGGGATTTGAAAAACGCCAATAGGAAAATAAAAGAAAAAGAGAGTAAAAGACCAATGGAAAACAAAATAAATAAGATAAATTAATAAAAAAAAGAAAAAAAGAAAAAAAAAGAAAACATGCATCCATTCTCCATGAAAATGGGCCATTGAGTACTGACTTGACTCAGGTTGATGCAGTCGGTGTAAACGGAGTTGCGTCAATATGAATCGCCTCAAATGACTTGACGTGACTCGACTCGACGCGACTCGCTTGGTGTAAACGCAGCCTTAGAGGCCGGTGAGAGACTGGGTATCTGGAATAGTGAGGTTGACGGTGGTATCGGGGGAGGGGGTTACTGTTGCTGGGAGATGGTGCTGGGAGGCTGCTGCATAGCCTTGGTGAGGATGGTGTGCAGTGTGCTTGCCTGCCACTGGAACAGACCTTTACCAGTGTTGTGGTGGCAGGGCTGGGGGATCGTGAGGGACCTTGGCGGGTAGGCAGAGTGAGTTAACAGGCTCGTTGACTATGCACTCAGCTGTTATTACTTTTCTCTGGCACAACAAACATTGCACTGTGTCTGTCAGTATTTTGTTTCTGCATTATACAAGATGTTCTTTCAGGAATCATGTCTTTGGAATGAGGGGCTTGTTGAAACAATGGGAAGGGAGGGGAGGGGAAGGATCAACAAGCTGCCCCGTAGCTGCTGCAAAACACCAGACACCAGTACTTATTTGTTGACCCTGTGAGATGGAGACAGGAAATGTGTGTGCGTGTGTGTGTTTGTTTGTTTACCTAGATGAAGTTTACAGGATGTGAGTCATGCATGTATTATCTTGCTACCATATCCAGATTTATCACTTCAGGGTTCGGGGGGATTTTTCCTTTCCTATACCCTTCTTACTCTCATGCTCACACCTCTTCCTCTGATACCTCTCATCAATGCATCTATTATCTCTCTGCCCTTCAATTCTCCCTTCTTGGTAACGTGCTTACATAAAAGTACTTAAACTTGATCACTTTATCTATCCTCCTCCTCCAACCAGATCTTACACTCTGTCCTGCTCTTTGCCCTAACTCTGTATGACTGAAAAATTGATAGTGTGCTCTTTTGTGCCCAAATATCAAAACCTTGCACTGTCAACATTTACTTCTGACTTTTTCCTCTTACACACCTTGTCAAATTCATGCACAATCCTCTTAGCATCCTCTCACCCTCTGCCAACAACACCTGTCCTTCTTTCCTCAAGTGTTGAAAGATTTTGTTCCATCAGCCTCCTCTCATGTCAGCTTCTATAGACTTGGTAGTATTTGTTTTGCTACTTTTTTCATAATTTCTTGTTTCCGTATGTATTTTTTGTTAAGTTGGGACCTTATGGCAGTTGAGACAGTATGCAACGAACGGATCATGGTTGCACCTCCGGCTTTGAGCAGCTTCACTCTGCTGTTACAAACACTAGCTGCCTTTCCACCCCTCAACCTTGCCACAGCCTCTCTGTCACCACCAAGAGAGGGTGGGGTTTCATCAATGGTTGGATCAGCATCCAATATTTGTAACTAATGGCTGGGTGCTACCCACTTGGAGAATTTGCCTTGTACAGCTGCTCAAAGTGCTCAGCCCAACTAGCCCTCTGCCCATCTGTGCTTGACATGAGGCATTGATCTGCTGTTTTGATAGTACTCACCTGAGAAGGGGCTCAAAAGTGGAGCTTCTTCAGGTCAGCAGGTCAGAAGTCAGAGGTCATATTCATTGAAATGACCCTTGATGTCTTCAGTGAGACTCCTGATATACTTTTCCTAGTCTCTCTTCAGGAGAGCACTAGTTTTGTGTGACCCTATGTAGGTCCTGATTCCCAGCAAGCCTGGCATTGTGACTTCATTATTGCCCATTGTCTTTCCAGAGGCTACCTTACAGCTTGTAAAGTTTCATGTTTGATGGTATCCCACAGTTCTGCAGAGTCCTCAAAAAGTGCCAAGCATATTGAGCTCATCTGAGACTGTCACTGCATTGTCATAACCACATGCCAAGTCTTTCAGTGTCTCGAAATGAATGGTTACATCTTAATATTTTACTTGGCATGACATGAAGCTTAAGTGTTGCAACAAGCTTATTATGAATTGCAAAGAACTCTATACTGGATCCTCATGGATATTTATGTGGATGTGGTCAATCTCCTCAGCAACCCCTCCATCACTAATATAGCGTGTCTAACGGTGCACCTCTGGTCGCTGATACCAAGAACCTGCAAATCTCAAGCAACTGGATCCTGCAAAGTTCAGGAGAGTTGTTGGTGTTCCTGGCACCAGAGACATGGGGACCAACACATAACTCATAGCCAGCTTTCTCAGTGAAAGTATTATTATTATAGCTGCCCTAAACATTGGATGATTTCTGAGGGAGGCACTAGTCTTATATACATATGGAGTCTAGTTTGGCGTAGAACACCTCCATTTTCACACATCTCAGTAGGAGTGTACACTGCAATAAGAGACACAAAGCCCAAGATGTGCTTTAGCTTTAGTCACAATGTTTGCTTATCAACCGAAGTAACCTCAACAATAAATGGCTTCAGTTGGCTGTAATGCATAACCATAAGAATTTGCTGACTTGGATATTTTGAACAATTTTTTCCTGCCCTCAGAATTCGGATCACGTGTATTCGGTATTTTGGACTAGTAGAGTCAAGAGAATAAGAAAAGAAAAGAAAAACATTACATTTGCGAGGACAATGGGGAGGGTAGCCAACCACTTGGAGAGTATGGCTGCATTAGCTGGAAGGAGGTATGAACAGGGGTCTAAGGTGGCTCTGTTGGGAGAACTGTTCAAACAAGCTTTTCATAACCAAGCCAAGGTTTGCCCTGCACTTAGCTACTGTGCCCAAGGCTAGTGGATGTGGACATATATTGGCATTTCTTTATGCTTGTGGGAAAGAGCAAGACACTAACCCTTAAAGCGCGGGCTTGTTTTGCCGTGCCTGTCCTCCCACGCGGGCATATTTTGGCAAAAACATATCTCACTTCAACCCTGCATACCTTCACTCTTACTTAACTCACATTACAGAATGAAGTATCATTGTAAAGTACATACCCTTACCTCTCTTTTGATGTTAATTTGAAGTCTATATGACCATTGGTAGGGCGAATACGGAATATTGAATAGGATCACTGAAAACGCATTATTATAGACAGTTTTCCACCCCTAGTGGACTTCCCTTCTATGATTTAGTAATAAAAAGCATAACTTTTTTACAGTTTGTGAAACACACCCCAAAAAAAAACTTTACTTCCGGGCCTTCCTGATGCCCTTGATGGGTACTGAGGTCAAAAGGTCCCCATCTTGTGGATGAAATTCACTGGAAGGTGAGAAGAGGTGGGATGTCTAGCGGACATCTTCTCAAAGCTAACACAAGGCATACACTGACGGATAATTAGTTTGGGGAGCATGGTTGGGTATTGTTTCAAAGAAAATGACATGCTTACTCTACTTCACCACAAACAAATTAAATTTGACAGTGCGCTTAGTGAAAAAATGGCTTGTCGACTATTGTCGACACCCGTGGTTTGAGCACAGGCACCAGCTGTCGACTATTGTTGACACCTGTGCTTTAAGGGTTAAGGACTAACCAGGGGGAAGACAAACTCCTGATGAGGTGAAGAGTGAGGTAGGGAGGGTGAGGAGGGGATATAAGGTGTCAAACTGTTATGCATATTGAAGAGCAGGGGGAGATATATGTTTAACAAAATTTCTGCTTGTTAAATGGTGTGGCTTTTTCTGTGTGAAGAGCAAATGTGTCTTGGTCTTGACTGTTTGTGTCACTCTCCTTAGGACTGCACACTGTGGTGGATCTCTTAGCAGGGGTTAGGAGGCCAAGGTTGCCTCTGATTGTCATATTGGGGATTAGTAACTAACAGGAACAGCATAACTTAATACATATATATTTTTATATATATAATAGATATTGACAAACTAATATATTCTTAGATTAGCCTTTGTACAAAATTGAGATGAGAAAGATATGGATGAGCCGTGAGTGAAGTGTATCGTGTTGTGTGTCAGTGTTCAAAGCACGAGTGAGAGGTGTTTCAGGGTGAGGCGGCGCTGCTCAGAGGCGGGGGCGGCGCCGACGGGAATGGCTGGGTTGTGCAAACACCTCCGCGTCTGGGTTGACGGGCGGGCGGGGGTGCAAGAAGTTGACATCAGTGTCACCGGCCAGGGAGTGGGGCAGCGTGTAGGGCCTAATGGTTTGCAGCCAGGTGGGGCCGGGGTAGTACATGTACCTGACCCGGGGTGAGGCGTGCTGGATCACCTTGGTGTAGGAGCGAGGGTACACGTAGGGCACCACCATGAAGTTGTTGCGTGAGGCTCCCCCCACCAGGTAGGAGAAGGGTGAAGTCTGAGGATGTGCGGGTGGCGGCACGATGATGGGGATGTTTCCATTGTACTCTTGGTGTGGGGACGGGGGATGGGCCACCGCGGAGCCAACCCTTGCGGGGATGTCCTCCTTAGTGTCGATGTCGTCTTCGTCGAGGAGCTGCGAGGGCTCTTCGAAGACTTCTGAGTGGAAGCCACCGCCTCGGGTGATGAGCAAGTCATCGTTAGCGTAGAACACCTCATCAGGGTGGAGGCCGCCCAGCTGGTGTCTCTGGGGGCGGGGAAGCCGAGGTGGGGCTCCTCTTGAGCTTTGCAGTCGGTCCACAGTGGTGTAGGTGTCGCCCAGAACGAGGGGTTCAGGACCGTCTTCCTCGAAGGCAGTGTCTACGACAACTCTGCTCTTTGTGGTGCCGTCCTCTGCCCGGCGGGGCGGCGCACCCACCATCATCAGATAGTAGGGGTTGGCGGAGGCACCGCGGAAGGTACTGCGACCTCGCTCTGCTGACCTAAACACTGGCCGGAAGGTAGTGATGGGGGGTGCATGGGTGGTGGTTGAGGTGGATGTGGTGGGCTCCACATATCCAGGGATGCTGGAAGCCTTTCTGTTCTGCCTCCACACCCATGGCTCTTCATGTCGTACTCCTTCTGCCACTGCGACAGCAACCAGTGCGCTGGCGGCCCATATCCTCCACAAGCACAGCATCTGCAAACAATAAGACAAGAGTCATACATGTACTGGCTAAATGACTGAACCCAAACCATCGCTTTCAGTACTGTTCTCGTGTTAAGTTCAAAGTAATTGTGTAGATTATGGGTTGCTAAAGTTATTTCTTGCTTTACATGTTTTTGTATGAGAATGATGTTTGAGGTCGATTAACACATAAACTCATAGGCAGTGGCTCTCATGAGGCAGACTTATTTCACTTCTAGTTTAGTGGGCTTTGATGGAAGCAACCATTGCCTAATACTATAGCTAGTGTAATAAGCGTGATCTTGAGTGATAGCACCATGTTTTTAGTGTAATTAAAGTAAAGTTTTTTATGAAATCTGCATGGACATATAATGTCTCGAAATAAACATATCGATAAAAAAAGTTACGTCAGGCACTTCGTACGTGTTACTCGCGATAACGTGACCAAACAGAGAGTATTTATAATTTGTTTTACCCTTCTCGAGAGGAGGGCTAGTCCCCGTGCCACGCCCCCTCCTCCAGGCCCGGCGGCATGTAGGGGCAGATGTAGCCTCCACCACCCAGTCATTATTTCGTCTTTTAGTACATCACTTCTTCCCTCTCTTACCCAACTCCACCCCGTCACCGTGCCAGGCTAGGCGCATCCTCCTTCACCTTTCACCCGCCTGCCCACTATCTCCATCTCAGTCCAACCTTGACCCGCGCGTTGATGTTCCTTCTCCTCCGAAAAACAAAGTAGGCCTAATGTCTCAAGAGTAGTAGGGTCGGGAAACAACTCAGTATTGCTTGACGGTGTGTGTACGGGGGGTGGGGGGGGGTGATAGAGTGGAGGTTTCGGGGGGGGATGGGGGGGGGGGGATGTCTACTCCGTACAGTACGAGGAAAATACAGACAGATATCCCTCCTCAATGCCGCCCACGCGAGATGAGTTCGTCTTCGAAGTGAATGGTGTGTGCGTGTGTGCGTGTGCAGGGTAAGCCAGGAGAAAATTCACCGCCACCTCCTCCCAGGGCCGCTCCGTAGCTCCTCGCCAGTGAGCCAATTCGGTCAAGGGCGCCGCCTCACCCTGCCGTCCCTCCTCGCCGCAGCCTCCCGCGCACCCTTCGCCGCCACGTCGCCGGTCAGCAGGCAGGGAGGGGGGAGGGAGGGATGTCCAGTTTTTGCCAGTGTTTATCTGACCTTTACTTTTTCTTCTGTGGGAGAGTGAACCGCTGACCAGGGCGGGGCGGGGCGGGGTGCCTTGCTGCGGGCTGCTGTCAGGCTGAGGATGCGTCGCCGAGAGCCGCTGTCCCCGCATAACTTGGGACACAGTTTAGGTGATCGGACGCCTTATTCTCGCATTTGTATACACTTTTTATGGTGATTCTTGTTAATGATGTTCTCTTCCATACGTGCAGTGAATAGCTGTCTCGCATGCGTCTTGGAACTTATTTTAGATGAGCCTTGAGTATGTTTCTTGTGCAGTCTGACATTTCTCGAAGGGCGCGTTGGTAATTAGTACGCAAACCTTTAAGCTATTTGCCCACGTCTCTGCCGACAAACATTATGCTCAAGTGCGCAATGAGTCTACATGAATGGCTTCACCTGTAGGGCAAATGCTGCTTGGACCGTGTGAGCCTGCAGCAGAACAGTGAAAAGGCGGAGTGTGAAATTAATCCCGCGTGTATCAGCCGTGGTTTGACCGTCGATAGAACAAGAAAAAAAGAAGAAAAAAAAGACGAGGTGATTAACGCCTAGCAAACAGACGGGAGGAATCCATCGAATCTTGTTTACATCGAAGAGCAGAGTAGAAAAAGACGTTTAGATTAAAAAGAAAAATGTTGCCAGTAGAGTTTTGCCTGGCAGCCTTCCTCACCTGTACTTCCATTTATAGTACTTGTTTCATATGCACAGTTAACACCAAATACATTAAACAATATCACTTAAAATGTTGATTACTTATTAGAGAAGATAATTTATATATACCATCGAAAAAGTGAAAAAAATGTTGCTAGTTGAGTCTTGCCTTCCCCAACTTAACTCCCATTTAAGTATACGAACGATCACTTAAAATGTTGATTACTTATTAGAGATCATTTATACCAACGAAAAAGTGAAGGAAAAAAAAGTTGCCAGTAGAGTCTTGCTTCCTCCAACTTAACTCCCATTTAAATATACGAAACGATCACTTAAAATGCTTGTAACTTATCAGAGAACATCATTTCTATCACATTATCACCGAGGCTCAGTGTTCCCCGTCACCGAATTGTCCCCGCATTCCGCATCGCAGCACCCGCAGGCGTTAGGTCCGAAGACTCCTAGGGCGAAGGGAGGAGGGGGAGACATCGACCTTGTCCAGAGGAGGGAGTACTGGCGGAAGCAGTGAGAGTGGGCGGCGGGCGGGGGAAGGCGAGGGGGAGTAGGGTGGTTAGGGAGGATGGGTGGTGTCTCTGGTGGGAGGAGGGGTGGTGGTGTTATGTGGTCACCTTCAACACACCAACACGTCGCCTCTTGTGTTATGTGTTGCTGGTGAGACAAAAGTGTTCGCGTGTGTTGCTAGGTATGTGTTATGAAGATACGTATATATTGTTTTGCATACATAAATAAACATAGGAGGAGCTTGCGCTTTAGAAACATTCGAGCTCATAATTATACAACATACACACACATACACGTCCTCCGAAAGTTGATTAGTAAAAGGGTATAAGAACACACACACACACACACACACAGGGACTCTTAAGTTTACTAGTGTTAATGACATAAAGCAATAGGGTGTCGAAGGCAGTGGTGGTAATGTTAGCAGTAGTGTTGGTGGTGGTGATGGCTTGGCTTGGCTTGACTGGACTAGCCTGGAGGACGCGTTCAATGCCAATCCGCGTCCCTCCCCGTAGCAAAAACATGTTCAGTAGTGTGTGTGTGTCTGTGGATCTCTCTCACTCTCATTCCTCACTCTCACTCTTACCTGCTTACCCATCTGCCTACCTCATTCACTCTCACTTTCACTCGCTTCCACAGGTGTTGTTACTGTCTCAGTGTCGACTCTCACCTGCTGGTCTTGTTTTGTTTACTTCTACATTCTCTCTCTCTCTCTCTCTCTCTCTCTCTCTCTCTCTCTCTCTCTCTCTCTCCACGTCATGCTTTCATTTTTAGTTGCATGATTTCGGGTCCACACGTTTTAATATTTCCCTGTCATATTAAAACGCTTTCTGATCCACCCACACACGCTCTGCAGATTATTAGTCACACTTTGTCAGTTCTTTCGTCTTTTTATTACTGTTCGGCACTTTCCATTTCTCTTTTTTTTTTTAGGGGGAGTTTATCAGGTTCTCTCGCTATCGTGTTTTTTTTTTTGTTTTCCTCGCTTTCCGTTCATGCTTCTCGTTCACAGTTGATGCTTTCTGGCTTATTATTATTATTTTTTTGTTATTCTCGATGTGGTTTTATTTGGTGTTTTCAGTCTCTCATTTCCTTTGCTTCGTCACCTGCTCTCACTTTCTGTACCTTTTTTTTTCTTTATTATTACGTTTTCGCTTTCACTTTCTCTCTCTCTGTCTCTCTCTCATGTTTACTTGTTTTGTCTTGCTCTTAATTAACTCCTTCACATTGTCGTTGTCCCCTAGTGTGTGTGTGTGTGTGTGTGTGTGCTCTCGCCTACACGTGGCAGCCATCGCTTACAAATAGCATCATCAAGCCTTTTTTTGCCTCTTCAATTGACTTGGAAAAAGAGAAGGATTGGGTGTCAGTTTGCTTTGTTTTCACGGCACGATTTGTTTGCCCGGAAGGAAGGTGGTTGTAGGTCACCGTCAAGAGCAATGCAGAGGACTTGGTGACACGCGGACTTTCTCTTTCTCCTCTCCAACGATATTGTTTTGTTATTTTTTTGGGGTCGTAAACATTCGGTCCTTGACACTCGTATATATATTCGTGCTAATGAGAGACACCTGCCATCGCTCAGGACAATCACCTCTTCGTCTCGCTCTCTCACTCACCTGGCTGACTGCGCTTCGACACACCCCACGCAACGCTATTTACCTGCTTAATGGTGCACACCTGGCCTGAGCGAACTTACCCAACCTAGCCAAATTTGACGACCCAACCCAATCTAGCCATACGTTGACCTAACCAAACTTCATCTCACTCAACTCGACTTAACCCAAATTGACCTTTTCTACTCAAACCAAACCCAACAATCTTATCCAACTCGACTGAACCTAGCGAAAGTTAACCTTACTTAATTCTCAAAGTTGACATGATATATCCCCATCCAACCTAACCTGCCAAACCAAATTGGACCTGACTACCCAGACTAGCCAAATTTGATCCATCACAACGCAATGCAACCGAGCCTAACCTAACCTAACTTAACCGAACGACCTAACAACGCAGCCTAACGTAACCTAACCAAACCTGACTTGACTTATAACACAATCTACCCAAACTAAACCCAACTAAACGAAGTCTAATTTAACGCGCACTTCTGCTCGCCCTCCGGTTCCGATAGAATGCATCTCCTGGACGTTTGAAACATAACTTAAGCTGCGCAATACGTGCTATTTATTAACCTTTAGACTGCGTTACAATGCATTTCCTCTCCCAAGCTAACGTAACCTAATGCAACGTATTCTAACCCTCTCGAGTACGGGGCCATTGCATCTACACACATACCACATACATACTGGGTTACCTCAAGGTGTATGTATGATCCCCCCTGAATTTTTTGTCCTCCTTCCTCTTTGTGTAAGGGACTCGGTACTGGTAAGGTGGGTAGGGTCTCGAACCGGCATCAGCTAGTTCGTCAGTCAGTCAGTAACGGTAAACACACACAGATGTCTTCCCTCCCTCCCTCTATCCCTATCCTCCCTGTCCAGCCATCGATCCCTTTGTCATGTCTTATAAGGAAGAACCAGATTATTATTATTTTTATTATTATTATTATTATTGTTGTTTTTGGTTTCATTAATATAGGTAAGACGTTGATTGATTTTTGAGAGAGAGAGAGAGAGAGAGAGAGAGAGAGAGAGAGAGAGAGAAATTCTTTGAAAACGCGCGTGTGAGTGTATGGATCGCCTGAGGTCATGGCTTGGTTGTCATAGCGATCGTTTCTAGTGGTGACAGTCAGTGGCGGTGGTGGGCGTGAGCAACGGCAACAGTGAACGGGAAGGGAACGGGATGAAGGGTGATAAGTAAAAGGGGGGGGAGCGAGGGGAAGGAGGAGAGGAATTAATAACGCGTCACGAATTTGTCACCCTGTCCATCACACACACACACACACACACACACACACACACACACACACACACACCGAAGTCTTGCAATTGTTTTCCCTTTCCTCGTGAACCTTTTATCTGTTCCTCTTAGCCACGTCCTCATGTCTATCAGCGTGAAGTAATTGTTTTGTTATACCTGAACGCTCTCTCTATAGGCCTATGTGTGTGTAAGGGGGTTAGTTAGGGGTGTCGAGGGGGAGGCGTTCAGGGTGAGGGAGACTTACCGTGGATACAGAACGTGCCGTCAGAAGCTATCCTTGAGAAAGTTTAATATTGACAATTACGAGAGGGTTCCGCTGGTCGCCCCTCGCCACACGACCAACTCAAGAGCAACTAACACCACAGTCACGCACACGCACGGCTACACACGCGCCCTCCTTCACTATGTGCTGAGGGCGGACCCGTCAAGTGTGCTGGCCGCGAGGGAGGCAAGGAAGGGAGAGTCCAGGGATGGGAACGGCGCACGTCTTGCCTCGTAGCTGGCTCAGGCGCTACTACTGCCTCACCTCCTCGCTACCGCCTCCCTTTACTCCCTGGCGTGGCCCCGAGACGCCGGTGATGGTGGGGGGATGGGGGTGTACGTGCCGGGGGGAGGGTGGGCAATGCCGTTCATGGTTGTGGGGGGACCGCCCGAGTAAGCCCTGTGGTACCACGTATGTTAAGCGAGGACTAAAAGGGTAAAGAATGCACGGTAGGTGGAAGGAGCCAATGAGGATGAAATAAAGCGCATAAAGAGAAAGTTAAGGGAGATCAGAGGGCAAGGATAAAGGGATGGGACGGAGGAAGGAAGAAGAGGAAGGCATTCAGGCAGGTGCACACGATCAGTCACGGGACATTCGGAGGGAGATGGCGCGGCGACTCGAACACTCGTAATGCGGCGAGACGTGAATGTAAAAGCGCAGAGGAAATGAGTGTTGCTGTGCCACGGGGGGAGCGTGAGCGTATGCAGATGGCTCTGGGAATAGTAAAAGGTGTGCGCGAGCGTGTAGACAGGCAAAAATATATTCACTCATCCAATCATGCAAATTGCGTTCGCGTCACAAATACTGGGGAGAGGATATTTACATAACATCTTAAAAGGTTACTTGGGCAGGCGTCAATGTACGTGAGGTGCATACACACACACACACACACACACCACGGAAGGAAGGCAAGAGGGGGCCGCGGGCGTCTCGGCTATGAGGAGAGAGCGTCGTCACGGGCGGGCGTCACGCGGCCTCTGGGTCATTGCATCCCCGGAGGCCGCCGAGCCGCTGCTTCTCGGGGCGGCGGGCTAATGGGGTGATTGGCTGATCCTGCTGACTTGCTGACTCCCGTGTTCGCCTGAGTGGTGTTTATAGTTAAAATTCCATGTTTGAAGCAGGGGAGTTCTAGGCGTGTTCATATTTTGCCCTTTTTTTCATCAGTTTTAGAAGAGGTAGGAACGAATGACCGACCTAAAACCTAAAAATGACGTGATATTGATTGCCTTTAGCTACTCTCTCTCTCTCTCTCTCTCTCTCTCTCTCTCTCTCTCTCTCTCTCTCTCTCTCTCTCTCTCTCTCTCTCTCTCTCTCCCCCCTTCCTTTCTCTCCTTCCTCCCTTTGTTCAGTTTCGTTAGGTTCTGCTTCTCGCATCAGATATAGTGGCGTCCGTAGCTCAGTCCACGGCGTTGAGTTGTGGCTCTTGGTATCGAACCGCTGTCCCGTATAATGCGTCGGCCCGTGTATAGCTGCGGTGAGCCGTCCGCCGTCCATAAAGGCCGTGCTCGCTCTCTCCTCATTCCTTCGTTCACGTTGGTGGGTCTGGCATTATGGCTCACTAACATTATTAACGTACCATTGCCCGCCCGCCACAAGCTGTGCGTCGCGGCACCTGTGGCCTAACGGCGTTCATGGACCGTAAGTGCAAATTATATTATTAGCCGTTGGTCTCGCGCCGGGCGGATCACCACATAAGACACACAAACGCGTTGTTACCGTCTGAATCGTGGCCGCATGGGTGCAGTGGCGCTATTTGCTACCTGTAAAAGTTCAAGGGTTGGTTGTCCTCACAAAAAAGTACATTCTGAAAAGATCAGTTCAGTCCTGCTTCCTCACGCGGCCCCCTCAGAGAAGTCTCGACTCCGCTGTTCGCCGCTGGCTGTGTGTGTCTCGACGCCTGGCAGAGGCTGTGCGTGCCTGATTTCGGCGGCGCCTGGTCCTACGATGACCCTCGATAACGTCGTGACCTTGAGGCAGCCAGGCACGCCGAAGCCCAGCGGGGAGCTGCCGCGCGGGTGAGTCAGGGGCGTCCCGTCCCTCCACTGCTGACTGCCCGGCTATTTGCCGGAACTGAGAGTGAAAGCCTTCCGTTGGGCGGAAGTGACACACGCCTCACACATCTTCCTTCTGGCGGTCTGCTGGAGGAGCTAGTCACCAATAGTGGACCCTAGTGGACCCTCCCGCTGCTAAATGGTAACCCCCCGCCCTCCCACTCCCCTCTTACCAAGTGCCGGCGGCTTGTGGCTGGGGTGCGGCGCGGCCGTCTATGGCGGGAATACATTAGGTTTTATTTGGTGTGGTTCATCCCGTGTGTGTGTGTGTGTGTGTGTGTGTGTGTGTGTGCTTGTGCTTGCGCGGGAACCGGGATTTTCCATAATTGACCTTGGCACCGTGACCCGAGGGCGGCGTGAACCTGTGCCCCGTGAGGCTCCTCGCGTCGTCTGGGAACCTGTCGCGGCGCCACATCCGCGTTGGGGGAAGGGCGCCGCGGGGGGAGGCGTGGTGAGGAAGCTGTCGGAAGGGAGGATTTTCAGTGACGGATCATTACCTTCCACCTACGAAGTCTTTTTCAAGAAGTGGACGGAATGAGTGAGTGGACTCGCAGTGACTCGCGGGTTTCGGGAGGCGTCTGGGCTGAGACTGGGCAACATTATTAAAGTTGTTGTTGGCAGCATGATCAAGGCCGCGGATGAGGGGGAGGGGGGGGCTTAAGGCATCTGACATATCGGCACGGTAGGCACACTTTTCCGAACGATTATCTAAGGGACGTAGTACAGCGGCTGGGGGTGGGGGTGGGGGGGGGTGGGGGGGGGCAAAACCATCTCAAGAGTCCCTTCGTCATTGCGTCGGACCACCAGACAGTGAAGCTCATAAGGAGGTTGCGGGGTGGTGGCGATGGTGAGGCTACGGCAGGGGAGGTGACTCGGGGTTAACCAAATGTCTCCTATTGCTGCCATCTGTTTCGTGTTCGTCCCTATGTATCCGATCTGTCCTTGTTTCATGAAGGTCAGAGGGATACAGCGAGGGACGAAACGCTTGGTCCTGGTCTTGGCCTTGGTTTGGTAGAAGGTTAAGTTAGGTAAATGTCAGGAGGCACATACCTAATCTAACCTAACCAAACCCAACCCAACCCGGACCAAGCGTTTCGTTCGTCGGTGTATCTGTTCTATCCCTGACCGTCTTATCCTTTACTCCTGTTTTGCCTAATGTGTCTTGGCCTCCTTTTGGGAGTAGGCTAGGCAAGGTTAGGTATGGTAAGTGTCCTAATCTAACTTAACCGAACCCGTACCAAGCATTTCGTCCGTCGTTGTATCTGTTCTAACCCTGATCATTTCTTGAGTTATCCTTTACTTTTGTCTTGCCAAATGTATTCTCGTGGTATCCTGCTGTCTGTGTTCACTCCCTGCTGTTCATCTGTATACATGACCCACCGCCCTTGTATGTACTTTTGCTCGGGACTCAACCCTCATCGATTCCTTCCAGCTGTGCCATGAGGTTAGATGCCTTGTACAGATCTACCGGCCTCTTGCAGACTTTTATGTTTTTATGTTCTTATGTTCATGGTCTTGTCTTCCCTTACATGTCTGCCTTTCTGTCAGCTATCATTCCCTGCCCTCACTTGCCATTCCCTCCCTTGCCCCCCCCCCCCCTCCCGTCTTGGCACCCTCATCGACCCCTTCCACCTCTGCCATGATCTTGTCTTTCCCTGGTCTTCCCCCGCACATCTGCTTGTCTGTCAGCTATCCTTCCCTGTCCTCACCCTCGCCTGCCTTTCTCTTCCTCGCCTCCCCGCCCTGGGGCTCCTCCCCGTCACCTTGAGCCGCTGGAAGGCGCACGCCCTCCCTGCCCTGCCCCGCCAGCCCACTCGGGAAATCTGGTTTGTTGATTCCGAGGCGCATAAAGAGGGTCCGGGTGTTGGTACAACCCCGACCATGCACCGACGCACACACACACACACACACACACACACACACACACACACACACACGCACACACACACACACACACACTCACTCACGCTCACGCACTCAGGCTCCCGCTGGTCTGTGTGTATCTTTAGTCAAGTGTCGAGTCTTCCTGCGTCGTGCTTTGCGTTGCTGAGGAGTTTAGTGCTCGCGTTCAGGTAGGCGTGTGGGCAGCGCGGACGGGCATGAGCCTCGTGTGTAGGAAGCCGATCGGCGCATCGAATGTGGGTGAGGGGCGTGACCTTGGCCCTGGGGAGTGCTGGAGGTGCTGGTGGTGTTTGTCGCCGGAATATGAAGTACGACTAGAGTCATTCCGACGGCTGCAGCTGCCAAGAGTGTCGTAATGGTCGTTTTACACTAAATTTTAAAATGCTCCTTCGGGCATCATTCTTCTCGCCGCCTTGAAGTGTCACTGGTCGCCATCATGATTCCACTGGCGCCTTCATCGTCGCCAGCGACCCCAATCCTTGGCCTGGTCGCCGCGCCTTGGCCTGCCACCCGTGCTCTGCGTCGTCGCCGTCCTCTGGGGCATTCCTTTGTGGTCAAGGGCGCTCGGCTACCCTTCCGTGCTGGGCGTGTCGGCCACCTGCCCTGTTACCTTTGACTCCACACGGATGCACGGCGACAGCACCTGAGGCTGACTCACCTGAGCCTGCGGCGCCTTCCTGTAGGACCGGCCCCAACACACACACACACACACACACACACACAGAATGCTAATCAAGGAGTTGTGACGTCAGAGACCGACCCTCACGTAAGTTGCAAGCTCCGACGGGACCGTCACCTATACGGGGTGGAAAAGAGGACTTCCCGCCCCTGATGGGGAACACGGAAAGGCATGTAAGCTCCATTTGGTTACTGACGGTCAGTGTTAACGGTGCGCCTACAGAGGAGAGTTGTCTGTCGCCCAACACTGACCCGGGCCTACAAGGGGAATACCCGAGCTGGACTCAGGAATGTGGTCGGCAGTCTTGGTTACCGGGAATACTCCTTCGGGGATTTATTTTTCTTCCGGCGCCTCACTCATGCCATAGCGATTCCCCTAAAGCCGCCTGACTCACTACTCGACTCGCCCACTTTCTCCCCTTGCGCATGAACACACACACACACACACACACACACACACACACACACACACACACACACACACACACACACACACACAAACGGGGGGAGTGGCTTGATTAAAAAAAAAAATAGAACGGAACTTAGATTGTGAAAATGAAAGATATTTGTTAAACGTTATGGAAAACACTGGAATGCAAGCATGAAAGAGACAATGTTGAAATATCATTATGCAACTCAGCTTTCCATTCAGGAGCAGGGCAGGGTGGCATAACCTTGCATCGGGGAAAATAAAAGTGGTAACGTCTTGGAATGAAAAAAAAAAGTTGGAATCAGAACTGGAAACGGAACAACACGAGGAAATGGGGCAAACAACACACACACACACACACACACACACACACACACACACGCACACGCACACGCACACGCACACACACGCACACATACTCACTCACTCACACTCATTCATTCATTCATTCATTCATTCACTCACTCACTCACTCACTCACTCATAAATCACACAAACCATCATCACCACTTCGTCTAAGCTAGCAACATCAACACCACCACAACCACAACCATCACCAGCAACAACAACTCGAGGATGACATCACCGAGGGGCTGAGGCGGGAAGAACAGTCAGGCTCGCCCACACAGCTGCCTCGAGCCAAGACCTGTTACACGGAATGCACCAGAGCGGCACCAACCAACCACCCGGCCAGCCAGCAGCCACCAAGCCACCCTTTCATTATGCTACTCTTGAACCCTCGCACATACACCTCCGTCTCAGCCTTCCCTGTCCATACAGCTCGACAAAGTGGCGTTCATTCCAGCACCCAGCCAGCCTTTATGCTCCTCCTGAACCCTCGATCTTTCACCTCCGTCTCTGCCTTCCCGAAACCTGTCCTGCCTTGGCCACACAACCCGACGAAGAGGCATTCATTGTAACGTCGTGTAATAAAAAAAAAGTTGTTTATAGTTAGAAATGGAAACGGGAGAGCATGAGGAAATATGGGCAAACAATACACAAACACTTGCCTCCTTCCCCTTCGGCGTTTTTGGTAATTAATCAGCCACCCTTTAAAGCCCTACGGAAGAGGCGTTTTTAAGCAGCAACTCGGAAAACTGTTGCCTCGTCGTTGCCACCGCCAGTTCGTCCCTCCAAACACATGTACAGTATAGCCAACGTGTCTTAGGATCATATTTTTTAAACATTTCGACGCCCAAGCTCACGTATTTGACGAGGCTTTCGTAGGAGTTTTGGGCATTTCCAGTGGTAGCTTTATGACCCTTCCTTCTGGTAGTTTGATCCTTCTTCTGCACCGTAAACCTAAAGAAACACTCTTTGGAACCCGATTGACCTCCTTGTAGGACTTTGTGAATAGTTGATGTGAGGGATGGAAGCGTCTGACAGTACCGATTTTATGCCCACCAAAGCAGATGTCTCAGCAACAACATCAGCAGCCAAGTTCCTGAACCGTTATTAGTCACCATTCACTAAACAGCTGATGAGACGCGACCATCTAGATGACTGAAGGGACGAATCTATGAGCAGCACAATTCATTCAGCTCATTGATTATATTTTGTCCGTCTTGTCCCGCACTGCTGCCACTTCTTTTACTCGCTTGCCTCGTGCTACACACCGGTCTGAGCTGCTCACGTGCTTTCTTGAGTGTTTTTTTTTTTTTTTTTAGATTTCATTCTCTTGTTATTGCTTAGGTTAGTGGGGATCATGTAGTAGAATGCGGGATGTGGAAGACTAAATCAGTGGGTGTGTTTGGAATGTATTTTAAGACCAAATTAGTGCGTGTGTTTGGAACTTCGTCGTGGTCTCCCGGAAGTGTTAGGTCTGTATTAGAAAACCCTTTCGCTTTTCCCATCAACTGTTTCTAAAAGTGAAGGAGGGGATCAGTCGGGTTCTAATGAGTGTTTCTTTGGGTTCATGGTACAGAAGAAGGGTCAAACTACTACCAGGGTCATAAAACTACTTCTGGAAATGCCCAAAACTCCTACGAAAGCCTTGTCAAATATGTGTTTCTTCAGGTTCACGGTACAGAAGAAGGGTCAAACTACTACCAGGGTCATAAAACTACTTCTGGAAATGCCCAAAACTCCTACGAAAGCCTTGTCAAATATGTGTTTCTTCAGGTTCACGGTACAGAAGAAGGGTCAAACTACTACCAGGGTCATAAAACTACTTCTGGAAATGCCCAAAACTCCTACGAAAGCCTTGTCAAATATGTGTTTCTTCAGGTTCACGGTACAGAAGAAGGGTCAAACTACTACCAGGGTCATAAAACTACTTCTGGAAATGCCCAAAACTCCTACGAAAGCCTTGTCAAATATGTGTGCTTGGGCGACGAACTGTTTAGCAATACGGCCCTTAGTGTTTTGTGTTTGCATGTGAGCGCTATATGACATTTTTAGCCGTGGGTGGTGATATTGGCGGCTACGGGACCATCGGGAGTTACCTATAGCGGCAAGTGAGCGAAGCAACGCGGCCCGGGTGTATGCTCATCATTGTTATTATGGCCCTCACATTTCCTATTCTCCACATTTCGTAAGTCGGACTTTAGGGACCGATAAGACTTTTTTTCCCTGTTTTTTTATTTTTTTATTTTTCTGGGTGTGATTTTTTCCGTCTCTGGGGGTGTAATTTTTTCCGTTTTTTTTTTTTTTTCCCCTGGGGTGCGATTTTTTCCGTTTTTTCTGGGGGTGTAAATTTTCCGTTTTTTTTTCTGTGGGGTGTAATTTTTCCCCTGTTTTTTCTGGGGGTGTAATTTTTCCCCTGTTTTTTCTGGGGGTGTAATTTTTTCCCTGTTTTTTTTCTGTGGTGTAATTTTTTCCCGTTTTTTTTTTCTGGGGTGTAAAATTTTTTCCATGTTTTTTTTTCTGGGGGTGTAATTTTTTTCATGTTTTTTCTGGGGGTGTAATTTTTCCCTGTTTTTTTCTCTGGGGGTGTAATTTTTTCCCTGTTTTTTTCTGGGGGTATAATTTTTTCCCTGTTTTTTACTGGGGGTGTAATTTTTTCCCTGTTTTTTCTGGGGGTGTAATTTTTTCCCTGTTTTTTTCTGGGGGTGTAATTTTTTCCGTTTTTTTCTGGGGGTGTAATTTTTTCCGTTTTTTTCTGGGGGTGTAATTTTTTTCCTGTTTTTTCTGTTGGTGTAATTTTTTCCCTTTTTTTTCTGGGGGTGTAATTTTTTCCATGTTTTTTTTCTGGGGGTGTAATTTTTTCCCTTTTTTTCTGGGGGTGTAATTTTTTCCCTGTTTTTTTATGGGGGTGTAATTTTTTCCCTGTTTTTTTTCTCTGGGGGTGTAATTTTTTCCCTGTTTTTCTGGGGGTGTAATTTTTTCCCTGTTTTCTGGGGGTGTAATTTTTTCCCTGTTTTTTCTGGGGGTGTAATTTTTTTCCCTGTTTTTCTGGGGGTGTAATTTTTTCCTTGTTTTTTTTCTAGGGGTGTAATTTTTTTCCCTGTTTTTTCTGGGGGTGTAATTTTTTCCCCGTTCTTTTTCTCTGGGGTGTAATTTTTTCCCTGCTTTTTCTGTAGTGTTTTTTGAGGGAGGGGGACTGTCTCAGTGGGTCGGCGGCGTGCCAGGTATAATGCAGTTTTGTGGCCACTGAACCATTTTTTTTATTTTTTTTATTTTTGGAGGTTGAGTGAGTTGGCGCTGAGGCCGAGGCACCTAACTGTATTCTCGCGTCCGTGGCTAGAGCATCAAACTCTCCCGTCCACGGCTGCTTGCTATCCAGTTTTATTTGTTTTCTCTTCCCCCTCCCCCACCTCCCTCTCTGTAAAAAAATCGATCTGCATATACCAACGTTATCCTCTTTGTTTTTTTTTGTGTGTGTTTGTCTTTTACGACTTCCTATGCTTCATACGATTCCATGTCTGTTTGCATTACTGCTTGTTTGGCCGAGGCCGGGTTTGGGGGCCTGGGTTTGCACCCTTGAGTTACCCGTCATTGCAGGAGCCGGACCATGTGTGACCAACATGTGTGTTTGTGTGTGTTTATGTGTGTTTGTGTGTGTGTGTGTGTGTGTTGGCCACGGCGAGTCAGGTCCCCAACCCCTCTGGGCCTCCATATAAGGGCCGCCAGGTTCCCGAGGTGCAGCGCCACGCTCCGGCACAGTGGCGTGCACGGGACCTGTGGCAAGGTGAAGCGAGGCTTCGGACTGGGCAGGCAGGCAGCAGGCGGGCGGGTGGGTGTCTTGTAAGAGCTCCTCCCACTGCACTGATTGCCTCATTGCAATGAGGTCACGTTTGTAGTATTTATACGTATCTTAATGTATAAGGGAGTAATCAGTAAAAAGTAGTTTGGGCTACATGCCTACCAGGTTTTTACGAGTACATATCTATAAGCGTTTGGGATGGATGGGCCAGCGATGCAATAGTTTGTGATGCATAGCGTACCTGATTGGTCGTCTGTGAATGCTCGGTCAACACATTCGCAAAGTGTGAAACGATACGGGGCTGCTGCTCAGCGTTACTTGTGCTACACCGAAGTCATGCGTGCAGGGAGGAGGCAGACGGATGGCAGGGCCTCGCCACTTGAGCTTTTTTTTTTTTGGAATCCTGACACTGAAGACATTCCTGTTGGTCGGTTGCCGTTTTTATGCGCCACAAGAGTAGAGTGAGGGGGGGAGGGGATGGAGGCCGAGACCTTGTTCACTGTCTTGTAAAAAATACTTGTTTATATGACGGCATGGCTGGCGAACATGCGGTGCTGCGTACGCTGGGGATGGGTGTGGGGAGGGGTGTGCGTGTATGTGTGTCCGCCGAGGCAGGGGGTACACTTGCACGTTCAGGGAAGGGCGGAGTTGTGGAAGCCGCATCGTGTTGGCGGCGTAGGCTGTGGTGGAGGGTGGCGCCGGTGTATTTTTTAGCGAGGAGTGGGCCGTGAGGGTGTGGCGGCTGCGTGGGCTCTTTCGTGATGAGTGATGCCAGCGACTTTTGCGCTATGGAGTGGGATGTGAGTTTGGGCTTGGAGGACTTAATATTAGCGTAGGCTGTGTGTAGGGGTGACGCCGGGGTATTCTTCAGCGAGGAGTGGGCTGTGCGATTGTAGCGTCCGCGTGCGCTCTTTTGGAGATGAATGATGCTGGTGAATTCTGCGACATGGAGTGGGCTGTGATTTTGGGCTTGGAAGATTTAGCACTAGCGTAGACCGTGCTGGGGAAGGATGATGCCGGGTGTTAAGCTGTGAGAAATAAGCTGTTGAGTGTGTGTGTGGGTTGAGAAGGTGTGGGCCTCGGGGGCAATATGTAAGCTGAACCAGATCACGGAGGTTAAGTTGATCAAGACCTTAAAGGGCTATTACACTGGGCAAATTTTCCGTGGATCTTCAGTCAAACCACGATTTCCGCTGGCGTGGTTCTCATATTTCCGTGATTTTCTGACGTGTCCACGATCTTCCAAAGCTACGGTAGAATTCCTTGAAGGACGACGGTATTACTAACCATCATCATCAGCGGCAATAACAAGAAATTAATGAGAACCACGCTAGCGAAAATCGTGGTTTGACTGAAGATCCTCGGAAAGTTTGCCCAGTGTAATAGCCCCTTTAAGTGGACACAGCAGGTATGAAACGTTTACTCTTTTTCCTGGTCGTGTTTATTATCTCAGAATTTCCTCACATCTGTTGTCCAGCTCAAAGTGACGGAGGAGGAAGGGGTCTGCGGGGAGGAGGACAAGTGCATATGTGCGTTGTGGCGGGCGGCAGAAAGCTAAGAGGGAGGGCGGGCGGGGCTCTTGCATGACGCAAAGATGTGTTGAAGGGCACGGGTCAGAGAGAGAGAGAGAGAGAGAGAGAGAGAGAGAGGAGAGGAGAGGAAGGGAATTACATGAAAGGGAAAGGAAGATATGAAAAGAGATAATGGGATAGGATGAAAGGAAAGGAAAGGGAAGGGAAGAGAAGATAAGATAATGGAATGCGAAGGGAACAGAACAGAAGAGAATGAAAGATGAAGGGAAGGGAAGAGAATAGATGATGGGAAGAGAAGATGCGAAGGGTGGACGGATACGAGCATTAGCAAGACGCCGTTTAGGGGGTCAACGCACCAGGTCACTTGCCTCCCTCACCTCGACCCTCCCCGGTGGTTGGTCGACCGTGCGAGGGACGAAACCCTGCCTAGCCTTCCTTACCTTGCCTTACTACGCTGCGAGACCTTAGGGGAGTCAACGTCCTGCTCTTGGGATGTTCCGTATACCTGGGAGGTGAGAAAAAAAGGGGTTCGCTGATTTCCTGCCTGCCCATACCTCTTCCCTCCTCCTTCCCTACCTCCCCACATACCATAGGAAGGCCACTGTGACGTAACACGCGGGAGGGCTGTATATGTACCCCGTGGTGGGCGGAGGACCTGGTCGGGACTTACCTGTGATGGATGGGGTGGCCAGGTGTAGAGGCAGAGGCAGGTACGAGTTATCCAATCAAGGCTTTTCCCGGTGACCCCACGTGAAAGTCACCTTATGGGGGTGTTAGTGCCTCTTAAATATTTGCATACCAACCCTGGGGGGAGGAATGTGGCGCTGGGGTGGATCGACTGGGGCGTGGTGGTGTGTGGAGGGCGTGGTTTGTTTGGTGTGGTCTGGTGGTGGTGTATAGGGATGTGTTGGTTAGGGTAAGGGTATGTGTTGTTTGTGATGTGGACGAGTTGATAAGGCTTGTGCGTGTGTGGTGGTGGTGATGTGACGGTAGTGTGAAGGTGTGGCGTGTGTTGTCTGTGGTGTGGACATTGATCAGGCTTGTGTATGTGTTTAGGGCGTGGTGTGGTGGGTGAGTGCATGGGTGTGGTAATAGCATAGTGTGTCAGGGATGTGGTGGTGTCGTGATGGGTGTGGTAGGAGGCAGTAGTGTGGTGATCATGATAAATATTTGTGGAGATGTGGTTGGGTGATGTGGTGAAGGGTGTCGGGATGGGGAGGAGGCTGCGGTGTGGAAGTGGATGATAATGTGTTTGACGTGTGTATGTGTGGGTGGATGGGTGAGACGTGGGCTGGGGTGGGGTTGAGGTGGATTATATCGTATGTAGAACGATAAGTGTGTGTGGGGTTGTGGTAGGTTATGTTGCGTGGTGTGGTGTGGTGTGGTAGGGATGGCGTAGCGTGCTGGGAAGGTGATTATGGTGTAAAGTTCAAAGGAGTCGGATGCGATGCTCTAAAAAAATAAAACATATTGTAGTACAGTAGCGTTGTGGGTCGTCCCTGGCCTAGCTATACCTGGATTGATGTTTACCTCACGTTTGGGGCATACTTACTCTCGTTTGACACCTTGGCTCCATTCAGGTCACTTTTCAGGTTCTAGATTGCTTCATGTTTGTTTTTCTTTCGTTTATTCTCGTTTACAGTTACTTTACTTCGTCTTCTTTTTTTTCTTGTTTTTGTTTTTCTTGTTTTTCTTTCGTTTATTCTCGTTTACAGTTACTTTACTTCGTCTTCTTTTTTTTTCTTTTTTTGTTTTTCTTTCGTTTATTCTCGTTTACAGTTACTTTACTTCGTCTTTTTTTTTCTTTTTCTTTTTTTTTGTTTTTCTTTCGTTTATTCTCGTTTACAGTTACTTTACTTCTTTTTCTTTTTTTTTCTTTTTTTGTTTTTCTTGTTTTTTCTTTCGTTTATTCTCGTTTATAGTTACTTTACTTCGTCTTCTTTTTTTACTTGCTCTGGTTTTTCTTCTTTTCTTCATTTTCTTCTTCTAAATCCTCCTCCTCCTCTTTCTCTTCTTCCTCCTCCTCCTCCTCCTCCTCTGCAGGCACCAAGTGACTGTCAGGCAGATCACGGCTCTACAGCAGGCAACCTCGTAATGAGCCAATAGGCTTTCTGTTGCCTGTCATTCCATGTTTCCTCCTCCTCCTCCTCCTCTTCCTCCTCATTGTTATTGTTCCTTTGTTATCACCTTTTTTTAACCCATAACTTTCTTTAGACGGCGGACACACACACACACACACACACACACACACACACACACACACACACGCCTTTATGTCTCACTGTCCTCCTCTGGTTGTCTGTCATCGGGGTTTCATTCTTCCCGCTATATCTCCCATCTACCCCACGAGTCCTTCCCGTACACACAATCTTATCTCGCTCCCTGAAGGTCATCGTGCGCCGAAACACTCACACGCACCTCACTACTTGCCTTGCCTCACCACACGTCACGCCCCCTTTCACCACCCACCTCATCACCTCACCTCACGCCGCTGTCACCACTCCTTTTTATAACAACAATGCCCCGTTCTCCTCGCCTTTCTAAAATGCAGCTTTCGTCTGAGTCACCTGGTATTTTCTTCTGTCTCCCCATCTTATAATTTATTTTTCTCTTCACCGTTCTCCTCCTCCTCCTACTCCTTCAAGAATGTCCCGTTCTCCTCGCCTTTCAAAACAAATGCAACTTTCATCTGTCACCTGCCATTTTCTTTTATCTCCCCAGCTTGTAATTTATTTTTTTCTTCACCTTTCTCTTCCTCTTCCTCCTTCTACCCCTTCCTTTCTTTGACATAGGTCATTCACCACGGTCTAATCACGTGCTGGACTCGTGTGTGTGTTTTGTTTTAGTTTTTTATGTGTTTCTTTTGTTTTATTCGCTTTATGTGCTGTGTGTTTTGTGGTGCTAAGGGTTTTTATTACCTTGTACGTATTCTGCGCTTTTGTTTTCATTCTGAGTTTTAAAGAAATGCTAGTTTGTGGACCATTTTGTAAAATAGAGATTGATACGTTTTATTGTAAGTTGTGGTCAATGAATATCTATCTATCTATCAATCTATCCATGTGTGTGTGTGTGTGTGTGTGTGTGTGTGTGTGTGTGTGTGTCGGCAGAAGATCCACCTACCACCACCACCACCACCACCACCACCGCTGCCGCCACCACAACGGGCAGAAGGATATTGCCACATCTTTCGTCTGTACGTGAAATTCCACACCCTGGTGGCTGGTGGCACGGACAATGCGCTGACAAGATCTTAAGGTGACGAGGTGACGGCCTGGCGGGGAGTGAGGAGGGGAGCGGAGGGCGAGGGGGGAGGAGAGAGGGGGGGAGCACGTGTGAGGGGAAACAGGGAAGGGGCGCCGAGTGACGATCCTGCAGAAAACAACTGGTTCCGAGTTTGTGTTGCCACGCATTGTTTTGGCGGCGACATTGTTGGGGGGGCGGTGACGTAAGAGTCGCGTCTCGTCTTCCTTGCCCATCACCTGCCCCCGTGCTCCCTACTCTTGCAAGTCAGGATGCCGACACACTGCAAGGTACTAGAAATAGGTGGTTGCCTGATCTTGATGGTTACCTTTTGTGTGCCTCTGGAAATTAATATGCAGAAAGTTCTCTGGGAATTCAATACACTAAAAATAAGTTGTGTGTTTGTTGCACTGGAAATTAATAAACACAAAGTTCTCTGGGGCTGCATGACTAAAGAAAGGTGGTTGTTTGATCTTGCTCGTTACCTTTTGGGTGCCACTGGAAATTAATAAACACGAAACTCTATTCGACTGTTCACACTACCCCATCATCCCTTTCCTCTCTCCTCAATTCCTTCTCTGTGCCCGGCATCTACATCCATACCCGTATATTCGGTACATCCGCCACGCCCCGCTCCTCCCCCCCCAGCTGGACCCATGACGCGGCACCCTTCTAGCGAGGCACCGGCACGCCCACTTTCCTCGTTTTGATTACGTGGCTCTGAAATCTTGTGTTGGGTCAGGTTACTTATGTGGCCCGAGTGGGATGGGGGGGTGGGGGAAGTGTGACGTCACCGGGGCGTCGGGGTGCTCGGCTAGGGGGGGTGGGGTGTTGCCGGGGCCGGGGGTGGGAGGGTCATCAAGACTTTCCGTGAACTTTCTCCGTGACCCCTACACCTCCCCCACGGCCGAGCATCGTCATCGCGCAGTGAGAGCTGTTTCGAGGGCATTTTCCGGCAATTTTCGACATTTTTCCGTCATTGTTTCATGGCTGAGTCTGTCGTTTCCCCACGATGTTCGCTCATGAATTGCCGTGACGCAGTTGATGAGGAACGTAAGTATTCATATCGTGCATTGAGACACAGTATGAGCAGTTTGCGTGAGTCCTGACGTGACGCTTCCCAGCCTGGTGCGGAGGGGAAGGCGGAGGCGGAGACGTGTTACACATTCGCACTGCAGAAACTAATTTTGAAAGAGTCTGATCACGTGCCAGGGTGGGCGGGACATGGCATCAGCTGTTGATAAAGTGTTTGATAACCTTAGCACCAGAAAGAATAAGGGTTGCCTTCGTAATGAGTCTTGTAGCTCTGGGGAAGGATAAAAAGGGGAGAGGTGAATGGCGGTGGTAGTGGCGGCGACGGTGAGGCGCGTGTGACTTCTATGCTAACGGTGCCGGGGACCATTACGTGGGCGGCGAGGGATGGAGGAGGGGACGGCCGGGAACGGACTAGGAGACAGACAAAGAAAACAAAGCAGTGAGGAGTGTAGAGAAAATAAACGAAGGATTGGAGGGAACCCTGGAAGGTGTAGGTGAAAACTGATGGAAAAATAAACTGAATGGATGAAAATAAACAGATTAAGAGAGAAAGGGAGAGCAGGCAATGCGTAATGAAGTAATATGACAGGTGAGGAAGCCCGCCCCACCTACACACCACTCATACAATACTTAGCCAGGTTAATGACACTGCGACCCCGTGAGCGTTCATCGGATGGCCAGCGTGAAGCAAACCGCCGCTGCTGCTTCTTCCCGCGTTCCCATTGTTGTCCCTTGAAGAATGAGAGAGCCGCACTTTCTCCGCAAACAGTTAACAGGATAAAAATTGCCCGACCTCGGCGCACGTCACAAAAAGCCAACACCCGCAAGGCCAGCGCGATGGGCGGGTGTTGGCTGCCCTGCCCGACACTGCCCCAGGTATAGGAGGCAGCGCCGGGGGCAAGGTGCGAGGCTGCTGACGTCACCGCATACCGTCTCGAGGTGAGCGGAGCAGCTGAACGCCATGCCCCGCAGCCAGCCAGCCAAAAGGGCGAAGGGGGCGTCGATAGCTCTTAAATCGTGGGTCTTAGTTTGTTTATGGGCTGACGTGAGGGAAGGGGGACGGGGGGAATCTAAAGTCGTGGTGTTCGGTACTGTTATATCACATTTAGCAATCCAATATATACGACTTTTTTTATTTATACGACAGTCAACTCCGCTTATTGAACGTTGACTTATTCTTTCCACTCGTCTAGAATATATTGGTTTTAGATGACATGTTTGATTGAATACCGTCATTTGTAGGGGAGTGATAGCTTTTAGACACTTAACTAACTAACCATCTGCAGTTACTATATTCTAAACGAGTGAATAGAATACATCAACGTTAAATAAGCTGATTTGACTGTCGTAATAGCTTTTAGACAAACTGATTAACCCCTTGACTGTGGATTTCCCACAGTCAGACTTTACCAAGCTTCAGGAATGGAACAAAAAGTGGCTGTTAGAATTCAGTAAAGAAAAATATAAAGTCCTGCACATTGGAAGGGGATATCCAGCATGGGAAACACTCCACTATCCATCACAGAGGCAGAGAAAGACCTGGGAGTATATGTTTCCAGACTACCAGTAAAGGCTAAATCCGTGCCAATCGCAGCGGACAGGTTAATACAATGTTCCGAGGATAGTATGGTAACGCTGATCACGCCGTCACGAGGTGTTGAGGAGCATTGCTGGTCCACCGGATGAACACAACAACCCGGCCCAGAGTCGCGCTTGATGGTTACTTAGTCCACCACAGTCCGTCCTGCGCGGCCTCCGTGGCTGAGTCCTTCACCGTTACGAGTCCCGGTAAAAGAAAAGGAGTCCCTCTTATCGTGCGCTAATATTACAAGCCACAAGTTATTAGTTACAGGGTCCTCTTTAGTAACATTTGAAATTTGTATGTAAAACTCAAGAAAGGAAGATAAATAAATCCCTCGATGTGCGTTACTGTTGTGTATCATAAAAGGTTACTAGTTTTGTGGACACCATTGTCAGCACGCACGAAGATCTGAATGGTCTGCTCGGCCTAGAATCACGAGCGAGAATAACGTGGTCACGGGCACGGTCCGTCCCCCATGGCCTCCGTGTAACCGTTACCACAGCACGCCCCCAGCGACCCTGGGCCGGCCCTGTCCATAGAGGTTCGTGAGAAGCGATCAACCGGGCCTGAGTGGCTTAACCGAGGATTTTTTTTTTTTTTTTTTTTTAATCTTTTGAGCGCGGAAGCGGCGCCGGTCCCCCGAGCCTCCCGTTCCGTCTGCCCTCGAAGGTAATAGGAGTGGAACGGTCAGGGTTGCTTTCCGTGTCCCCAGGGAGAGCCGGCGCCACGTGCTGCTGGAGTCGATATTAATAGTTGTTACACAGAAAGGGAATAGGCACCAGACGTCCTTAAGTTAAAAAGAAATGAATGAATGAATGAATGAACAAGTGATAAAAAGTAGGTGGAAGTTTTATGAGGTTTTGCTTTTAATGTAACTTGTTTGTACTGATCATTCCATCATTCCATCGACAAGTATTGTTCATTGTCCCATAATCGGCATGATACGTATATACGCCATCGGTCTTCAAGCACGGAGGGGAGAGCGTTTACACAACAGAAAGACCCGACGAACGACGTGTGGCGACGAGGCCTCGACTTGAGAATGAGGACGGGTGACACTTGAGTTTTTTGTTCAGGGTCACTTTTCTCCCACACTCATCGGGCCGAATCGATGGATCAATTAATCACCCATATTTGGAGTCTGTCTTGGGGTTGTTTTTGTTCAGATTCCTTTAAGATTATAGGTGGCAACAATATAACCTTAATTTAAACTCCCGGGTTCATTTTCTTCAGCGTGTCTGGCTCCCACCACGACTACTCTCCAAGGCCCCAGAGAAGATTAGCCAGGTTTTCTTGGGTGTTTTCTTCTGATTATGGCGCAGAGGTCGTGTAAAACTATCAGTAGGATCACAAAGCAATCCATTAAAATCACAGCAACTTCTACGAGCGGCTTTTCAAAGAGGCGTTCTTAGGTGTCAAACTGTCAATAGGCTTAAAAATACGGACGCTGCGGGTTGGGTTTTCTTACAGTCGAGGAGTAATAACTTCAATACTATCCTCTGTCTAAGTTTGTGTTTGTTTCCTTAAAAAAAAATAAAAGATGCGGCAGTAATTTTAAACGTCTCTCCGCCTTGAGGCTTCACGCCATCCCTTCATATCTTAGCTGGGACTGGCGGTAGTTCCGGTTCGGGTTTCCGCCTGTTTCGCACCCGTGTCCTGCAGCAACCTTAGGGCAATATTTTTAAACATTTCTATGCCCAAGAACACGTGATTTATTAGTCTTTCGTGGGAGTTTAGGGCATTTCCAGGGGTACTTTTATGACCCTGGTGGTAGTCTGAGCCTTCTTCTGTACCGTGAACCTAAAAGAACACTCATTAGAACTCGATTAACCTCCTTTTTGGCATTTAGAAATAGTTGGTGTAAAGGGTGGGAACATCTGACAATACCAACCTTACCACCACGCCTGGCGGTGACGACACTTCTGAAGCCCGCGTGTCAGCACCGCCAAGACAACAACAAAGCGGCGCCTGTCACTGCTTGTCTGTCTCACTCAAGCAGCCACGCAAGATCTTTTCCGCGAAGTCACATACCACGCCACTACCCACAATAGAACACACTGAGTAGTAGTTTATAATAGTTTAGCTAAGTTGGTGTGGGCCGACTATTTTAGATTCCCCAAATGCGTCACTGTAGTTGTGTGATTTTGTGATAGTTTGAGAATGTAGATGTTGGTCGAATATTTTACAGTCCTCATATGCGTCACTGTAGTTGTGTGATTTTGTGATAGTTTGAGAATGTAGATGTGGGTCGAATATTTTCCGAATCCCCAAATAAGCCAATGTAGATGTTGGGGTGAATACCAAGAATATTTATGCTAATGATAAATGTAGAGGTGTAGGTTTTGGCGGAATGCTGACAATGTAATAATACTTAAGCCCATGGAGGTAGAATTGGTGGAGTCGGCACGACCCGCTAATCCCATTCATTGAGGTGAAGCCGACGAACTGTCAAATTTACGGCCAAAAAATGGGGGTGGGCGAGCCTGGTCGAGTCCATTAATGAGGGAGCCTGACCTGACAACACCTGACACCTGGCCGTAAAAATGACAGCTCGGGCGGATTCACTTAATTGGGCTGATGTCGACTCCACCAATTCTACCTCCAAAGTCAGTGACAAATGGAGAACTGTAGACTGTGTTACGAGACAAGTTAATAATAATACCTGAGCTTGCCAGAAATACAGAGGCACATCAGATATGACGCAAGGTTAACGAGCACTTCAGCCACTCACAAATACATAGCAGTTGGACATTTGAACCGAAAATTCAGAATACTAAAGGTAATATGGAATTGTAAAATGTTGGGGCGAATACTTACGAATATTTTAGCCCATGACAAATATAGGGCTGCAGGAAGTTTGGTACGAATATTTGGAATGATTCACCGTAAATATAGCCTCGCCGAAGACGGAATGAATGGCCAAACACAAGAAAAAAAAATATGCATATGTTTCACTGGGTTGCAGTAAACAAAGTATCGACTATATTTTTGCTTTCCTCTATTTGGCGCGGGTGGAGTAGTCGTCTGTCGAGGGAGTCTTAGCTCATGTAGCTTCCTGGTCCCAAGCCGGTTTTAGAAGACTCGTTTGCAGGCTTGTATATAGCAGTTTACAGGAGAAAATTTTCGAGAAGACTTGCTCTAATGATTGTTTACAGCAGTCTATAGTAGATAATGTTTTAGAGGACTTGTTTGGATTGTTAAAGCAGAATATATGGGAGAAAATGTTTTAGAATACTTGTTTGAAGAAATGTTTGAAGAGTAGAATCTTTTAAGTGACTTTTTAACGTGCTTGTTTGTGGCAGAGTGGTAAAAAAAAACGTTTTATAGGGATTGTTTACAAACTTATATAGACACACGAATCCATAGCAGAGAATGCCTGACGAAGCTTATTTACCTCAGAGTTTGCAGGAGGGAACGTTTTGGGGCATCTGTTGATAACCTTGCTTATTGCAGAGTTCAGAAAATATTTAGTGCAGACATTGTGGCTTATCAAGGACACACGTTAAGTGGTCTACTATATCGTCACCTTCGTAAACAAAGCGCCTAAGTCATTATTTTCTACATTACAGGAAATCAGAAAAGAACTGTCATCATCTCATTTGGCTTCAGATTTAGGGAGAAATGAAAAGGCCAATTCTAGAACACTCGAACCCTGAATGACGAAGGCAACTATACAGAAATGGGCGTCACATGATGAAAAATTTATAAAGACAGAAACCTGGAAATCGCTGAAAATGACTTAGGCGATTATTTTATGAGGGTGACGATATTATGTCTTACTAAAACGGTAAAGGGAGGCGACGTACGTTCATCGCCATGTTTTTTGTCACATGATTTACATCGTTATGCGTCATTTTTTTTTTTTTTTTTTTTTGCGTACGAGACGATAGAAAGATGGAAGACTATTTAGTTGTTTTATTCGTTTATTCATTCATTTTTTTTTTTTATAGATTTAGCCGTTCATAAAGTATTTTTTTATTAATTTATTCTTTCATTTATTCGTCTTTCATTCGTTCATTCATGTATCCATTCATTCATTCTCTCATTTATTCATCTATTCGTTTATCCAATAATTTATAGGCTTATTCATTTGTTCGGTTCATTCATTCGCTCATTAATTAATTCATTCATTCATTACTCCCAAATTTTACACTACCACCGCCGCCACCACTACTACTACTACTACTACTACTACTACTATTACGGGCCTCCATCTATTAGAGTTGCGTTGTGAGCGGTATATTCTCTCATATCCTTTCACAAAGCAATTCATTGGCCCCACCCCGCCTACTACTACTACTACTACTACTACTACTACTACTACTACTACTACTACTACTACTACTACTACTACTACTACTACTACTACTACTACAACCACCACTACTACAAAACTTCCTGACGTGACTTATTACAAGAACCACAACAGCATCAATCACCACAACCACCACCGCCACAACCAAGGCTTTTACCGCACAAGCATAACGCATTCTTAACGTCGTGTATATAATCATAGCAGCAGTAGTAGCAACTTTTACTTTCCTCAGGGTTAATGACTAGCTAAGAAGCCCCCCCCCCCCCCCTGACTCTTTATTTCTCACCACTTCCTACCCTTACCCCCCCGCACCTTCATCTCTTGTGCGTTATAATAAGTTGAGCTGTTTGTATATTCCCCTTCCATTTCCCTCTCCCCTATTCTCCCTCTCTGCTCTCTTCTCCCCACTCTATCTTCGTCTTTTTTCCTCTTCTTTCTCTTCACCCCTTCCTCCATATACCCTTTCTTCCTCTTCCTTCTCTCCCACACCCTCCCTTTCCTCCTCTCACCTCCCCTCTTGCTTGTCTATCTCATCTTTCTCCTACTTCCCTTCTTTCCTCCCCTTCCTTCTCATTCATACCATTTCTCCCTCTTCCTTGTCTATCCGATCCTTCTACTTCCCTTCTTCCTTTCTTCCCTCTCCTTCATACCGTTTCTCCCTCTTCCCTCTCTCCCTTACTCTCCCCTTCCTCCTCTCCCTTCCCTTCTCTATCTCTCATCTTTCTCCTATTTCCCTTCATTCCTCCCCTTCCTTCTCCTTCATACCCCTCAATCTCCTCGTTTTCTCCTCCTCCTCCTCCTCATTTTTATCCATTTACTCATTTTCGTTAATTCATCCTATTCATGCCGTCACTCACCTCTTAAAAATTCATCCTCCATTTTAAATATTTGTCCCTTCTCTTTGTTCTCTTTTTTTCTTTGCTGACAAGTGTTTATCATTCCTTACTTTTTTTTATTCTTTCTTTCGTTATTTATCTTGCATTCTTTTATTCTCTTTGTCTTTCCTTCTTCTTTATCTTCGCTTTTTCTGTCTCTCTCGTCCCTTTTATCTTCCTGTTTTCATCTGTATATTCATTCATTCATGCATTCATTCATTCATATATTAACTCTCTCTCTCTCTCTCTCTCTCTCTCTCTCTCTCTCTCTCTCTCTCTCTCTCTCTCTCTCTCTCTCCAAGCATATGTCTAATACCTTTCTCTCCCCATTCAGACATTCTTCCTGTCTCATTGTTCTGCTCCCCTCCTGTCAGTACCTCATCATCTCCCCTTCCCTCTGCTCCCCTTTCCCTTCCTCTTTCCTTCCTCCGTCCTTCCGTCCCTCCACGCGACCTTCCTCCCGTCCTTCCGTATTTTCATCTTCTCTTCCGACTTTCCCTCAATTTGATGATTCTCTCTCTCTCTCTCTCTCCCTCTCTCGTCTCCTCTCTCTGGTTTGCTTCCTTCATTTCCATTCCGCTTTCCTCTCCTTTCCTCCCTCTCTCCCTTTTCCAAACAGTAAGAGGGAAGGAAAGGAAGGAAGGAAGCAAGGAGAGAAGGCAGACGTGACAGTGTGTGTGTGTGTGTGTGTGTGTGTGTGTGTGTGTGTGTGTGTGTGTGTGTGTGTGTGTGTCAGTCAGTCAGTCAGTCTGTCAGTGTCTGCAAACAAGGCATTCAGTCCAAATGTAAACAGTGTGTCAGGGAGCTTCACCACCACCACCACCACACTCACCTCCACCTCCACTACTACTGCCATCATCATCATCACCACCACCATCAGCACCACCATCACCACCAAATTTACCAGTGAAATCCGTCTCGTCTTTCCTTTGTTTGAACACTTTGTCTCTCTCTCTCTCTCTCTCTCTCTCTCTCTCTCTCTCTCTCTCTCTCTCTCTCTCTCTCCATTATTCCTCGGAGTCACTTTTTTTTATATTTTTATTGCCAGGCGTTTCATTATTATAGTTTGCTGACTACTTGTTTTTTTCAAACATTTTTTCTTGTTTATTTATTTTCCCAAGACATGCAATGTTTTTTTCTTCTATTCTTCTGTGTCTTTCTACTTAACTGTACCTCTCTGACTTCTTAATGTCCACTGTGTTAACGTAAACTTTTATTATTTTGTCCGACTATCTCTCAGTCTGTATTTATCTTTATCGCTCTGTTTATTTGTCTCTGAATTTACTTGTATCTATGAATTGATCTATGAATCGATCTGTAAGTCTATATCATATACTTCCATAACTATATCTGCGGATCAAACTTATTATGTGCGTGTTCGTGTGTTCGTGTGTGTGTGTGTGTGTGTGTGAGAGAGAGAGAGAGAGAGAGAGAGAGAGAGAGAGAGAGAGAGAGAGAGAGAGAGCACGTAAGATTATCCAGTGCACTAAGCCACAGCGGGTGAGGTGGTTTTTCTTCAGGAAGTGACTGACTGGGCCATATGAGGAAGGGAGAAGGGGAGAGGGGAGGGAGGAAGGGGAGAGGTAAGAGAAGGGAGGGAGGAAGGGGAGATAAGAAAGGGAGCAAAGAAAGAGGGGATAAGGGAGTGTGGAAGGGGAGAGAAGGAAGGGAGGAAGGGGAAGGAGGGAAGGGAGAAAAGGGGAAATAAGGGAGGGTAAGAGGAAGGGGAGAGATAGGGGATGGAGGAAAGAAGGGGAGATATGAGAGGAGGGAAGAAGGGAGGTGAAGTAGGGGAGATAAGGAAGGTAGGGAAGGGAGGGAGGGTGGGAGAGAAGGTGAAACAAGGGAGAGGAGGATAAAGGGTAGAGATTAGGGAGGGAGGGAGAAAGGGGAAGTGAACGATAAAAGGAGAAGGGAGGTAAGAAAGGGAGGTGAGAGGGAGGGGAAAGAGGATATAATGAAAGGAGGGAGAGAAGGGGAGATAAGGAAGGGGAGAGAGAAGAGATATAAGGGAGAGAAGGTTTAAGGAGAGTGGAGTGTCCGCCGCCTTCACCTTGTTGTCTAAATGTCATTCATTCCTCCGCCCGGCTACCTGTGTGTGTGTGTGTGTGTGTGTGTGTGTGTGTGTGTGTGTGTGTGTGTGTGTGTGTGTCCGGGATTCTCTACATTTTTTTCCCTCATAAGTGTTTGTTTTGATTTTTTTTTTTCTGTTAATTCCACCTTTGCAGTCTCCGTTTAACATATATTTTTATCTCATTATAATAATCATGGCTAATAAGGTATGATGATAATGTTAGTAATGATGCACTAATAATACCTCTACCACCACCACCACCACCACCACCATCTACCATTACCAACACAGTACTAACCACCACTACCTACCATATACCAAAAACACTACAGCACTAACCCCCCCTTCACTAACCACTACAGCAACCACTACCCACCACCAACACCACCACAACCACTACCCACCACCAACACCACCACAACCACTACCACCAACAACACTACCACAACCACTACCTACCACTACCACCACCACTACCTACCACCACCACCAACCCTACCACAACCACTACCTACCACCAACACTACCACTAACAAGTACCCACCACCACCACCACCCATATTACCACAATCACTACCACATCCACTACCACACCCCCACCACCACCACCACCACTAACCAGCACTAACTCTAACCACCACCTCTAGGGCTACTTTTTCCCCTGAAGGCCGTGGTAGTAGAGGCGGATAGCCCCGACCTTGATATTTTGAGCAGCGAGCCCCCTGTCCCCTTCAACCTTTGCCTAAATATCCGTAGTAGAGCCGTGGGCCGACGTGTGTGTGTGTGTGTGTGTGTGTGTGTGTGTGTGTGTGTTAATAGGCCTTCAGTGTCCTCGCTCGTCTCCACCTTGACGCTATCTTCTCGTCTCACTCTCATTTTTTACTCTCTCTCTCTCTCTCTCTCTCTCTCTCTCTCTCTCTCTCTCTCTGATCTTTTTCTACGACCTTATTGAAATCCCTTCATAGAATTCGTACATTTTTGTGTATGTACGTGTGTGTGTGTGTGTGTGTGGGCATTACGCCATCGTTGTATTCTGTCTAGGGCGAGATAGAGGGGAGGGGGAAGGAAGGAGGGAGGGATGGGGAGGGGAGAAGGGGGAGAGGGAGGGAGGGAGAATTGGGTAGGATTGGGTGGGGAGGGGGAGGAGGGGGGGACTTGATGCCCTTGATACCCGCTACACCCAGATCTACTTCACCCCTCCTCCTCCTCCTCCTCCTCCTCGAGCTACCCCTTCCGTCTCTTCGTCCTCCTTCCTCTTCCCAAGGCGAGATATCATTGGCTGGGCGCAAGAGGGAGTGCCTGCGTCCACCAATCGCAGACCAGCTAGCCTCCGGGACGTCTGGTGTGTGTGTGTGTTTGTGTGTGTGTGTGTGTAAAGGTGAGACAAGGTGGCTGAGGGCATTGCAGGAAGGGACTTATGGGAAGGAAGGAAGAAAAAGAGAGAAAGGAAGATAGGAAGGAAGGAAGGAAGAAAAGAAGGAAAGTAAACAGTGTAGAAGTGCATTGTGTGAGAAAAAGAGAATGGAAAGAGGAAGATAAAGATAATATGAAGATTCAACACTAAAGGATAATGACGGAAAGGAAGGAAGGAAGGAGGGAGGGAAGGTAAATTTGCATGAAAGAAAAAAACCCAAACAGAAAACAAAACTGGTTGGGTAACTCGTAAATTTAGAATCGGAAAACAAGCGAAACGAAAAAAGGAACGAAAGAACGAAAGACCGGTAAGAGGGAGAAAGAAGGAATACTGAAAGGCGGTGGGAATGGGGGAGGCGGGTGAGGTGCAGAAGAGATTGTTATTGAGGAGCGTCTTGGATTGCAGCTCACGGAAGGGCAGAGGGGGACGTAAGCAGGTGTGTTGTTACCTGGGCGAGCATAGTGATTACAGGTAGAAGGATGGGAGGGTGTGTATGTGTGTGTATATCTGTATCTATATATGTAGCAGGTGAAGGGATGAGGGGATTGAAGAAGTGTAGCCATGAAGAATGCAAGTGTGTGTGTGTGTGTATGGAAGTGTTAATATATCCATAGGTCTGTCTGTTTGTATTTGTTTATGGGTGGGAAAGTATATGTACCAGAAATTGACCCCTCTTTCGGCCACCTCTTTGGATTCTTTTTGGGAGCAGCGAGTAGCGGGCTTTTTTTTATTATTGTTTCCTTTTTTGTGCCCTTGAGCTGTCTCCTTTGTTGTAAAAAAAAAAAAAGACGGCAGGAAAGAAGAGAGGGAAGAAATATAGGTCGGTATTCGTAGACGCTTCCGCCGCTTGCATCAACTTTCCAGAGGTTAAAAAGGAGATTAATCGAGTTCCAATAAGTGTTTTTAGGTTAATATTACAGAAGAAGGGTCACACTACCACCAGGGGGGGTCATAAAACTACCCCTGGAAATGCCCACAACTCATACGAAAACTGTGCCAAATATGTGTGCTTGGGTGTATGTGTGTGTGGATGTAAGCATTGGTACCTCCTGGATGTGTATGTGTTTGTATGTATAACAGGCGAAGGAACAAGGGAAGAAGGAAGGGAAGTACTAAGAGTCAATGAGGTGTTTGTGTATGGAAGTCTTATTACCTTCTGGATGTGTATGTTTGTATGTTTATCAGGCAAAGGAGGAAGGGAGGAAGGGAGAGAAGGATAGTATAGCCATGAGGGGTGCAGGGGTGTGTGTATGGATGTGTTAATGCCTCGTGGGTGGGTGTGAGGTGAATGTGGATGAGGGGGGAAGGATGAAGGAAGGAAGGGAACATCAATGAGAGGTGGAAATGTTTGTATGTGTGGAGGATATGTAGGTGGAGAAACATGGTAATGGGAAGTGGAAAAGTGGGTGTCTTTGAAGGTAGTGGAGGGAGGAAGTAAAGGGAGGAAGCGAGCATAGCATTGATGGGTGGATGAATTTGTGTGTAGGATGTGTAGGTGGAGAAACATGGTAATGGGAAGTGGAGAAGTGGGTGTCTTTGAAGGTAGTGGAGGGAGGAAGGAAAGGGAGGAAGCGAGCATAGCATTGATGGGTGGAGGGATTTGTGCGAAGGGTGGAAGAAAAGAGGAGTATAGGGATGAATGATGGAAGAGTGGAGAAGTGCGTGGGTGTCTCTCTGAAGGAAGTGGAAGGAGGAAGGAAAGGGAGGAAGCGAGCATAGCATTGATGGGTGGAGGGATCTGTGGAGAAGAAGAAGAGGGAGGATTATATGGTGATGAGAGGTAAGAAGAAAGAAGATGAGAGAGAAAGAAGGAAGAGGAAAGTAAAGTAAAAGGCAGAGAGAGAGAGAGAGAGAGAGAGAGAGAGAGAGAGAGAGAGAGAGAGAGAGAGAGAGAGAGAGAGAGAGAGAGAGAGAGAGAGAGAGAAGTACACAGATTAAAGGTAGGATTATAAAAGAGTATGAGAAAGATGAGTAATGGAAAAGTTCAGGGAAAAAAACCCCATAAGAAAAGAGAATAGATAAATGGGAAGGAAAGAAGGAAAGGAAGAAAAGCTTGCGAATAAAGAGGCGTTATTACAGTGTCTAGATCACGGTGGGAGGGAGTCAAGTCACGTCACGTCATGTCACACATTAAGATCACTGAGGTGTGCAAAAAAGGCTTACGCAGATTGGGAAGAGGTGATTCAGACACGCTAACAAGGCCGCCTTTTTTGTGGGTAAGTGTTGGGTAAAGTGAAATTTTTGTGGCATGATTACACACACTGACACACACACGCACGCACTAACAGAAAAAAAGAGGATGTCCCAGATAGATTCCCCAACGAGGAGTTCCCATAAGGTGTTGTGTGTGTCCTCAATATCTGGGTTATTTCCTTCCCCAGGCGTGAGTCACAGGTATTTAGGCGATCGAAATGCCAACCCGCCCTTATAGAGAGAGTAAGATAGATAGATAAATAGATAGATAAATAGATAGATAAATAGATAGATATACCGACAGACATGTAGCCGGACACTGATAGACAAAGATACTCATATAGAAATACACACAGTTAGACGAACGAACAGACAGACAAACAAACAGATAGACATACTCATACAGAAATACAGACATATTAACGAACAGACATACAGCCAAACAGATAGAGCATAAGAGATGTTTTAACCCCAGGAAGTGTATGTATAAAAACTAATCTAAAACTCGTATGATCTTTATGAAAACTCGAGACGTGAAGAAAATCCATGAAATATTACCCCGTATGAAAACTCGAGACGTAAAGAAAACCCATGAAATATCACCCCGTCAACCCACGTATCGCTCCTGACATTAGAAGCGGTAAAAAGGGACGTTACCGTGAAAAAGGTCATCGCCAAAACTCGTCTGAACGTTATGGAAACACGATACGAAGAAAAGCCATTAAAAAGTCACCCTGTTCAACCTCGCGGCGTTACTGACATTAAAAGGGAGAAAAAAAGACATTAGTTACGAAAAAGACCCCCCCAAAAAAGTTACGAAAAAGACAAAAAAAAAAAAAAAAATAGTTACAAAAGAAAAGTTACAAAAAAGGAAAAAAATAAAAACCGACAATCCCATAATCTCCCCTATCAATCTACCCCATTGCCTGCCTCTCCTCCCCCTCCCCCATACAATCACCTCAGAAAAATCAGGAATACGGTCCCCTCTCCTCCGCTCTTCACCCTTTACATTATAGTGGAAAAGAATGACATTTGGCGTGAAAAACCTAACCTAACCTAACCTAACCTAACCTAACTTAACTTAACTTAACTTAACTTAACTTAACCTAACCTAACCTAACCTAACCTAACCTAACTTAACCTAAAGAACACCTACCGACAAGCAAGGAATAAAAATAGACAAAAGAAACAAATATAAACAACTAAACAACAACAACAACAGGACAACAAAGGCATGTGTTCCTCCCATAATTCCCCTTAACCAATTACCTCGAAACAAAGAAAACATTGAAACTCGTCCACTTAAAGCCTCGGCGTCGTTATTGGCTCCAAAGGGGGAAAAAATAACAAGGACATTAAACTTGAAGAATGAGACAAAAAAAAAAAAAAAGCAAGGCTATTCCTATCCCATCATCCCCTTTACCCTTCCCCTCCCCCATCCTCCCCTTACCCTATTGCTTCCCATCGCCCTTCGCTTCTGGTAACTCAAGCTGGTGACGCCCATATACCATTCCCATTCCCATTCCTATAGTGCTTGTTTATCTGTCTCATCCTCTCCCATTGCCACCTCCCACCCCTCTGATAGCTAATGCTGGCGCCCCCCCCCCATCCCCCCTCACTACCCCCACCCCGCCTCTCTGCCCCCATCATTCCCCCTCTCACTGCTCCTCATCCCCCCTGTCCCCCCCTCTCATTCCCCCCTCCTGGCCCCTCATTCCCCTTCTCATTACCCCCCTCACTGTTCCTCGCCCCCCTTACTACCCCTATACCCCCTCTCATTTCCTCTCATTGACCCCTCCCCCCTTCTCTCATCTCCCCTCACTGCTCCCCCCTTTCACACCCCCATCACTGCCCCCCTTCTCAGTGGTTAGCCAGGGCCGAGGTGCGGTGAGGAATGAGGAGGGAGCAGCAGCAGCCGGCCCCGCTTCCAGGACCTCCCCTCGGGGCCCTGGACCATGGGGCGGGGCGAAGATGGGCCGACCTTGAGATGTGTCTGGGGCGGGGGGTGGAGGTGGGAGTGGGGGGCGTGATAAGTGGGTGGGTGGGGAGTGGTTGTGTGCGTGTGTACGTGTTTGGAAGAGGAACAGTTGGAGGAGGTGGAGGAAGAGTAGGGGGAGGAGATGGAGATGAAATAAGAGAAAGATAATTGAAAGAAGAAGAAAAAAGAGCTGGTGGTAGTTGTAGTGGTAGTCAAGATCTTAATATTTAGACCTTGATAGTAGTAGTAGTAGTAGTAGTAGTAGTAGGAGGAGGAGGAGGAGGAGGAGGAGGAGAAGGAGAAGAAGAAGAAGAAGAAGAAGAAGAAGTATACCAACACAGACATGACCTTGGGGAGCATCAATTAGAAAACACACACACACACACACACACACACACACACACACACACACACACACACACACACAGGGCTGAGTAATAAGCATAATTAGGGCAGGAGCTGGAGCGAGGTGCGAGGGGCAGGCAGCAGCAGGAAGAGGAGGATGGCCTTGAGATCAGGGCCTTCAAATACCAGAGTAGCTCCAGGTAAAACAGTCCGCGTGTCACCTCTCTCTCTCTCTCTCTCTCTCTCTCTCTCTCTCTCTCTCTCTCTCTCTCTCTCTCTCTCTCTCTCTCTCTCCTATTTTTTATTTTTTTCTCTTCGTTTATAATTTACCTTTTATTTCCTCCTATTTTCTTTTCGTGTTTTCTCGCTTACCTTCTCTACTTTTCTCCATTTCCCTTTTCTTCTCTTTCCATATCTACTTTTCTCTTTGTTTCCTTTTTTATTCTCCTTTCTTTCTTGCTACTCGCTCTCTCGTTAAAGCGTTCAAGTCGTAGTCAGGAGGAGGAAGAGGAAATACAGACAAAGGGAGACTGTATAGTACCAGAGAGTTTACCTGTGGTCTCTTTACTTACCTTTACCTGGACTGATTCACCTAACTGCCTCCTTTTCATTAACATACCTTCTTTTTTTATGGTCGGGGAAAGGGTGGGAGGTAGGCTTGTTCCCTCATAATTAGCTCATTCATTCATTCACTTACATCTAAACTGACGAAGGGCTTTTCATTAGTGTTTATTGGTATTGTTAGTCCATCTTATTCTTTTCTTTGTTTATTTAGGTTCTGTGTCGTTTCTAAGTTTATTATCAGTATAGTTCGATTCACTCATTCATCTTCAATATAATCACAAAGTTGAGTAATCGACTTGTGAATATTGGCAAGTATCTGTTGTTATTGCTGCTGCTGTTGTTTTTGTTCTCTGTTCGCTTGATTCAGTGGACTTGAGCTTCTGGTGATGGGGGAAAGAGTGCAAAAAAGAACTGGCTTGACTTACATGTGTTGAAGTGGTTCTAGTATGTGGTTCTGTTGTAAGAGAGAGAGAGAGAGAGAGAGAGAGAGAGAGAGAGAGAGAGAGAGAGAGAGAGAGAGAGAGAAACAACATAATAGTACAGTATAAATAGCAATAAAACAAAACAGATAAACAAAATTGAACAAAAGAACAAAACGAGAAAACAAAACAAAACTAAAAACAAGAAGAAAAAAGAGAGGAGAGAAGAGAAGAGAAGAGAAGAGAAGAGAAGAGAAGAGAAGAGAAGAGAAGAGATTACAAAACAGAACAGCAAAATAACAGAAAAGAAAAACCACAACAAAACAGGACAAAGTCAAACCAACCGGGGCACAAAACAAAACGGACCAAAAAAGACAAAAGAAGACAAGGAGAGAGGAGAAGAGAAGAGAAGAGAAAAGGAACGGAAAGAAGAGGAAAAGAGAAGAGAAAGAGGAGAGGAGATAAAAAGTTCCGTCACTCATCCATCAACACCATATATTTTTTCCTCATCCTCCACATCCTCACGCGGACACTTTACTGCTTCACCTGCTGTCTCCCTGCTTTCCTGGACCCCCACCCCACCCCCCACCCCACCCCCCCACCCACCCGCCTAACATCCTCTTCTTTGTGATGTCCTTCCCCCCTCCCCTTCCCCCCTCTCCTTTCTACTTACCACCAACACAACCATGGTCTCCCTCGCCGTTTTGTCGTTAAAGGGATTTTACTCTGGCCATAAAGCTTTGCACACATACATACAGATGACTTACACACGCTCGACAAAACACACACACACACACACACACACACACACACACACACACACACACACACACACACACACACTCACTCACGCACACACGGATCCTGTTCTGAGAAATTTATGTAGTCAACTCGAATTTTATGGGATATCAATTTTAGAGAAGGAAAAAGGAATATAGAAGACATGATTTTGCTGTACTTGTGTATAAGAAAAATGTATGAATATTCGAATATGAGAGAAAGCTAATACCGAAAGGAGAGTGGAAGAAACTGTCAAAGAAAAAAAAGATGAGAAAGACAATGAAAAATCTTCCTTCCAAATTAAAAAAAAAAAAAGTGAATGGAATGCTTTACGAATCCAGATAGTGAGCCAAAAATATGTATGAAAGTTTATGAATTAGTATTATAAGTGTAAAAAGTAGGTGGCATTGAAATTCATACAAATAAACACACACACACACACACACACACACACACACACACACACACACACACACACACACACACACACACACACACACACACACACACACGGCCTCAGGTGTTGCACTCTGAAGGTCGGCGATTTCACGGTGGAAATTATCGTTGTTCCGTGTGTACCTAGCGGCCAGGTGTTGCCGAGCCGATTTACCGCCGAGCGTGTCAGGTGGGGGGGGGGGGGGGCGTCATGTTCGTGGTTGTTAGGTGTCCTCTTCCTCTCCCTTCCTTCCTACCTGTTACCGGGAGAGGAGGAGGAAGAGGAGGAAGAAAAAGAGGAAGAAGAAGAACATCAACAACAACAACAGCAAGAGCAAGAACAACAACAATAGCAACAACAACAACAGCAAGAACAACAACAACAGCAACAACAAAAACAACAACAACAAAAAGAAGAGGAGGAGGCTGAAGTATTAAAAATAGTTGTAGCAGTATCAGCAACATTATAGTAGTAGTAGTAGTAGTAGTAGTAGTAGAAGTAATAGTAGTAGTAGTAGTAGTAGTAGTAGAACAAATACATAAAGAGCAGGAGAAGGAGGAGGAGCAGGATGTCGGGTCGAAAGGCAAATACCGTCCGAGCTGGAGTAAAGGGTCGGGCCTCATGTCCTTCTTTAGCGATAATGACGTAATGGGCAGCGGTGGCCGGCGGTTAGGTGGGCGGGCGGGCGGGATAGAAGGCGGATGGGCGGTTGGGGGAAATGGAAGGCGGACGGGTGGGTAAATAATGCGCGAGAGTGGTGTGGGCGGGCGGGCGGAATGAGAGGCAGCTTAGAGGCCGTGTGTATATTTGAACCACATTGTTTACCCCAGAGGAAGAGGGCGTAGGATTGAGATTACGTGACGATGCTGTATTGTGGAGGGGAAGAGAGGGAGGAGGCTGTTTGGCGGCTGTGCGATGCGGCGTAACTCTGATCGTTGTGAATTAAAGGAGAAAAACCTGCGACACTTCATTTTTTGTGCATATCGGAAGGAGAAGATGACGTACGATTTGACATTACGTGACGATGCTGTATTGTGGAGGGGAAGAGAGGGAGGAGGCTGTTTGGCGGCTGTGCGATGCGGCGTAACTCTCTGATCGTTGTGAATTTATGGGGAAAAAACCTGTGACACTTTAGTTTTTGTGCATATCGGAAGAAGAGATGACGTACGATTTGACATTACGTGACGATGTTGTGGCGTGGAGGAGGACGAAGAGGAGGAGGAGGATGTCGGGGAGTTCTGTGATGCGTCGTTACTTTGATCGTTGTGAATTTGTGGGGAAAAACCTGCGACACTATTTTTTGTGCATATCGGAAGAAGATGACGTACGATTTGACATTACGTGACGATGCGATGTTGTGGCGTGGAGGAGGAGGGGGAGGAGGAGGATGTCGGGGAGTTCTGCGCTGCGTCGTTACTTTGATCGTTGTGAATTTGTGGAGAAAAACGTCACTGTGTTTTTTCTACATATGGGAAATTAGGAAAATACCGTGGAATTGAATGATGATGACGTAAATACCTTCATTATTTTGAGATTATTAAAGCATACTTGACATTACGTGAGGGGGTAGGGGGTTGTTGAGTGAGGTGTGGGGGGCCTGTGCTTGTCTCGTAACTCTGTGATCATTGTGAATTTGTGGAGAAAAAGACAGTTTTTTCTACTCATCGGAAGAAGACATACGGTTTGACATTACGTGCGATGATGCGTGTGATTCATTATTTCTTTCCTATTAACTGATCTTTGTTAACTTAAAGGAATAACCGCTACATTTTATTTATTTATTTTGTTTTTACATATCGGAAGAATACATACGATTCAACAATACATGACGCTGCGATGTTGTTGGATATTTTTTCCCTTCATATACTGCTTTTAACTGATCTTTGTGAACTTGGGGAGGAGAGGGGAGAGGAAGGAGAGGCGGCACGACACATCTCCCGGTGAAGGGTGTTTAGAGGAGAATCGAAGTGGCGCCGCGACGCATGATCACAGGAAGAGATGATGATGATGATGATGATGGTGGTGATGATGGCACTTCTTGCTGGCGATACAGGAACCAGGCACCCAGGGCGACGAGGCATGGCGGAGCAGCACGCACGGGATAAACATGCGTGTGTTGGTGAGGGCGTGAGGTGGGAAGTGGGATGCAGGGACGGTGTTTAGAGGGGTTGTAGAGGGGTGAAGACTGGAGAGCGGAAGAGAATGATGTAGATGCGGTTTGCAGCGGAGTGTATATAGAAAGGGAGTGAAGAGTGGAGCAGAAGTTGAAACCTATCCCCAACCAACACCCCATATATATTTATTTAATTATCTATCTACTTATATATCAACAAAGTAATCTATCCGTCTACCTTTCTAATTAATTAATTAACCTATCTATCTATCTACCAACAAATCTGTCTATCTATCTCTCCACACAGCAATAACATGGGCTTAATGAGATGTGGAGAGTGATGTATATAGGGCGTGTAGGAGAGTGTTGAAGATGAGTAAAGAGTGAGCTTGTAATGAGATGACGGAGTGTGATGCAGAGACGGTGTACGGAAAAGTGTAGCGAGGAGTGAAGAATGAAAGAGTGAAAAGGTTTGTCTAGTTTGGTTAAGGAGTGGGAAAGAGGGTGTGAAAGAACGCCAGAATTTGTAGGAGGAGATAAATAAAAAGAACCTTGAGAATTACATGGAATAGAAGTAGAAAGAAAAGAAGAATATTACTAGAAGGGATGGAAAGAATGGGTTTAAGAAGCTATGCATGTAGGAGAAGCGTAAGAATGAAAGGGTCAGCGTGAATTACATGAAAAACGGACAGGCTTAGGTTTGGAACGATGAATGTAACTGGAAGGTTTGTCACAAGAGGGTTTGCGTAAGAAGTTATGTATGTAGAAGAAACATAAGGATGGAAAAGCCCGCGCCAACTATATGGGAAGGGGGGAAGTTTCAATTCTGGAAAGGAAGGTGACTGGAAAAAGGTTTAAGAATATATATGTGTAGGAGAAGCGAATTAGATGGTACAGAGATAGGATTAAACTCTGGCAGGAAAGAATGTAAGGAGGTGTGGTGTGGGTAGGTGCTGTAGGGTGGCGGAAAGGTCATGGAGTGTGGTAATTAGTGGGCGTGAAGAGGTCGAAGGGTGGGAGGGCCGGCCATGCTCACTTACACACACTCCACCTCCTGGGCTGCCGATGTTTACCTGGCCACAAGGATATATATGTTAAAGGGCAGAGTTAGGTGACTATAGGAAGTGGTGTTACTTATAAACAGGGAAGGAGAAATTGGTTGAGGACGGAGCTTTGTGGGGACTGTATGGAATAATGATACTTATAAACAGGGAAGGAGAAATTGGTTGAGGACGGAGCTTTGTGGGGACTGTATGGAATAATGATACTTATAAACAGGGAAGAAGAAATTGGTTGAGGACGGAGCTTTGTGGAGACTATGAGTATAAGCAACTGGAAATGATAAACTGGTTGAGGACGGTCCTTTAGGGTGATTCAGTAGACTGTTGCTACTCTTTAAGCAACTGGAAAGAGGACATTGCTTGAGGTCGGAGTTTTGGGTTGAGTATATTAATGTTGCTACTTTTATCAACAACTGGGAAGAGGAAATTGAAGAGGACGGAGTTTTGGGTTGATTATATAATGTTGCTACTTTTATCAACAACTGGGAAGGGGACAATGCTTAACGACGGAGTTTTAGGGTGACTTCAGAATGTTGCTACTTTTTAAAAAACTAGAAGAGGGACATTGCTTCAGCAGAGAGAACGGAAGTGACTTTAGGTGTTTCGTTACTTCAGATAACTTGAAAGGGTTTGTAGTGATTGAGAGCTGGGTCAACTATAGGAAGTGTTGCTGCTTGTAGAATACTGTGAGGGAGGTATTGCTTGAAAACATCTTTGGGGTAAGGACTTAATAGTTCATTTTGACAAGTAAAAGTAACATTGCTCGATAACAGAACTGGGGCGACTTTATTGAACATTTCTGGTTTTATTTTTTCATTTTTTTAGAGAGATTTGGGAAAGGGACATTGCCTAAGGACAGAGACTTTAAATGATAATCGCGAGAGAGTAGTGATTTCAATGGGTGAACTGGAGCGGCTATAAGGAGGGTTGCTACGCTTTCATCAGTCAACCAGGACGGGGAAGGTCGGGCGAGTTTTTGCTGGCACTGTAGAATCACCCCAGAGAGGAAGAATGGGACGTCAGACTTCAGGGCGGGTGGAAGTGCATCAGAGCCATAGTGACGATATCGCTTGGCACTGTTCCCATATGTATCGTTTAGTTACTTGTTTGCAGTTTTTTGGTACTCATTTACATTATTTTCGTACCTATATGTGCATTTTTTGGTACCTATTTGAATTTTTCGTACCTATTTGCATGTGTAGTAGATTAAGTCAAGCTCGTACTGTCCATTATCCTTTTCACATTGTACCTCATATTCCCTTAAACTCAGAAACAAACGTATAATAGTGCATGTTTTGGCGCTTCATTTCCGCTGTTTCTTATCCTTGGAGGCTTAAGGGGCTATTACACTGGGCAAATTTTCGATGGATCTTCAATCAAGCCACGATTTCCGCTGGCGTGGTTCTCCTATTTCCGTGGTTTTCTGACTCGTCCACGATCTTCCAAAGCTACGGTAGATTTCACCGAAGGACGACGGTATTACTCACCATCATCATCAGCAGCAATAAGAAGAAACAAATGAGAACTACGCCAGCGGAAATCGTGGTTTGACTGAAGATCCACGGAAAATTTGCCCAGTGTAATAGCCCTTTAAATTTGTAGACTGACGTGCGGTTATACTAAACGAACTGAGCACTTGATTTGGTTGGGTAAAGACGTAAATTGAGCGTATAGTGTATGTCTTGGTGCTTCCGTTTCTGTTTCTGTTTCTGTTTCGTTTTCTTGGTGCTTCCGTTTCTGTTTCGTTTGTTTCTGTTTGTTTCGTTTTCTTGGTGCTTCCGTTTCTGTTTCGTGGTCCCTAAAACCTTGATAGTGTAGTCTGAAGCGCAATAGTAAACAATCCGCAGGACGAATAGGCTACATCCTTCACCCGATTCATCAAGTGTAGACGATTGATGAAGCGGAATTGCCGCCTTGCATGTCCTGACGCTTGTTATGTCTCTACCGCTGTCTCATGTCCCGGAAGCCTGATGTCACAGCCTCTCACGCGCGCTAATAGGCTGAGAAATCCCTGCGCCACGGACATTCCTCAGGGGCAGGCGGGCATAACGCTGGTCGCTCATGAAAAGGTGAAAAATGCTGGGAAAAACACGCCAGGAAAGTAAAAAGCCGAGGAGGGAGGAAGGGGTAGAGAGGAGGGTGAGGCGAAGTTAAAACGGAGACGGAGAGAAGAGTGAAAAAAAGTAACCAATAAGAAAAAAAACTGATAATGGTATCCCACTTCACTTGCTTTTTTTCTCTTCTTTTTCCTTTGTCTTGTTTGGAAGTATTTTTTACGATGTTGCTGCACTCAAGGTTATCGTAATAATAAGTCTGGTGAAGATGGTCTATGTTTGGCGCGCACACACACACACACACACACACACACACACACACACACACACACACACAGATAAATAGATAGATAAATAGCACTATTGACAGATAGATAGATAGATAGATAGATAGCATTATTGACACAGATAGATAAATAGTAGATAAATCACGTTATTGACACAAATAGATAGATAGCAATATTGACACACACACACACACACACACACACACACACACACACACACACACACCACGGCTACTGTGTGCGGAGATTCCAGGCGCCAATCTTTTATAAGCGCCAAGGTTTTGTGTGTGGACGTGGACGGATGGGGGGGGTATGGGTGGAGGGGGGGGGACGGATGCAGGGGGAGGGGTGGTGGTTGGGGGAGGAAGGTGAGCAGGGAAAGTGTATGGGCAGGTATGACAAGGAAAACTGCATTGAAGGCTCCATAATGATAGACCTGCATTCCGCTTCCACTTTATCCACTCACTTCCTAATACCTTCTTTATTTTGTCTCTTTATACATACACATAAATACACGCACACTCCCTCCCTCACTCACTCCCTCACTCACTCACTCTCTCTCTCCTTCTTTTTCATTCTTTCTCTCTCTCTCTCTCTCTCTCTCTCTCTCTCTCTCTCTCTCTCTCTCTCTCTCTCTCTCTCTCTCTCTCTCTCTCTCTGTATCCATCTATCTATATCTGTCTGTCTATCTATCTCAATCTTGCTCTCTGCCTAATAAAAGTCGTGTTTACTTAAAAAAAAGTAGACTAAAATTTAAGGACGTGTGACATGAACAACAACAACGAAAAAAATATTACTAAAAACGGAACATAACAAGCTTGACATAATCCAATAAATAAACAATGCAATATCACAAGAACAATTAGACAAGAACAAGAACACACACACACACACACACACACACACACACACACACACACACACACACACTCCTCCCACCCCACACTTTTTTCGGTATTATAATTATTACATGATGATGATGATGATGGTGATGATGACAATGATGGTAGCGTGGAACAATATATAATCTCAGTGGAGTGGATGGATGGCGTGACTTGCGGTGTTGTGGTGGAGCTCCAGAAGTTGGTGGAGGTGAGAGCTGTGGTGAGCGAGGGGGGGGGGGGGGGTAGGAGGGGGCGGGTGGAAAAATAACGTTAGTTGGGACCAGGTAGAATGAACACTTACGGAGAGAGAGAGAGAGAGAGAGAGAGAGAGAGAGAGAGAGAGAGAGAGAGAGAGAGAGAGAGAGAGAGAGAGAGAGAGCTGAACAACCGTCTCTGTGTGTGTGTGTGTGTGTGTGGCTGACATTAGGAGATGGACACAAACACACCTCACGCCTTCATTTTTTCTTTACCTGTGCACACCTTGGCCTGGATGTGATCACGGTGGTGGTGGTGGTGGTGGTGGGAATGCTGAACAGGTGCAAGGAAGGAGCAAGCATCTCGGTTTGCATATCATAGTGGAGGTGTGTGTGAGAGAGTAGGGCTTAAGACAAGGGATGCAAAAAAGTGTGCGTAGAAGGGGAGTGAAGGTTAGAGGAAAGCTTAAAAGACTGCGAATGAGTGTAAGCATGGAAATACACCTCCAGGATTGTAATTATGGAGCTTCGTGTGAGAATAAGAATTAAAATGAGTCTTTAGCTTAGGTGTATAGAAAGGCAGTGAAGGATGAAAGGGATTGATAGTAAGATGGGATGATAGTAATATAAAGAGGAGTTAGCTCAGGCGTTCAGAAGAGCATTGAAGAGTGAGAGATCGAAAGTAGGATTGGATGATAGTAAGATATAGATGAGGCAGCTTAGATGTTTAGAAGAGCAGTGAGGGATGAAAGAGATTGTAAGATGGGATGATTGTAAGACGAAGATGAGGCTGTAGGTGAGGCGTTAAGTAGAGCAGTGAAAGATGAAAGAGATTGTAAGATGGGATGATTGTAAGACGAAGATGAGGCTGTAGGTGAGGCGTTAAGAAGAGCAGTGAAGGATGAAGAGATCGTCAACAGAGGATCGAATGCGAGTAACTTTGTCTAGATTGATGATGAAGTGTTGAGGAGGAATGTAGGAAAGGTAGTAGATGTATAAGGGAGTGTTCTGACGAAAGACCCGCGTCAAGCAAACGAAATTGGAGCAAGTTAAAATATGAAAGGAGTGTTAAGAGCGAGCGTAAGGTGGCTAAGGGAAAGTAGAAATAGAAAGTGAACAGGAAGTTTATAGGATGGAAGAAAGTTTGCTTGGAAGCGTTGCAAGGAGATAAAAAAAAAGTTACAGGGTTGAGAGGATAAACGAGTTATAGCAAAGGGCTCAAAGGGTTGGTGTAAAGCGTAAAAGTTGAGGAGATTAGCGTTTGTTAAAGTAAAGGCAATAATCTGTATGTGGAGTACAAGGATAGGCCGTGGAGATAGATTAAGAGAAAAAAAAGTTAAATAGTAAGGGTGTTTCGGGGTGTGGGAGTGGGCTAAGTGTAAGAATGGGAGAGCTAGAGGTAGTAAAAATGAATGCAAGAATCTGTATGGGGAGTATAAGGGAAGAGGTAGAGAGTAAGCCAGAGAGGTAGATTAAGAGAAAAGTTAAATGGGACGGGCGTTTGAGGGTGGAGTGGGGTTAAATGTAAGAATGGGAGAGCTAGAGCTAGTAAAAGTGAATGCAAGAATCTGTATGGGGAATATAAGGGTAGAGGTCGAGAGTAAGCCAGAGAGGTAGATTGAGAGAAAAGTTAAATGGGACGGGCGTTTGAGGGTGGAGTGGGGTTAAATGTAAGAATGGAAGAGCTAGAGCTAGTAAAAGTGAATGCAAGAATCTGTTTGGGAAGTATAAAGGTACATAGCTAAAGAGTAAGAGAAGTTGATTGAGAGAAACTAGTTGAATTGGATGGACCGAGGGAGGGATAGGGATATGTAGTAAAGGAAGGCTATATAGGTGTGTATGGGGTATAGGCATATAAAAGAAAATTGGAAATGGGGAGGAGAAACGTGACTGGGAGGGTTGTAAGGGTGCAGAGGGGGAGGGTAGGATGACGTGTGTAAGGGGGTAGGGGAACGAGTGTAGGGGGTCGTAAATTTGGTCAAGTACGTGAGTGGGGTGAGGCGTAAAAAAAGGAGTGGGAAGGCCAGGAAGATGTGCAGGGGGGAGGATACAGTTCGAGGGACCATGGAGCTTGAAGTCCGTTTTCCCAGACCCTCTCGGCTCTCACAGTAAATATTTCCGAAGGCCACAAAATGAGATTGGTTTGGTTCTTGTGAGTTTGATTCTTGTGAGTTTGGTTCTTGTGAGTTTGGTTCTTGTGAGTCTGGTTCTTGTGAGTCTGGTTCTTGTGAGTTTGGTACTTGTGAGTTTGGTTCTTGTGAGTCTGGTTCTTGTGAGTTTGGTTCTTGTGAGTTTGGTTCTTGTGAGTCTGGTTCTTGTGAGTCTGGTTCTTGTGAGTTTGGTTCTTGTGAGTTTGGTTCTTGTGAGTTTGGTTCCTGTGAGTCTGGTTCTTGTGAGTCTGGTTCTTGTGAGTTTGGTTCTTGTGAGTTTGTTTTTTGTGTTGTGAGTTTGGTTCTTGTGAGTTTGTTTTTTGTGTTGTGAGTTTGGTTCTTGTGAGTTTGGTTCTTGTGAGTTTGGTTCTTGTGAGTCTGGTTCTTGTGAGTTTGGTTCTTGTGAGTTTGTTTTTTGTGTTGTGAGTTTGGTTCTTGTGAGTCTGGTTCTTGTGAGTTTGGTTCTTTGAGTTTGTTTTTTTGTGTTGTGAGTTTGGTTCTTGTGAGTCTGGTTCTTGTGAGTCTGGTTCTTGTGAGTCTGGTTCTTGTGAGTTTGGTTCTTGCCAGTGTTATTTTTTTCCGTTCCTGGTGCAGATACCTTGTCAAACTATCACTTTTACACTTATCACACGCACTTATCACATCCTTATAAAATTTGTTATCCTCCTCCACCACTCTCTGAACTTTATCTTTATTTGATCTGAATATAATTAACGTCCACTGAGCGAGGCCTATCTTCCACATCTACTACAAAAACCTTATTCTCATTTATTTAAGCCCTTCACCTCAAATAAACTTTAATCAGGCCTTCACGCACCGTTCGCTCTTCAATGAGAACGCAAATGTAGACGTTGAATTAAGTAAAGAGAAGCCACAATGGGAAGGGGCGTGCAGGGCGGGTGTGGAGATCGTATCCGTAACATCAAGAGGAGTGTTGGGAGTGGAAGGGAGGGAGGGGGCGCGATATGGAAGGGGCGTTGAGGGTAAGGGTGGAGGGAGCGCGATATGGAAGGGGCGTTGAGGGAAGGGGAGAGGAAGGGGATGGGGAGGGGTGAAGGGTCCAGGCGGGCTGTATCTGGGGCGGACGATCCCGGATGTGTCTTGCCTCTGGCCGCTCAGGTTCATACCCCGCCGGCGCTCTCCTCCTCCTCCTCCTCCTCTTCGTTCCTCACCATTATCTTGTTTTTCTTTCTGATTCTTCTTTACCTTCTTCCACTTTTTATATTTCCTTTTATCCTTCTTCGTTCTCACCGTCTTGTTTTTTCTCTTGCTTTGTTCTTCCTCCTCCTCCTCCTCATCATCATCATCATCATTATCATCATGTTTTTCTTTATGTTGTTCCTCTTTACCGGTTACCTGCTACTCCTATTTTTTTTGTAATTCTTTAATTTCCTCTTCGTTATCATCAGCGTCATCGTCTTGCTTTCGTCTTCCTTTTTATCATGTTTTTTTTTCTGCTTTTCGTCCTCCTCCTCCTCCTCCTCCTTGCAGCAGCCCTGACCTGCTCGTGGCGTGGCATCCGGGATGTCAAACGAAGGTGCGGCGGGCAGGTGATTCGCGGCCGGGAACTTAAAACACACACACACACACACACACACACACACACATGCACAGTGAAAGCACCCAGCACTTCATCATGGGCAAGGGTGAGGTGAGGGTGGGCCGGTCAGTCAGGGTGAAGGGAAAGGGTGAATAAAAACTGTGAAGTGTGCTGACGTATTATCGGCCAAGGCAAACTGATTGACACACACACACACACACACACACACACACACACACACACACACACACACACACACACACACACACACACACACACACACACACACACACACACACTTTTCCCTTTACTATTTTTTTCTTTCTCCTCTACTACCTATCATAAATTTTCCTTCTTTCCTTCCCCTTGCCCTGAATTTCCCTACTTTTCCCCAACACTTGCTCTTCTTTGTTTCTTCCACTTACCCTAAATTTTAAGGTCTGAGGGGGGGGGGGGCATCTTTTTCAGGGGGTTAGAAAAGTAGAGTATTGTGAGTGTCTTTTCTCCTTTCTGTTATCTCCTGGTCTGTTTCCTCTTTGCTCCTCCCCCCCACACACCATCGTCATCACCATCATCGTCAGCACCACACACACACACACACACACACGCGTCGGACCCACCACATGGCGTCCAGGATATATTTATGTGGATGGGTTAGGTGGAAGGAGTCATTAGTGGCAGGTGGGCAGGTGGCAGGTGAGGCGGGACCCATTACCTCACACCCCGGGAAGCTGAGGGGCCCGTAACACCATATTTCTTGTCTACCTTTATCCTCATCATCATCCCTCTCCTCTGCCACACACACACACACACACACACACACACACACACACACACACACACATACACGGTTGTTAATATCGTTTTGGCGTCTTTTGTCACGTTGAGGCTGGGAGGGGCGTCTTGTGGAATATATTTTTAATGCCTTTTAATTTTAGGTGCTGCCAATAGCGCCAGTAGGCTTTCTTGGGGAGTCTCTTGGTCAACCCCAGCCCGTTAGTGGCGCAGGCGAATTTTATTTATAGTGGTTGCCGTGATGTATGACTTGCATGGTTTGGGCATTAATTTTTTCTCTACCCGAAATTGACCTGTCTTTCGGACTTTTGTAGGAGTAATGAGTACCGGGCTTTTTTTTTTTTTTCATTATTGTTTCCTTTTTCTTTTTTGCCCTTGAACTGTTTCCTCTACTGTAAGAAAAAAGAAAAAACGTTCAACACACACATTATAGAAAAACCAATAAGTAAATGAGTAGATAGAAATAAAGAATCAACATTACGAGCTGACTTGGTCCTTAATTTTTCCCTTACCCTTAACACACACACAATATATATAAAAACCAGTAAAATAAGTAAATAAATATATACAGAATTGTAGACAGACCATTACAAGCTCGACTCATTCTCGTAAAGTCAGAAATACTAAGTAACACCTTGGCGCCAGTCTTTCTTGGTACTAATTTCCCTTTCGTCTTTCCAGGTAAGTAACGGAGCGGCCCAGCAACACCTGAGCGTGAGTACAAAAGGGTGGGGGTAAGGGGATGAGGCGAGCAGACAGCAGCAGCAGGGAGGAGAACAGCAGGAAGGTGTTAGGTATAGGGAGAGGAAGAGGAAGGCTGGGAGGGGGACTGGATAGGGAGAAGAAGTAGATGTAGGAGAAATAGAAGAATGAGACGGACAAAGAAAAGGAGAAAGAGCAGGAGAGGGAAAAGAGGGAGAAGAATAAGAAGGAAAATAATGAAAAGGAAGAGGAGAAGGAAAAGGAAGAGAAGGAAATGGAAGAAGAGAAGGAAAAAAGAGAAGGAAGAGAATAAGAAAAAAAGAATAAGAGAAAAGAGAATAAGAGAAGAAAAAGAGAAAAGAAGAGAAGAAGTAAAAAAGTAAAAAGAGAAGAATAGAGAAGAAGGAAAAGAGAAAAGAAGGAAAAGATAGAGAAGAAGGAAGAGAGAGAGAGAGAGAGAGAGAGAGAGAGAGAGAGAGAGAGAGAGAGAGAGAGAGAGAGAGAGAGAGAGAGAGAGAGAGAGAGAGAGAGAGAGAGAGAGAGAGAGAGAGAGAGGAAAAAAAAAAAAAAAACGACACGCACAGACGAGAGAGAGCCCAGTAACCTTGAAAACGATACATGCAGACAAGATAACTCGATCACCATTGTAAATAGAGGAAGCTCCGGGAGAGGGTAGTGGTGGTGGCGGCGCTTGTACTGGTGGCGTCTCAGGAAGCGATTAGGCAAAGGAGGGGAGGACGAGGACGATAAGAGAGAGGAGGAGAACGAGAGCGAGGACTTTAGGATGTGGGGAAAGGGTCAAGTGTGTGTGTGTGTGTGTGTGTGTGTGTGTGTGTGTGTGTGTGTGTGTGTGTGTGTGTGTGTTGGGGGAAGGGGGTGACAGTAAAGTACAAGGCTGATAGGGTAAGGGAAGAGATGGTTTGGGGTGAAATGAAAAGGGAAGAGGATGAAATAGTAAGGCATGGATGGAAAGGGTTGTAATGGGAGGGGAGAGGAGGGGGTATAAAGAAATAGCATTACATGGAGAGGGTGAGGATGGGAAGAGAATGGGATGGGAGGGTATGGAAAGGAGATGGGATAGGATAGAAGAGCATGGAGAAGGATAGGATGGAATAGCATGTGATAGGATGGTATGGCGAGGAATCGGATAGGATGGAAGGGCATGGAGAGGGATTGGATGTGAAGAAAATGGGATAGGATAACGAGGAATAGGATAGGATGAAATGAGAATGGGGTGGGATGGGATAGGATGGAATGGGAATGAAATAAGATGGGGTAGGACGCGATAGGCTGGTACTGCGAGGCATAGGATAGGATGAAGGGCATTGAGTGTAAAGAAGGGTGATGGGATGGGATGGGACGTGATTGGATGGGAAGGAAGGGCATGGCGTGTGAAGAAAGGTGATGGGGTGGGATGGGACGTGATAGGATGGGAAGGAAGGGCATGGCGTGTGAAGAAAGGTGATGGGGTGGGATGGGACGTGATAGGATGGGAAGGAAGGGCATGGCGTGTGAAGAAAGGTGATGGGGTGGGATGGGATGGTGGGGCGCCGTGTCTCCGTGTTCTGGGTCATGGGCGAGGCTGGAGGTCAAGGTGGATCAGGTGACTCCGTTCTGAGGGTCACCGCGGCCCGACAGGTGCAATCAACACGTCCACTCGCTGAAAGTTGATATCGTGCTAAGAAAAAAAAAAACCTCCCCGACACTTTTTATTATTATTTTTTTTTTAGTTAACCACACTGTCACCCTTTATTAACCCTTCTTCTTCCTTTTTCTCCTCTGCCCTTTTGATTTTACTTACTTCTATATTTCCTTTTTATTTATTTTATTATTTACTCATTTACTTTTTTTTTTTGTCGGCCACAATATCACACTCCATTAACCCCTCTTCTTCTTCTTCATATTCTTCCTCTCTCTATTTTTTTATTTTTGATGTTCGCGTTGACTCTTATATTGTCCTTTTGTTTAGTTTATCTTCATCCCGCAAATCCATTATCAGCTTCCATCCTTTGTTTTCCCGTTTTTCCCATATGTCCTTCTTCTTCATATTCCTTCTGTTCATTTTGTTTAATTTCTTGTTCACATTGATTATGGTATTGTCTTTTTTTTTTTTAGTTTGTCTTCATCCCCAGAATCCCTTATCAGCTCCAATCCCTTGTTTTCCTCATATATACTCATTGTATTCACTCAGTCTCTTGTTTTCTATTAGTGCCCCTCAGCTTTTCCTCAGTCTTAGAAGTCACCCATCAACCTTCATGTTTCCTCATTTCTCCACTTCATCTCATGTCCTCACTTAGCTTTTCCTTTGCCCTTGATCAAGAATCCCCATTTTGACCCTCAGTCCCCGTATCTCCCATCTCGTCATATCTGAAGTTCGCGTTCGTTCACTATATTGAGGGTATTGCAACATCAGCGCTTCTCCTTTCTCAACAAATTCCATAAACGATCCAGCTACTTAATATGTTCCAACTGTCACCATCCCCTGCCCTGAAGCGCTCTCTCGGGACCCACGTCATATCTCAGTCCCAGGAAGTCTTCTCTCACAAGTTATTTATAAGTCCGGTCAGGTTTCAGTGAGTCATACAGTCCTTTCTTTGCTAACCTAGATATATTTACCTAAAGTCTGAAGCAGTACACAGTCCCTCCACTTCCCTCCCACTACGTCACTGCAATGTTGACTCCTGATCAGTTACAGCCCATTCAACAGTAAATTACTCTTCAACAGCATCAACAACAACAGCAACAACAGTATAGCCTACCACCACCACCACCGCCAGTACCCATACCCTGCTTCTTATCACCACCACCACCACCACCACCATCCAAATTTCGGAAATATTTGTTTTTCTAGTCACTGGTTTATCATTATTCTCCTCATACGTTTATTTCTTCTGATTTATGGATATTAGTATTTTACCATGTCGAGTTTTTTTAAGTATTCATATCCGTTTACTTCTATGTATGTGTGTATGTATGTATGTGTGTTTGTTTCTTTGTATTTAAATGTGTAATGTAGGCTATACGTCTTTTGTCTGTTTATGTTTGTATGTATAATGTGTCCTAGTGGTCCTGCTTTCTTGTGTGTGTGTGTGTGTGTGTGTGTGTGTGTGTGTGTGTGTAGAAGCGCTGATGTTGCAATACCCCCAATATGGTGAACGAACGCGAACTCAAGATGATATGACGAGATGGGAGACACGGGGACTGAGGGTTAAAATGGGGCTTCTTGATCAAGGGCAGAGGAAAGACGAGGCCTCTCCCCTCCTTAGTCAACCTCCCCCAACACTACTCCCCACTCCTCACCCCTTCTGAGTATCGGTCACGGCCGGCTTGCCTCCTATTAAGGTTTCTCTCATGTCTGCCTCGCTTAACATTCTGCCGCACTCCTGAACTCGCTCGCACAAACACTCACAAGCAAACTTTCCCCTAGACAACAAACAAATAACAAACACACGCTCCCACCGCCTCTGCCTTCCTTCCCTCACCATACTCTCACGCGCTCAAAGTTTCCCACACTCCTCTTCCCCTTCCCTCACAGTCTTCCTTTTCCCATTGTGTACCTTTGAAAGCTTCCACCAACTCTTCCTCGTTCGTGGTTTTCAATTCTTCGGAACGTTTATGCCTTTCAGTATACTAACAGCGACGTTCTTCCGCATTATTTCGTCTTCCCGTCAGCCCGCCACGTATAGGTACTCTCGTTGCTCTTTTTATTCATGGCCCGTCAAGGTCTTACCCTCTTTGTGTTGCTGACGTAGTACATGTGGCGTGGAGAAAACGTTTTGGTTGGAAATTCCTTATCGCTAACATGCACGACTTTTCCTTCCTTTGGTTAATCGTGGCCGTTGACTAGAGACCCCTTTGTGTGATTCAAGAAGATTCATAGCAAACCAAAGTGATACATGTTGTGTGGAGAAAACGTTTTGGTTGGGAATTTCCTCTCAAGAACCTGCACGGCTTTTCCCAGGAATCCTTTGGTAAAATTGTGGCTGTTAAATAGAGGTCCCCATGTGTGATTCAAGAAGATCCCAAGCAAACCGAAGTGATGTATGTGGCGTGGAGAAAACGTTTTGGTTGGGAATTTCCTCTTAAGAACCTGCACGGCTTTTCCCAGGAATCCTTTGGTAAAATTGTGGCTGTTAAATAGAGGTCCCTTTGTGTGATTCAAGAAGAGTTCAAGCGAACCGAAGTGATGTATGTGGTAGAGGGAATAACGTACAGGTTGGGACTCCCTCTCGCCAACCTACATGGCTTCTCTTTCCTTTGGGTAACTGTGGCTGTTGACTAGAGGCTCCTTTGCGTGATTCAAGAAGAGCTCAAGCGTGGCAGGGGGAAGAACGTATAGGTTGGGAAGCCCCCCTCGCTACGAACCTGCCTGTCTTTCGTACTCCTGTAAATCATGGCTTTTGACTCTTTCCTCTGTGTCATCTCCTCCTTCCGTGCTCTCCTTCCTTTGTCCCTGTATGCCTGGAGGTGTAGATGTGCAGTGGAAAAGCGTGCAGGATGGAAATTCCTCTCTGCGTACCTGCCGATCTTTCCTACTCTTCATAATCATGGTTGTTAACTCTGGACTCTTTGTGTTCGCTGCTCCTTCCCCGCCTCCCCCTCGTCCTTTGTCCCTCGCGAGCCTGGAGGTGTTGACGTGCATTACAATCATTAAGCCCGCCAGTCTCCGTGTCCTGGTGGTGCGAGGGCCTGTTCGCTCCTCATGTCCTGGTCTTTCTCAATCTTCCGCACAAGGGACGTCCCCCACACTCTTGGTTTCTTCAGTCCTCGGTCAGCGGTTCGAGGGTGACCGGGGAAGACCGCACGGAGGAAATACCTCCTAATTACGTAGTGTTCTGTTAGTTGTCCTTAAGACGTCCCTCTAGAATACGGGCCTTTCCCGGACACTGACCTTTCCAACTGTGTCCTTGTCGGCGCCAACGTTGCGAGAGATCAAAATTCCTCTCTCGATAGAAATAATGGTCCAGTTATTGCATCACGGCGGAGGATATGAATCTTGTCTCAAAAATGTATCCGCCCTTCGTCCTTCTGCGTCCTCTCTCTCCTTGTGCCCTTTTACGCACTCGCCGTCTTCCGACTTAACTCTCGCGCCCTTCATAGCGACGTCTGCATGTACTGTTGTTGTCTCCTGCTGGAATGTTTACGAGTACATCTCCGCGGCTCTAGTTGACGTCGTGTTGTTGACAGGGGACAAGGACAAAGGGCGAGGGACGTTTCTGGGCGGGCTGACAACTGACAACCAAGCATTGTCGACCTGCGTATCCATGGTTTCCTCCCTCTGTTATGTCATCCCCTTACCATGTCGTCCCTCCTGAGAACACGTCTTATCTTCACCGTTCCGCTGGAGTAGAGGTTTATGCTGCTTCCTTAGTACACGTGAAAGATGGTGGTATGCCCAGGAGGACGGGCCCTGGGTGGCTGATACAAGGGAAATAAGGCGTAAGTGAGAGGCGTAGGTCATGGAAGGAAGTCGAGGGTATAGTTTTACAAGGGTGGAGTGAGGACTGAGGCGTAGGGGGTTGTAGTGCGATGAGGAACTGGAGTACAAAGGAATATGGAATTACGTCGTTGTGTATGGGAAGGAAACGGATGATACAAGGGTGGTTTTACAAAATAGGAAGAGGAGGGAGACAGAGGCGTAGGGGGTTGTAGTGCGAGTACAAAGGAATATGGAATTACGTCGTTGTGTATGGGAAGGAAACGGATGATACAAGGGTGGTTTTACAAGATAGGAAGAGGAGGGAGGCAGAGGCGTATAGGTCGTTGGGACTGAGGCTTAGGGATTTGAAGTGCAATGAGGAACTGGTACACAAAGGAAAATGGAATCACCACGTTGTATATTGGAGCAAAAGGAAGAGACGAGCGTATATTGTTAACAAGAGCGGAGTGGAGGTTGAGGCATGGAGGTTGTTAGGGGCCGAAGTGGAGGCGTGGAGGAACTGTGGAGGAACTTGAATATACAGAGGAGTTGGGAATCACCACGTTCTGTACGGGAGGGCAGCGAAAGAAAGATACAAGGGTAGTTTTACATGAGTGGAGAGGAGGCTGAAGGGAGGCCAAGGCGTACAGGTGGTAGGGGCGGAGGCGGAGGTGCGTGTTGTACGATGGGTTACAGGTACAGAGGAAACAAGACATTAACGAGAGGTGGATTGGAGGGAAGCGATACTGGAGGGTTGTCTTACACGTCTTACAAGGGTGGAGTGGAGGCTGAGGCGGAGGTGGCGGTGGTGTTCCAGGTGGGCGTCGCCGTTGTGGGCGGAGGGCGGTTGGCGATGGAATACCCAGGGCGGGCCGGACCTTCATCTTGACCCACGTTGACCCTCGCCTCTTAGACTGATCTCCCCGCCCGGCATCACAAGTCTTGGTCACATCACTATCTGTACTATCTTCTAAACTTTTTTTTATGGCCAGGGATTAGCGGGCTTTTTATTATTATTATTATTATTATTATTATTATTATTATTATTATTATTATTATTATTATTATTATTATTATTATTATTATTATTATTTTTAGCCCTCGAGCTTTTTTCTTTACTTAAAAAAAAAAAAAAACATTTTTCTCACCTCCTCAACCTGGTAGCAGCGACGGGCCAAATTTGTGGCTTTACCGTGTAGCAGCGACGGGCCAAATTTGTGCCATGATATAAACCCCCCAAAATAGATGATGCATAAACCGATCACAAATGCTTTGATATATATAATGAAATGGTGTGCGTGAGTGATGATTTTTTCTCACTATCCTCGCTTAGAGAGGCCTTTAAGAAATATGATCCCCGCAGGTACCAGGTTAACCGTCATTATCACCCCCATCACCACTTACTTACACCAGGCAACACCAGTCTTTTTTTTTTTCGGCCACGTCATCTTCCTTCTGCTTCACTACTCCCGTCATCACAATTCTCACCTCTTTTACCATCATTACCCCGCCATCACCACTTCTACTAGGCAACTCCATCTTCTTTCTGCATCACCACTCCCGTCATCACAATTCTCACCTCTTTTACCATCATTACACCGCCATCACCACTTCTACTAGGCAACTCCATCTTCTTTCTGTCTTCAGCACCATTACCCCAACCACCCTCATCATTACCCTTCTGTACCCTCTTCACCTCCACGATCGTTTGCACCACCACCCGATGACTACTACTTTTTTCGTCATCACTACCTTTGTAACGTCATCATCATCACCCTCCACCACTACCACCATTCTTTCTCTTTCCATCACTATGTTTCCTTTGTTATCAGTCACCCGCCATCCACCACCACCACCTCCACAATCATTTCTTTTCCTATAGCCGCAAGCCTCAACACCGACCACCTCCACCCACCTTCACGATCACCACTTCTTCCCCATCAGCTCTCTCTCCACCACCACCTTCCACCACTTCTACTACCACTCCCAACACCTCTACTTACCATCAATTCCGTCTGTCTTCCTTTTCATCACCGTTCTCCACCACCGCCATGGCTACCACTTGCTTCATCACCACCGTTACCCTATCTCCATAACCACCACCTACACCACCACCACCACCACCACCTCCGGGCCCGCAACGTTCCCCCCTTCCTTGAAAACATTGCTTATGGAAAAGAACCAATCACTCATACAATTAGTCCGTCAGCGGGTGTTTTGAAAGCTCCTCCCGTGGACTCGGTATTGTCAGACGCTTTCACCCCTCACATCAGCTACTTCCAAAGGCCGAATAGGAGAGCAACCGGGTTCAAATGAGTGTTTTCTTAGGTTCATGACACAGAAGAAGGGTCAGACTACCAGAGGGATCGTAAAACTACCCTTGGATATGCTCAAAATTCCTATACGAAAGCCTTGTCAGATTCCACCTTTCACATCAGCTACTTCCAAAGGCCGAATAGGAGAGCAACCGAGTTCAAATGAGTGTTTTCTTAGGTTCATGACACAGAAGAAGGGTCAGACTACCAGAGGGATCGTAAAACTACCCTTGGATATGCTCAAAATTCCTATACGAAAGCCTTGTCAGATTCCACCTTTCACATCAGCTACTTCCAAAGGCCGAATAGGAGAGCAACCGAGTTCAAATGAGTGTTTTCTTAGGTTCATGACACAGAAGAAGGGTCAGACTACCAGAGGGATCGTAAAACTACCCTTGGATATGCTCAAAATTCCTATACGAAATCCTTGTCAGATTCCACCTTTCACATCAGCTACTTCCAAAGGCCGAATAGGAGAGCATCCGGGTTCAAATGAGTGTTTTCTTAGGTTCATGGCACAGAAGAAGGGTCAGACTACCAGAGGGATCGTAAAACTACCCTTGGATATGCTCAAAATTCCTATACGAAAGCCTTGTCAGATTCCACCTTTCACATCAGCTACTTCCAAAGGCCGAATAGGAGAGCAACCGGGTTCAAATGAGTGTTTTCTTAGGTTCATGACACAGAAGAAGGGTCAGACTACCAGAGGGATCGTAAAACTACCCTTGGATATGCTCAGAACTCCTATACGAAAGCCTTGACAGATTCCACCTTTCACATCAGCTACTTCCAAAGGCCGAATAGGAGAGCAACCGGGTTCAAATGAGTGTTTTCTTAGGTTCATGACACAGAAGAAGGGTCAGACTACCAGAGGGATCGTAAAACTACCCTTGGATATGCTCAAAATTGATTCCACCTTTCACATCAGCTACTTCCAAAGGCCGAAAAGGAGAGCAACCGGGTTCAAACGAGTGTTTTCTTAGGTTCATGACATAGAAGAAGGGTCAGACTACCAGAGGGATCGTAAAACTACCCATGGATATGCTCAAAATTCCTATACGAAAGCCTTGTCAGATTCCACCTTTCACATCAGCTACTAGCAACCGGGTTCAAACGAGTGTTTTCTTAGGTTCATGACATAGAAGAAGGGTCAGACTACCAGAGGGATCGTAAAACTACCCTTGGATATGCTCAAAACTCCTATACGAAAGCCTTGTCATATTCCACCTTTCACATCAGCTACTTCCAAAGGCCGAATAGGAGAGCAACCGGGTTCAAATGAGTGTTTTCTTAGGTTCATGACACAGAAGAAGGGTCAGACTACCAGAGGGATCGTAAAACTACCCTTGGATATGCTCAAAATTCCTATACGAAAGCCTTGTCAGATTCCACCTTTCACATCAGCTACTTCCAAAGGCCGAATAGGAGAGCAACCGAGTTCAAATGAGTGTTTTCTTAGGTTCATGACACAGAAGAAGGGTCAGACTACCAGAGGGATCGTAAAACTACCCTTGGATATGCTCAGAACTCCTATACGAAAGCCTTGACAGAGGTGTGTGCTTGGTTGCTGAAATGTGTTAAGATGATGACCGTCAGACTCGATTCTCTCCGTAAGCGCATTAATATGAATCAGGGCCCCGGGTGTTAGTGGGGAAATAGCGCGCACTCTTTTTTTTTACTTTATTTATTTCAGGCTCACGAAATGCAGCAACGGCAACGGCAACGGGCGGGTTTTGTTAGTTCCCGCGCGGACTTTCCTTGCGTCACGAATTATATTAAGTTTTCTGTGTCCGTGTGTTTTTTTCTTTCTCGGGATTGTGTGTTGTGCAACCTCATGGAAACCCGCCGTGGAGAGTAGCTTGTTTTTTTTTTTTTTTTCATTATTCCATTTCTATTGTGCGCGTGCGTGTGTTTTTCTCTTAAATTTTGAGGATGTATATATATCTTCGTGGATTCTTTTTTCTTTCTCGGAAGGAAATGCAAACTCCTCCCCGCTTGTAAGAAGAAAGAAGTACTGCATTTTTCTTCGATGCGCGCACTCGTGTTAATGTGGAAAACTGCGCATGTGGCGAGTTAGATAAGCTATAGATAAAGCAAAACAGCCGGGAATTACTGCTGTTATTACTACTCAGTCTAATCGAAACTAATAATGATGCTGATAGTAGTTGTTATCAATACTACTACTACTACTACTACTACTACTACTACTACTACTACTGCTAAAACTACTACTACTACTGGTGATGGTAGTAGTAGTAATAGGAGCAGCAGTAGCAGTAACAGTAGTGGTAGTAGTAGCAGTAACAAAGACAGAAGCAGAAGTAGCAGCAGCTGTAGTAGTAGTAGTAGTAATAGTAGTAGTAGTAGTAGTAGTAGTAGGCGTACCATTATATTTATTACATACACAACAACATAAATAAATCAGCTTCACTCTTGATATGGAAGATTTACAACACAGCACCGCGGGGTCTCCAGAAACGGAAGATTAATAACACGCCACCAGAGGGCAGTAATACCTGTCCGCCCGGGGAGTGAGAAGAGCAGGCATTATCGCGGCCGCAACGAGCCCTTCACGTCAAAAGAATCAACCTTACCGAAGATTACCAGTCAGTCAGCGCAAGAACAAGGGGATTCGTGACGGGCTATTGACGCCTAAAGTACCCGGCCGTGACAGCGGAAGGATTGATGTGAGAGCTGTTTCTGGGTTGTGGTGGTGGGTTGTGGTGGTGCTTGGGTGTCTTCTGGGTAATTCCGATGTCGAACAGTACTCCAGAACCTATAATCGCTAGAACTCCCAACTCTCCATGCACCGCCACTATCCCCTTGATCCCGCCGTAGGCATCCATCCATCTATCCCACATTCTATTCTCCTTTCTTAGTTATCTCATGGCCTCCCCTCCTTCCCTCCTATCTTATCTCATCCCATGCTAATCCGTCACATTACATCCCATTCAATCCTATCCTATCCTATCCTATCTTATCTCATCCCATCTCATGCAATTTCACACCTTCACATCCCTTATCATCCCACCACGTCTCATCTCATTCTGTCATGTCGTATCCTATCCTATCCTATCCTATCCCCATCCTTCCTTCCTTCCTTCCTTCCTTCCTTCCTTCCTTCCTTCCTTCCTCTCCTCTCCTCTCCTCTCCTCTCCTCCCTCCCTCCCTCCCTCCCTCTAACTCGGTCTGGCCGCAGCTAACCACAAATGAAACAAAACTTTTATTGTTATCATTTTAACTCAAGTTAATGCAAGGGAAAAAAATATTAGCTCATCATGACCGTTACGACCTTGAGCTGCTTTACTTTTTTTTTCAGTTATGATTTCACGCCAGACGCTATTTTCTCTTTTTCTCGCCGACCTCATTATCGTTCACACTGACCTCAGCCCAGGGAAAGTTACCCGCAGAGTCCAGCGTCCACCGCACGTTAGATGTGACTCGCTCCTGTGCTCTGGCCAAGACGCTCAAAGGCTTGTAACCGCTCGAGGGCCGGGAGTACAGCTTGTAAATTTAGATGGACAGACATACAGAAAGATGGAACTTTAAATATACACATGCATATATATTACGTGTTTAGATGAATAGTATACAGATAGATAACTGGATAACTGGCCGGGAATAGCTCTGTGAATATAGATAGACATACATATAGAAAGATGGAATAACAAATACACACATACATATATACGTGTTTAAGTGAATATTAAAAAAGATAGATAACTGGAGATAGATAGGTGAACAGATAAAGCGACTAGTGAATGAGCTTGTTCGGTATATTTAAACAGCAGTTGAGCTCTTCTTTTCCCTCTCGAGATTATGGGATCACGAGCCCTTACTTACCTTGTGGCGTAATGGAAAAGGGTTGATTGACAAGCTTATTGATGACTTGAGTTCTGAGTAATGACTTAATCGATCACTGGCCCAGGCGTAAGTGGGGTACCGTGATAGATGTTTTATGTTCTATGGTGAGGATTTGAACGAAGTATTGACCGAAGTGTAAGTACCAGGAGGATTTTTTTATTTTGTACGGCATATGATGACTTATACCGAACGTAAATCCAGGCGTAAGGACCTTGTGAATCTCCTTTTTTTTCTTCTTTTTATCTGTGCTTTGTGACGTGCCGAGCCGTAATAGGCCTGGATGTAAGTACCCCGTGGAATGTTCAGGCCCTAACCTTATGATCCTGATCCCCTCGTGGCCGCCTCCAGGATTTATTGCTGGGCCGAATAAACTCATTTGATCCCTTTTAAGGCGGGCGTAATGGATGTAACCCTCGCCCTGCCCGGCCATTCATTACGCGCCGGCCGGGGTTGGTTAGGCGCCCGCAGACCCTCGTTATCACGGAAATGGTCTTGGGTCACGAGCAGCCTCCCGCGTTAAGGTCAGCGTTACCAGATTGTCGTATACGGTTTATTACTTTTGCCGGTTTCAGATTAAAAACTATCGTACCCACGCAGATAACGATATTAGATTAGAGATGATGTTAATGTCGTTGATGTTTGCGGAGGTTATTTAAGGGTCAGAAGTCGGAAAATATATGTTCGGATTAGGAAAGTTTGGTAACGCTGCTTAAGGTCATTCTGGTTGCTCCTTGCTCCTACGTTCTGCTCGGTGGCGTGGAACTGGATTAGGGAAGCCCTCTGTTTCGATGCATGAGAGGTGTGCCAGGGTTCTTTGATATGAATCGGCGTGAAGTTGAAATCCATCTTCCTGAACATGAGCTTACAGGCGTTGGGGATGTCAGTCATGATTGATGTCAGGGTTACAAAGGTTATGAAATTGTCCTTCCGTGTGAATCGCCGTGAATTGGATATGAATCTTCACCCAGGAAGTTAGACAGCATAATAATGAGTTTGAGTAGAAAGTCTTGTGTTGCAAGGGCGCTGGATGACGTAGGCATGCAGTTTGCAAATTTAATAAAGAAATTATCCTAATAATAACAGTAAAACTATTTTTTTTTATAGCAAGGAAAGCGACATTGCAGCGGGACGTGAGGTGTATAAACACACACACACACACACACACACACACACACACACACACACACACACATAAGAACATAATATAAGAACGCAGGAGTCTACAAGAGGCCGGTAGGCCTGTACGAGGCAGCTCACACGCACGCACGCACGCACGCACGCACGCACCGCGCGTGCGCGCACGCACACACACACACACACACACACACACACACACACACACACACACACACACACACACACACACACACACACAATAAAAAAGGAGGGGAGGATTGAGCGTGTAAATAGGGGACTATTGTTTCGGGGTCCTGTCGGCGTGCATTCTAAGCAATTAAGCACGTACATAAATTTCTCACTCGAAGGTAAACATCCTTCCTGGGATGTGGCTTGAGGGAGGGAGGGAGTTCGCACGCCGCTCGCCGCCCACTCCGCTGTTAGATCATAAAGAACAAGCGTTGCACATCTTCAGAAATTTGATTATGCTCTTTCTTGAAGTAGGTTGTTGAACATGATAAAATGGAATTTATACATCATGCATATTGAAAATACTGAGAGAGAGAGAGAGTGAGTGAGTGAGTGAGTGAGTGAGTGAGAGTGTGTGTGTGTGTGTGTGTGTGTGTGTGTGTGTGTGTGTGTGTGTGTGTGTCAGACATTACGGGGGCAGCTAGGTGACCTCATAAACTCTCGGGAAGGAGGATCCACATTTTGGCGACGGCGCCGAGGCGCCAAAATGGCTAGAGCCGGCCGGCCCGGCCCTGGTTATTGTAGTAAAGAATTACTCTCTCAAATACTCATTAAACTGAAATTTTATCCCTGAGTCATCTTCAGGTATTCTAAGTGCTGTATGTTTTTCTCTGTGGCAGCAAACCTGGACCCAGCTGAACTCAAGAAGTTGAGGTCCAAGCAGCGCAAGGCGGCCAAGAAAGCAGAGCAGAATAAGGCAGAGGAGAAGAAGAAGGAGGAGAAGAAAGCTGAACACCAGAAGTCCAAGTCAGGAGGAAACACGGTATGAAGTTGTGCTGAGGAAGGCGTGTGTATGCTATTCATTTGTTGTGTTGAAATGGTCTCAAGATGTGCCTCAGTTTCAAACACATGCAACATGGTTCTCAAGAAGCAGAGTTAACACAGAGCAGTGAACATGGACTGTATGCAAATTATTGAATGAGTGCACTTAACATTGTCTCAAGTTTATAGATAAATTATCATACCATTGCAGTAGTGAAAGTGGCCCTTGTCAGTTATTGGCTTAGCATTAGCTAAAGCCATATTCCTTTCCTTACTATAGCTGCTACTTATCATACACCATCCCCTCAATACTCAAATGTGAATATCAAAAGTTTAGTTTAAGGATGAGATAAACTAAATCTCAACTCCTTATTGAAAGATCAGAATCTGCTTACTGCTTTGATTTTGCAATGTTGCATCATCACCGTTGTTTAGAAAGGGGAGTGTTACAAGTATTTTTCCTGCAGGATGATGTTGACAACCAGCCAACGGAAGATCTGGATCCCAGCAAGTTAGAAAGAACAGAAGAACCCCTTGCAGAGGCCATCCACTTCCTGAAGCCCCTCCAGGCTCTTGCCCCCCTAAGAATCCAGACTCACCTCATGGCCTTTGAAATATATCTGCGGAAAGGCAAACCCCTTCTCATGTTGCAGGTATTGAGGAAGTTTGTTTGTTGTTCTAACCAACCTATACCTTAAAATTAGCCATAAAATTGATGAAAAATAAAGAGAAGAGCAAGTGGAGCCTTGCAAGTTGACAATGTAAATTTGAAAATGTGGCTGGCCTGCTCTTTAGTTCTCCAACACCTCACTGGGAGAACTTGAAAGCTGAGTTGTTTCACCATATAGCAAAACTAATTTTATCAGAATATAAATGTTTGTATATTTTATTTAGCACATTCAAGTAACTTAAAGCATATAGTTGATTAAATACTTTAAATGCAAGAAATTAAATTGAAGAACAGAAAAGAAACATTTAATGGGACTAATAGGTTAACTTAATACATTAGGATATGAGTGCTGTGTTGTCCTCATACCCAGCAGCTGTAAACTGGCAATATGAATGTTTAAGATTATAGGCTAATGTTTATTGAAGCTTGTAAAGGTTTAATTCTGATACTTTCTTAAACTGGTACAAATGCATTCTTATATTTTATGTTATATCAAGTAATTATAGCTTTAACATGTTATTGAAAACAGGTATATGATATTTACTCAAAGTGTGCAAAAAGTAGTTACTTTGTTTTCAGGCTTTATCAAGTAAACTATCTTTTAACCTACCCTTCAGGCACTCAAACGAGCTCTCAGGATTGAACCCAACCATCCGGAGCTCCACACGTGCATCATTAGGTTCTTGCAGTACAGACAAGAGAAGTTGTCTAACCATAACAGTGTTGTGGTGGATGTAATCAACAAGGAGGTGAACCGACTCCTGCCCACCACTGACCCCACGCGGCTGAACGAAGACTTCCTGAACAACAACCAGGACTCTCTTCCTCATAGGCTACAAGGTGTGTAGGAAGAGTCCTTCTTCTAGACACGAATACCAGTTAGGAACTATAGTATCATATACGAAATGGTCCATTGCATTGTGGTATGCATATTAGAGTTAGTGTTGGTGGAAAAATACAACACTGGAGAAAAAAGATATGAAGGCACCATGATTCTTTCATTAGCAGATTATTTTCATGTGCACATAATTATTATTCCCTGCCCTAATTAACTTTAGTATATGTTCTTCATGTGTTAGCATGCATGGCATGGTTATTGTGTGATACATTCAAATTTGTGTTGATTATTTTTCAGTGAAAATAGGAACTCTATTACCCACCACTTGCATGGTAAAAAGAAACTTGTGTGCCATCTTTTTACGTGAGATTGATTGTTGCATCCCAGTCTCTTCTTATTTGTTTCCCTATCAAAGGTCACACATTCTATGGTACTGGATCCCATGCCTTTTTGGGGCCACTATGTCTAGGCAGGCATGTGTGGTGAGCAGGACATTGTGTGGAATATGAAGGAACTAAGTGAGGGCTGATGGTGGAAGTTTTGATGTGTTGTGCAGTTGTTAGTGTGGTGCATTTTGTGGGCAGGCTTTCATTATCTGTCTGTATGTATTTCTCCTGTTTTAAAGCCTGGACTCGTCATCTATAGAAATTGTGGGCACAGTTAGTGGAGGGTGGATATTCTGATTTTCATAGCAATTTTCGTGTGTGTGTGTGTGTGTGTGTGTATGTGTGTATATATCGGTGTAGAGTTATGGTTGGAGCACTTCAGTCTTGGTGATAAATGCAAGTCTAGATCCAAAATATTTATGAAAAGTTTTAATTTGATGAATCTTGAGCTAAACATTATTTTGTCCTTCCCCAGCGGCCCGGTCCATGAAGCTGCTCGACCCCGTGCAGCGGGACCGAGCCCACGCCATTGCCACAACCCTGGACTCTCACCTCACAGACCGCACGCACGAGGTAATCTTTTTGTGTTGTTCTTTCTTTAGCTGGCAGATTTTCTTTAGAAAAGTTATGATGTGAAAGATCTAAAGAAACTGTGATCTGAGAGCTTTTGAATGTTTTTAATTCACTAGCCATCATTCAGCCAGTTTTTATTAGAGATTCCTAAAATTTGACTCTATAGAGATACCCACATTAGGATGTTTTCATATTAATTTGGTAACAATTTATCTGTTTGTTTTGTGATATCTTGGGAGCAGAGAGACAGTGGAGGAAGACGTTATCTCGGGTTGAGGATTTCTCCTTGGGGGGAGAAAAATGAAAGGATTACTGTATTGCTTTATTTTCTGTCACCAGCCGTTGTCACAGTATATGCTTTGAAATTGCATTTAATGACAGCAGAATGAAAACATTATTTTACCTCAACAAGTATGTGGTTGCTTAAAGTTTGGTATTATTTAGAGGAGAGTATGTGTGGACACAGCTTGAAATGCATAATGATGATGATGATAATAGTTAGATTTATAAGCAATCAAAGATGAAATGTACAGTAATAGAATTAATATGGAACTGATGACAGTAGTGAGATATTATTTGTAACTTATTGCAAACACTGGTATATTGCCCAGAGTTATTATGCACAGTAAGTTTAACCCCTTCAACATAAGGACGCGTATACTGCGTCCTTGTATGTCCCATACCATATCCGAAGACGCGCATACTGCGTCCTGGCTCACTTTTGCCAATATACGAGTTATTTTATCTCCATATTTATGCTTACATCTCAAAATTATCAACTAATTTAGGTTTCTTTATGTGCACCACTTAATTCTGCATGTTTTCATATATAATACATGATGATTATGTTGAGTTTATCGCTGAAAACTTGTTATATTCAATAGCGACATTTGAAATTTGGAGCGCGGCGATCCCAGATACGGCTCGGGGCGCTATTTTGGCCCGGTCGTAGTGAAGGGGTTACAGGTTTGAGTGGTTAGTGTCAGGGTCCTGGGTGGTTGTTAATAAATGGTGTGTGAAGGTGGAGTACTTCTTAATGTTCTAATGACTGATATTCTTACCATGTATTTTTCTACAATATCTCTATGCCTACTTATGCAGGAGGTCGGGCATTTGATGATGCTTATGTATCATGGCTGTCAATATCTTGGCTTTCTGGATTTTATGCAGTGTACCACATAGAATAAAGATTTTCATGATAATGAGAAACCCATTGCAGAATGAAAAAAAATGTATTTTCAGAACTTTAGTATTTTTTTAAGCCTAGTTATTGAGCCTTGAATATTTTGATCTCTATTCCAGTGCTTTATGTAATATGCTGCTAACACAAGTTTTGACCAACAGAATCTTCACAAGGTGCTAGAGTGGCTGGAATCCAGAGAGGTTGAAGGAACACCTGAACAGCTCAGCCACTACAAGGCCCAGAGCCATGCCCTGTTCCCTCGTGCCAGAGCCTTCATGCCACAGTCCTCTTCCTCATCCTCTTCTTCCTCTACCACCACCACTACTACCACTGCATCAGATTCCATCTCTAGCACCAACTCCACTGTCACTACCATCACTACTACTACCACCACCGCTGCTACTGCAACCGCTAATCATAACCATGTTGACTCTCCTAGCAGCTGAAATTCACTGATGGTCTGTAACGGTAGAGTTCAGCGAGTGCAGGGTTGTTATAAATAACGCTTTTACCAGGATCAGTGATATTGCTACTGTGGTTACCAGTAAGGACAGGAAAAGTTTCTTATGCTTTATAAGGCTCAACTTAAAAGATATAATCAACAGAGGAAACGCATGTACATATGGAAATTGAATGAAAATAAGATCCTGGTACTGTACACTTATGCATTGGTGAGCGCTGTCAGATACTAAGGTGTTTCCTCTCTGTACACATTATTTCCTGCCGTTCAAAGATCACTGACTGATCCCTGTTGTTGGAATTATTCTTACAAAGTTTTTGTTAAGCGTTGACTTTGCTGTGTCAGTAAACAAGTATGAAATGCCAATGTTCTTTTTACACACACCTGATGGATCTTCAGTTTGATTTCCCTCTCCTTTCTTTTACTCTCCAGAGTTCCTGTTATAAGTGCTTTAGTTTATTTCCATACCTGAGTGTTTATATCATCGTTAAGGCCTTCCCCTGCACCATAGCAGGCAATTCATGCAAACTCCAGCCCCAACACTCCCTCAGCATCACCACAGCTGCCCACCAGCCAACAGGGTCAGTGTCGACAAGATTGGAGTCACACATGTTGAAGTATCCTGTTGTGGAGCTGCAAGAACTCAGGCAGATAGTCACTCTGTCTGGGCTTTGATAAACACATTCTTATCCAGCCTGTATGGTAAATTGCTGATAATCTTCCCTGGTCGTGTGTGATTGTATAGAAATTCACAGTTTTTACCAAATTATAGATTTCCTGAAAACTGTAGGAGTGACCTTTAATGGTGAGGAACTTTGTTGATGATGCACCATATTGAGGTTAGTTTTGGCTCTTTACACTTAGCCACATTCCACTCTCATAGTTGACTGCCAAGACTCTGTTTTGTGGAACAACTGTTATGTGCCTTTGTACTGTTGTAATTATTTAGTACCTTCAAAGTGCCCTGCTATTAATAGTTTCTCCTACACAGACACTTTGTTGCAGTTTTAGGTGGATTTATACATGAGCATTTCATTGATATATTTAACTACTCATATAGCTGTCCCTTTCAGCACCCTCATAATATAATAGCAGTGGCTGTTTATTTTGTTTCTTTTCTTGCATGACTTTTAAGTCAAAGTTTTTATTGAACCACAGTGAACTGAGGTGGAATTCCATTTGATGGCTTGTTGACCAGCGAGCAGCCTGGTGAGCCTTGAGAAGTACCTTGGGGGCCAAGTGACTGGGCTGCATTGCTTGTTCTGCTTAATGTCTGAAAGACAGACACATCATAACCTGTCTTGCTCACTAGCCCATCTATTGATATTAACTGGGTATTGATGCTTCATTTTGTAAATACTGAAAAAAATTGTCACCATGCTGTGAAAATGCTTTAGAGTTTAAATACGTAGATGGTGGTGCTTTGCATCACAAAATCCAAGGCAGACTGCCCTGCCTTGGTAACTGGAGTCTTATACCATCTCATGATGAGGGTTCTACCACATCAATGCAGCAACCTAGCCAGTCAACACTCATCTTTATTTGCCAGCTAACTCTTTATATTTCCTTCCTGGTTACTCTCAGTGCAAAAGTATGAGAAAATATTGTATTACAGCCAAAGACTTTGCACGTGCTTGCTGCCAAACTGGTAATGGAGAAATGTTAGGGAAGTAAGGTAACTAGTGACATGTTGTGAACCAACCTGTTTTGACACAAAACCAGATACAGACACACATCTTAAATTGGGCCTTCGTATCCCTCACAGACTTAGGAATGTGGTCTTTCAGTATGCCTATTGATGTCACAAACATAATGCCAAATACTTTTCTGTACAAGAGAAATGTTAATTTATTGGACAAGCCAAGCCAGAAGAAAGGAAAATTGGTTCTTTACATAATTTTGGTCTAAAGATGTTAGGCATAGTGAAGAATACCTTGGTTTAGTTTTTAAATAACTTAATGATTAATCATACACCTCTAGAGGTTTCTTCTGATCAGTATTCAGTAATGCAACTCAAGTAAATTGATTAATGGTTGAGTTCCTTATCTGTTTTGACAAGACTTATTAGTTACTTAAATGTATTGACTAGAGTACAGCTTATAATTATATGCTTAGTTACTGCCTAATTATGACTTGCTAGTCACACTGGGGAGGGGGTTGTTATGTTTCATTGTTCCCTGGTATTTGTACATACCACACTGAGAACAATTTGTCCAGTCCCTGTCACTCTCCCACACTGTACAATTCACAGCCGCAGAGCAGCGTAGATGAGCTGGGTCCTCAGGTTGGTGTGGGAGAGAGTGGTGGATCCATACTCTCCAACCAACTGAACAAGCGTACAGAACGGTCGATTTTCCAAATTGTTTGTACAGATGCAGAGCAAATGAACTCATTTGAACAAATATAACTTATATGTATGTGTTCCTTGCCATTTTTGTTTTTATTTTTTTATGGTGTTGATTTGTCATATAGGTTGTTTACTAATTGATATCAATTAAGATGTATATTATATGACTGATATACTATGAGCCTCAGGTGATATATTATGAGTCAAGGGCACTGTATGTACATGGATTGTTGAGTGTGCATGGCCTGCCTGGGTACCACCCTATTTTGATACATTTTTCAGTGTCATTATACATAGGCAGAGAACCCTCAGATTGGGGACGAAATAAATCCAAATATGTACCGTGTGCTGTCTGCTTCCTATTGTTTGCCAACATTACAATCATTCCCAAGATTCCACTTTAATGTAAGACATTTTTTAAAAGAGAAACAACAATTTTGCGTACATTACTTTTACTTCAGGCATTCCCATTCTACTAGTGATAAACAACCAAGCAAACAGTAAGAACACCACAACAAAGAAAATAACTAGTAGATGGGTAACAAAATATTTTTCAACATCAAGGAATTAACAAAAAATCACTAAAGAATTCATCCCCATCCTGCCTGTGAAGACTGTGGGGGTTTAAAGACAGTGAACCCAATGTTTGGAGTGATTGCATGATAGAGTTGCCTCTTCCATACATATAGAAAAGGGTTAGGAATAGGATGGTTTGAAGTTGCTTGTTTAGTCTGTCATCATCAGCAAAATAACTGCTTCTCAGTGCATCGTGGGGCCATGAAAAGCCATGAAAGGGAATATTTATAAAGTCTGAAAAAATGATCAGCAAGTGGTACTGGTCACACCATATATTCACACACCATCCAGGCACTGTTACCCTTGACCCTAACAGGGACTGCCAAGCATATTTCCTTGGCAAAAGTCAGGTCATACAGTTGCCCAAGTTATAAGAGCTGCAACCATGACTTGCATAATAATGTATGATCTTGTAAATGTCTTCCATTTCCCCATATCCACCACCTGTAAACTTTCTCCAGTACATATGTACCTATTTTAATATCAGCCGAACCATTCACCTTGTCTTCTATTTTAGATTTACCCATTCTTCATGATCCATAACCATATCATACCATGTCTATCTAAGCTTGGTCACACCATATATCTTAGACATTTTTAGCAAGATGGCGCAACTATAAACACTCGCCTGTGCCAGAACGGGCTGGGCCGACCATCAGGCCCCACCGGGAAGAAGCCTTGGGCCGACCATCAGGCCCCAGCGGGAAGATGCCTACCGGCGCAATAGGCAGCAACGTAAAAAAACAAACAAAAAAAACAAACAAACCTTAGTCCTTAGTAGTTTTCATTCTTGACATTTATTCTACCCTTTGAGCCCTATAGTATTTATTTATTTATTTATTTATTTATTTATTTATTTATTTATTTATTATATATTTTTAGGTGCTGCCTATAGTGCCAGTAGGCTCTCCTGAGGGGTCTCTTGGGTGACTCCAGCCTGTTAGTGGCTCAGATGAATTTTATTTATACTGGCCACCGAGATGTATTACACTTGCTTGACCCGTGCTGCCCCCTGGTGCTCCTCTTGACCAAAGTCGCTGAAGTTAGGGGTTGATTGAAGATCTGTGCAGGATGTGGGTAGTCTTCTGCCACTCGGTGATGGTTGAAAATTGTCAGCATAAATCGATGGGACTTGAACCTAGGTCCTCAAGCTCACCATGCCCACATGCTGACCACTCAGTCACTGCCTCCCCATAGTGTAGTGATTAGCTTGCCTAACTCTAAATATGTAAGCCCAAGTTCAGTCCCATCTTAGGCAGTTGACTCAGCCCACCCAGCTGAATATCCTCCCATTTGGGTTGGTCAATAGATGAGTATTTGGAATAGGAAAACTGTGGTAACCTGAATTTCACACTTGCCATGTGTCCCGGGATAATGGATTCCTACCCACCACAGGCTCATGGGCCAAAGAGATGGAGATGAACACCAAGGCAATGTACAGCTCAGTATAAGCTCCCTACTTTACCCTTGAACCATAATTTCAATTGTCCCTCCTCCCTATCTTAAATCACCCTTGCTCAACACCCACATCTTTATCAGTCATATCTATCATCCTCTCATTTAAAACCCTTCAGTACATTCTTTGCTCAAATGTCTCTAACTGTAACCTTTTATTAATTTAGTTTTCCTTCAGCACATTTCTTTATTTTGAAAAAGCAATAGAGAGAATGGTATTGCACTATAATTTTTTTCCTTCAGTTATTTTTTATTATATTTATTCATTTATCCATTCTGTCTTTGCTCTATGTTTTGATGTAATTAGTGTGGGGCATTAAGGAGGAGAACAAGAAATAAGGATTACCATTTTTAAAATTTAAACTAAACTTTTAAATCACATACCATTCATCTTCCATGTTATAAGATTCTGCAACAGAATTTAAATGGCCTGCATCCTTGGTCATGATAAACATCAATAACTAGGGTCGTTTAGGAGTGTAAAGAATGATAACCACTCACCATTCATAAAACTTTCTTATGCATTAGTGTGGCCATGTGCCAAAAAGATGTAGGGAATAACTATGCACTGGGCAGCAGCTGTGGAATTTATGAGAGGTGTACGGTAGTGGAATTAGTGATAGTCTCCTGAATATTACAAATTTTGAATGTGCAACTCATGAGGTGGTGTGAGGGGAAGATGTGAGCACATTGCCCTTGATGAGGAACCCTTTGAGTGTGTGGAGTTTTTGTACTTTGGAGACATTATTTGTGCAAGAGGGAAAGGAGGTGCTAACTTAGTTGTCCAAAGTAAAAGGGTTTGGAGGAAAATCTGGGAGTTTGTACCTTTATTGACATTGAGGAGGGTCACATTGCCTTCCCACAAATGTTGTGCTGAGCAAGTCCCCATGCAAACCCCTTCCCATCCTGAGTAACTCGCAGCAGAACACATGAACCTTGAACTTAGTGGGTTCTCCCGTGGCCTCTTCCAGTCAAAGTTGTCCTTTACAGGCATAACCTGGTGAGTAGGGTCAACTTTAGGGAGCCATGCCACATGTCTGTATAGTTGGAGTTGGTGTCCATGGACTATGCAAGTCTGAGGCCTTGATTCAGTCCTGTGGTGTAATCACTGATTTGGCACATAGTTATTCTAACAATGCATCATGACTGCAGACTTATTACCAAAGACATTTGTTTCCCTTATCAAGTTACTGTTTACTGTCCATGTCTCGCATGCATAGACCAAGACAAGAGCAAGAGGCTTCACAATGCGAATCTACCCTGCAGCACAGATATTACCCAAAGCCAATCCATTGGATGACTAAGGTTCTGCTCTGCTATTCTCATAGATTTCAGTGTCCTTGTCACAGGTCCACATGCAAACTAGACTTTCAATTAACAACCCTCCAAACACTTGTATTGTTGTACTGACTCCGGGGACCTGGAATTTCTGTGGCTTCTCCTCCTCGTGTAGTACCTTGAGAATCATCAACAGCATCTCTAGCAACTTGGCAAGGACCACTCCATCAAAAGCAAAAACAAGGTCAGCAACCTTCATGTCACTAACAGATTTGGCACAATTACTTACTCTTCCTAATAAATCAGTCCATGAAAGTGTTGAATGTGATACAGTAAGGTTGCAATCCTTCCTCATGCCTACATTCATAGGAAAGAAGCTGGATACATATCTTCTACACTTGACGGTCAGTGGTGGGCATGGTTCCGCTAGTCCGCTAGCTGCTAAATAGCGAAACTAATTTTTTCGTTAGCTGATTAGTGTTTTCGCTAACTTTGGAAACAGTTAGCGGATCAATTAGCTTCCACTAAATGTAGTTCCTCCTCCGCTAATTTTAAGTCCACTAAAAAGTTCATACAGGTTTGTTCTTGTCTGTTGTGGGCAGACACAGCACCAATTAAGCCACATGGCGTAAGAATTCCAGGGCCTTCACTTTGGGTTAAATTATGCCTTAAGTTATCTGTTTCAAGGGTTTACCTCAAAAAATCATTTTCTGCGAAAAAATTCCATTGAAATATAGAAAGCATGGCCTTTTCAATGATATACTATCATATATGTGTGTAGATAAATTGGGTCGGAATTTTTTCTTATTACCCGTATTTACCGCGCCAGTGCCTCTCGGAGCACTGAGCTTTCATGCGCGTATGCGTGGTACTCTTAGCAGAAAAATCACCAATTTTTTTTTTTTCCCCTGATTTTCTTGAAATTTTCTACACCACTCGCTCATTCCTAGCTGGCAACTCTGGATCGTGAGCTGTGGGGTGCTCTCTGCTTCCTCACATGTCTCAGCTATCAACCCGCCTTTGTCACGTGTGGGTATACAACATTTCCCTGCAAAAATCTTGCAGTTTTCATGCTTGAAGACATGCCACGACCTTCTAAGAAGGCCCAGAGGAGGAGAGAATGCGCTATAGCTGCCAGGAGGAGGCAGCTAGAGACACGAGTATCCTCTACAGCCGCTACAACATCCGAGCCTGGTGTTGAGGGGGAGCAGGCACCACCTGATACCCCCATCAAGAATGGATAATATCCTTGTAAAAGAAGGGGACCTGATGCCTGGGAGTAATACTTTATGCAGAAAACTCTCTGAGACCTATGCAGCCTCCAGCACCATTCATAAAAAAGTGATATAGATCACGATTTAGAAAAGTGGCTTTTTCTTGATTCTAAAGTTGCTGGGACACAATGAGAAATAACTTCAAAAGTTCTGAACGTATCTAAAAAGTTTTTTCACCAAAAGAATGAGTGTAAAAAGATGCAAATTTCCGAGCCAAAATTTTTGCTCTATATGTCTACAAACATTAGCCCTGAAATTCTTTGTAGGATTTTTTTTGGTGGAAAAAAATATTATTTTTTTTCCTGACTCATATATATCTTATCAAAAGAACCTGGCTTCCAAATGCAAGCAATACAATGTTGTATATGGTGTTAGAAAGTCATGTAAATTGGATAAAAACTTTACGACTAGTTTCAATTTTTTTTGAGGGTCGAAAAACTGCAAAAAGTGTAAAAACTGAAAAACTATTCATTGAATTCTGCTGAAAATTGCACAGACCCATCTCGGAAGAACTCCGATTAACATATAATTAAATAATAAAAATTGGCCTAAAAATAAAAAAAATAGAATTTCAGTGAAATGGATACCTTAAAGTAGGGTAATTGGACAATTATTAGGGAAACTTTTTGGTCTAAACTACAAAATACTTAAATTTCAGGTCACTAGGTCTAAAACGAAGCCAAGCCAAATCCATGTAAAAAAGTTAGCGCTTAGCAGTTAGCATTAGCTTCCACTAATTCATCAGTTTAGTGGTTTAGCATAAGTGAAGCTAACATTTTAGTTTGTGGATTACCAGTTAGTAAAGCTAACTTTTCGGTTAGCGGTACCCACCACTGCTCTTGGTCTCAGACCAGTCAGTGGACCAGCTATAAGTACCAGTAGAAGGTAATACCCCCCACTAATTTCACCACTGCCAAGCCTCCTCGTCTCAGTCCCATTATACCTCCTTTCAGTCTTCTGAGCTCATTCAACAAGTGAGGCAGTCAGTTATCCTCCAAAAGGATGTTTCAGAAGTCCTCACACAGAACTCTCCGAAGGGTTTTCCCTGGCCTGGTTTTATGGGCGAGTGCCACATCTGAACCACCTCAGCCCCCTCCAAAAGTAAACGTGAGGTCTAAGGCTGTTTTTCCCTCAGGAATGCAGGGGGCCTGGGGTCTTTGCTGTGCATCTGTTATAGACGGCACAGATTTGTAGACTTATAAATGTTATGGGTTGTGTGTGGTATTCCTGATGTCACACAGGCCCTGTTTTGGGGTAATGGATTATTTCCCACCACAAGCTCAAGGGATGATGTGATGGAGATGAGCAGTGAGACTATACACAGCATTAGTGGATGCCCCCAACTTAACATTGTTAATTATTATTCCAGGTTTCCCCAGGTACCCATAAATCGACTTCTGGAAAGGAAGGATGAACACCTGAGTGGGCTGCACGCCGACTGCCTGGGCTGGGATTTGAACCCAGGCCCGCAGATTCGATGTTGGGGACGCTAACCACTGCACTGTCATTATTATTATTATTGCTGTATTATTATTATTATTATTATTATTATTATTATTATTATTATTATTATTATTACTATTAGTTGTAGTAGTAGTAGTAGTAGTAGTAGCAGTAGTAGTAGTAGTAGTAGCAGTGGTAGTAAAAAAAATAATAATAGTGATAATAGTAATAATAATAATAATAATAATAATAGTAATAATAATAATAATAATAATAATAATAATAATAATAATAATAATAATAATAATAATAATAATATACAATAATAATAAAAAATTGCGTCCCAAATTTTCAATATTAAAAACTATTCCGGTGCACACACACACACACACACACATATATATATATATCTATATATATATATATATATATATATATATATATATATATATATATATATATATATATATATATATATATATATATATATAAATGCCGGCGTTATCCTGGTCGCGCCCCTCGCGGCAGTGCGGCGCGCCCCTGTAATGCCCTGACGGAGCCGCGGGAACACTTCTCGTCTCATAAACAAAATTAAGAGGCTGTTTGGGTGGCGTGGCGGCTCCTCCCTCGCCTTAATGGCCGGTCCAGTTAGGCGCGATGGCCTGTATTAATTACGTTTGAATACCGAGAGGAAAATTTACGGGAAAGGAAGAAAAGATGGGCAGTAAGTGAGTTAGCCAACCGAGATTGCCTTCCCGAAGCTTGTTGCGAGAGCGCGCGCGCGCGAGAGAGAGAGAGAGAGAGAGAGAGAGAGAGAGAGAGAGAGAGAGAATTTAACACAAACGAAAGAAGACAACTAACAGGCCAGATAAATCGGGTAAAGAAAACCTAAGTGGCAGAGAAACAGGAAAGATTATCTTAACATAAAACATCATAACCTTGTAATTTCACTACAACAAAAACAGTTAATCAGCTGGAGGATTAGGTAAGCGGTACAGCCACACAGATTACCGGGGGAACATTCCGGTTCGCCGCCGGTCCTAAGGTAAATCAGGAGTATGGGGTGCGTGAGCGGCCGCGTTGAGAGGCCCGAGATTGTGTACACGAGGCTGCAATCCGGATAAGTGAGGGTTAAGTTCATGTAATCGAGAGAGGCGGTAAGGAAGGGGAGGCAGGGGTGTTCGAGTGTGGGGGAGGAAAGTGGAAATGGAGGGAAGGAAGAACGAGGGAGTGTGGAGAGAGGCAAGGAGAAGGGGAAAGGGAGGAGAGGAAAGACGAGATAGGATGGAGAGAAGAAAGGGAAAAGGGAGGGGCGGAAGGAAGAGGGAGAACTGAGGCAAGGAGAAGGGGAAAGGGAGGAGAGGAAAGACGAGGTAGAATGGAGAGGAGCAAATGGAAAGGGAGGGGAGGAAGGAAGAGGGAGAATGGAGGGAGGCAAGGCGATTGGGGGAAGAAGGGGAGGGTAGGAAGGAATAGGGAGAGTGGAGAAAGGCAAGGGAAAACGGGGGAGGAAGGAAAAGGAGGAGTGGAGGAAGCCAAGGGGAATGGCTATTGGGGAAAGGAGGGGAGGAAGTAAGAGATAAAGTGGAGAGAGGCAAGGGGAATGGTGTCACGAGAAATGGAAGAAGGGGAGGAGGAGGAGGAGGAGGAGGAAGGGAGAGTGAGGGCAAGAAAGAAACAGAACGGAAGGGAAGATTAGGTCGAGGGGGAGTGGGAAGAGGTGTGATGGTGGAGGATGAAAGGGAAGAGAGGGAGGGTGGATGGCAACAGAAGGGGGAGAAAGGGAGAGTGGGGACAGGAAAGAAAGTGAACAGGAGGCAAGAGGAAGGTTAGGTTGAGGGAGAAGATGAAGAGGAAGAAGTGGAAGAGGAAGAACAAGAGGAGGGGAATGGAGAAGGGAGGGAAGAGGACAGTAACCAACAGCAGACGAAGAGGATGATGGAGAAGAATGAAGGTTAGTGGAGGGGTAAGGAGAGGGCAGCGTGTATAGTGATGGCATGGAAGAAGAAGACGAAAACGAGGAGGGGAAGGAAGAAGAGGACAGTGGGGAGGACTGAAGGTTAGCGGAGAAGAGAAAGAGAAGCAGAGGGCAGCGTTACAGTGATGGTAATGGAAGATGAAGAAGATGAGAACGATAACGAGAAGAAGGAGGGGGAGGGTAAGAAGAGAAGGAGGAGGGGCAACAGCGGAGGCGTCTGCGGAAAAACAACAACAGCGTTCCTTTATTGGATGAGGCTGTTGGGCCGCAGATCTAATTAATGAATGGATACAATCTACTGAGGGGGTGGTGGTGGCGGAGGTGGTGGTGGTGGTGCTTGGTACTGGACGTGCAGGAGGTGAGTGTACGCGGCGGTGGTGGCATGGAAGTAGTAATGGTGATGGTAATGGTGGTTATGGGGCCTATTTATTTACAGGAAAAAAATAATTCAGTGGGTAAATGTGTTGTTGTTTTAGATGGGGAGATGGTTGTAATTGTCGAGTTGTTTGTTGTTGTTGTTGTTGTTGTTGTTGTTGTTGTATAAGCCGAAGTCGGTGTTAATCTGAGGTGCTTCACATATCCACACAGGTATCACTAAGATCACTTCAATTGGTATATGTAACCTTTATATCGTCTGTAGGCTAACGTGGTATTTTTTCTTGTCTATTACGTCTGTTCTCCGTCTCTTCTCATTATCTTAAAACGCAGCGTCTCACAGCATCTTTTGGTAATTTATTCATCGTACACGTAGATCATCAAACCCAACTTTATTCAGTCAAGTTTTAGCAGGAGTAGGTAGGAAGACACCTACCGAACGGGCGTGAGCTACTCTCGGTGAGGATATATGGGAAGCGAGGAAGGTGCTGAAGCCCTTCAAAGACCCTTCCCATGTCCTCACTCGTTTCCCTTTTGTCTCATCAACACCAGAGAGCAGTTCAGCATGCTCTCAAAAGACAGTTCCTCTCTCTTTCTACACCACACTACATTCACACACAGTGGCGTACCCAGAAAATTGAAAAGGGGGGGGCCAATAAATATATATATATATATATATATATATATATATATATATATATATATATATATATATATATATATATATATAGTTTTTCTGCGTCCAGTATTATTGCAAGCGCAGGGATCCCATACAGCTTGAGGATTCGGGTTAGATCGCTAGGGTAAAGTTATTATTTTTTATACATACATGCATTGATACATACATATACATACATTGTACATTTTCGAAGTTTGTTGGTAGCATATAATTACAACATAAATCTGGGAGATTTAAATAATCTTTAAAGTACTAATTTCATGTTACTTGAGCGAACATTTCTTTTAAAATCTTGTTCATTTCTGTAATTTGGACTGCAAAAATTTACCCTCGAAACAACACTACTTACTTTAAATTAGAACTACATGTTCTCATAAAAAAGTAATATACTGGCAAGGAAAAAAATGTTATATTCATATAACATGTATAATCTTCGTTTATACAGGCTGCTGCTGTAATAGATATTTTTAAGTACAAGATACATGAAAACTGGGTCAGGTATTTTATGAATATAAAATAAAAATTAACTAGATGAATTAGATTAGTTACTGTTAACAACAATACAGTGAAACTGGTTTACCTCAAATTTATGCGTCTGTTCTGACGTGCAAATTCATCAAGGACTTCATCATGATCAAGATTTGTGTCACAATAGACTAAGTAAGGCCAGTCCATTTAAACGACTTTCATTCATTGCGTTCCTAAGGTATGTTGTAAGCAATTTAAGGGCACTAAAGGATCGCTCATTGGTGGAAGTGCTAACAGGTAGAGTTGAAAAAATTGCAATAAGGTGGAAAAATTTGGGTATGTGCCCAATTTTTTGGCACATGCCAATGTCTCAACAACTTGCTTTGACCTCTCATGAGATTCACGACGCTTCCAATAACTCTGCCCCCGTAGATATATGCATTCATCTTCAACGAGATCTGCATCTCCATCAAGAAATTTTCCATAAAATTCAACTGCCTCCTTCAGTTCACTAAAATCAGTATCAACTGAAAGAGAGGGAACAAGCTTTCCCAACAAAAAACTCCTAATGTGTTTAGATGCAAACCTTTCCCTGAGTTGTGCTATAGCAGTGTCCGAAAATGGGAAAAAAATAGCTCTTCGATAGTACTCCTGTGGAGTTGCTGTTGGAGGGTTAGCCTTAATTATGTTTCTGGCTACCACTGATTGTTCAAGGCTTCTGGATGATATCTCCGTACCTTTCCTCAGCTTGGGCAAAAAGTTGGTTGAACTTATTTCCATCACGACAGGACTGAAATGCATCTATGCAGCTCTGTGTAGCTACACTTCCAAGAGCACCCATCAGTTCTTGTTGTGACCCCTGCAGCTTTTCTGGCAAGGGTTTAGTGACACTTAGAACTGAGGTGAGCACTTCCAAACTCATGAGAAAACCTGGGTCACTTATTGCTTTAGATTAGGCTTGGCTGCTGATTCTTCACCTAACGTGTTTTGCAGTAATTATTCTTAATCATTATTTCATTATTTACCTACCTGATTAACTGAATTATCCGGGGCATCAGCCGAGTCAGTGGTGACTTTCTTACACCAGATAGAGTACGTACGTGAAGCGTTTTCTGGCGTTTTGTGACCAAGGAGGAAATATGTAAAGAATGGAAAGGCACAAATCCCAAGCCTGCGTGAAGTCAAGAAATGACCACGCTATAGAAAAAAAGTACTACATAAACAGAAAATGAAGTCTATCAATCATAATTTTCAGAAATTTGGAATTTTTGGTCAGAAAATATTATACGGATAACATGAATAGGCTACGGCCACGTGAGCCTACGTCGTCAATGAATGTTACTCAAAATAGATCACCTGCTCTTATTCAACTCAGCAGCTCCATTGTTCAAGTGCTGAACGTACAATAGTTATACTCAGCCACTCTACACCGTCCACTGTCAAGCACAAAACAGTCATTAAAGGTGGTAATATAGCGGCAAAGGTCGACGTCACAGGTCCCATACGCGTCTCGCGTCGCTGCCACTCTCCCCGTCATAATACAGAATCAATTATTACATACTCACCACTGTTACCATACAAGTTCGCTTGCTGGCTCAATGGTATAATTATATAGTCCTCCAATCACTTTGACTGCACCTTACACCTAAAATCAAGTAAATCTGAGAGGCAAGAAGAAGAGAAGGCACACTTACGACTTTGGTGCTCTCTCTATCTGCCAAAGCCATTCCAATTTCGTATTCCTCTTCTTCCTGTCTCCCCGCTCCCGCTACAAACACCCCTCCGCCGCTTTCAGTCGACAGCTTGACGTCGCACTCTACACACAATTTTATGAACCCATCATTTAACACCTTCCTTTTTTAATCACTCAGAGCACACACCTTATATCATACCATTAACTCAAAACAAAACCAAAAGGGAAATAACTCGGTCAGTCGGTGTCACAGAGCTCTCAACTCCACACACACACACACACACACACACACACACACACACACACACACACACACACATTCGTAATCGTAATACTAATATACATATTCCTATTATTTTCCTGTAATATTTATTTATTCATAATTATTTTTTCTTTGCTAAAGGGGGGGGCCATGGCCCCATGCCCCCCCCTCGGTACGCCACTGTTCACACAATACACACACACACTTTTTCCCAAAATTCAAAATGGCTAACGAAAACACCGCCTCGGAGTCCCCGCCTGGGGGGGTGGGGGACCATAAATTCCCCCAGGGAGGACTCCCCTTCTGGCTGCCGACTTGAGAGGTGTCCTGATAACTCCTCGAACCTCCCCCTTATCATTTTCTGCAACATTCGCGGTCTTCGTTCTAATTTTCATTCTGTGGAACACCATCTCTCCTCCTCTAAACGTCACCTTCTCTTCTTCACCGAAACACAGGTTTCTGAGGCTACTGACAGCAACCTCTACTCTGTTCCCTCCTACTATCTCTATCCTAAATTTCAATCTTAAGCTGGATGATGCGCCTACGTGCGCAACGACATCAATAATTGCTCTCGTGCCCACGACCTTGACTCTTCTGAATTTTCCACCATCTGGCTAAGACTTCATTGTCATTCTATTACTAAATACATCTGTGCTGTTTATCTCTCGCCTAACTCTACTAACTATGTAAAATTCTTTGACTATTTGAACTCTAAAGTGGAGCACATCTTGACTCACTTTCCCTTTGCTGAAATCTCCATCTTGGGAGATTTCAATGTTCACCACCAGCTTTGGCTTTCATCCTCTTTCACTGACCAGCCTGGTGAACAAGCCTACAACTTTGCTCTCCTCAACGACCTAGAGCAGTTGGTTCAGCACCCTACTCGTATTCCCGACTATCTTGGAGACAGGCCCAACATTCTAGACCTTTTCCTTACCTCTAATCCTTCTGCTTACTCTGTCAAACTGTTCTCTTCGTTGGGCTCCTCCGATCATAACCTTATTTCTGTATCCTGTCCTATCGCTCCTGTACATCCTCTGGACCCACCGAAGAGGCGATGCTTCTGGCATTTTGCTTCAGCTCGATGGGACGACCTGAGGATGTACTTTTCCGATTTCCCGTGGAATGATTACTGCTTCCAGGAGAGAGACCCCTCTGTGTGTGCTCAGCGCATCTCAGAGGTGATTGTCTCTGGAATGGAGGCATACATTCCACGTACTTTCTCTACTCCTCATGCTAAAAAGCCTTGGTTTAATCATGCTTGTTCTCGTGCTATTAAAGATAGAGGCAGCTCACAAAAGGTTCCAGAGCCTTCGAACTCCCACTAACTTTGATCTTTACATTTCAGCCCGGAATCGTGCCAAATCTATTCTCCGAATTACCAAAACTTCTTCCATTAATAGAAAATGTCAACACCTTGCTTCTTCTAATTCTTCCCGTGACTTCTGGCATCTAGCCAAAAATATCTCCTCGAATTTCACTTCTTCCTCTTTCCCTCCTCTCCTTAACCCTGACGGCAGCACTGCCGTCTCATCTGTCTCTAAAGCTGAACTCTTCGCTCAAACTTTCTGTAAGAACTCCACCCTGGACGATTCTGGACATATTCCTCCTACTCATCCCCCCTCTGACTCCTTTATGCCTGTTATTAAGATTCTTCCAAATGATGTTTTCTATGCCCTCTCTGGCCTCAACTCTCAGAAGGCTAATGGACCTGATGGAGTGCCTCCTTAAAAACTGTGCTTTTGTGCTGACACCCTGCCTGGTCAAACTCTTTCGTCTCTGCCTATTAACATCTATCTTTCCTTCCTGCTGGAAGTATGCCTTTGTACAGCCTGTGCCTAAGAAGGGTGACCGTTCCAATCCCTCAAACTACCGCCCTATAGCTTTACTTTCCTGTCTATCTAAAGCTTTTGAATCAATCCTTACCCGGAAGATTCAAAAGCACCTTTCCACTTCTAACCTTCTATCTGATCGCCAGTATGGATTCCGCAAGGGGCGTCCTACTGGCGATCTTCTTGCTCTCTTAACTGACTCTTGGTCATCCTCTCTTAGCCGTTTCGGTGAAACTTTCTCTGTTGCGCTAGACATATCGAAAGCCTTCGATAAAGTCTGGCACCAGTCTTTGCTTTCTAAACTGCCCTCTTTCGGATTCTATCCCTCTTTCTGTTCCTTTATCTCCAGTTTCCTTTCCGGCCGTTCTATCTCTGCGAAGGTAGACGGTCACTGCTCTTCCCCTAAACCTATCAACAGTGGCATTCCACAGGGCTCTGTCCTATCACCCACTCTCTTCCTGTTATTCATCAATGATCTTCTTTCCATAAAAAACTGTCCTGTCTACTCATACGCCGACGACTCCACTCTGCATTATTCAACTTCTTTCAATAGAAGACTCTCTCAACAGGAAGTACACGACTCCAGACTGGAGGCTGCAGAACGCTTAACCTCAGACCTTGCTATCATTTCCGATTGGGGCAGAAGGAACCTTGTGTCCTTCAATGCCTCAAAAACTCAATTTCTCCATCTATCAACTCGACACAATCTTCCAAACACCTAACCCCTATTCTTCGACAACGCTCAGCTGTCACCGTCTTCAACACTAAACATCCTCGGTCTATCCTTAACTCAAAATCTCAACTGGAAACTTCATATCTCCTCTCTCGCTAAATCAGCTTCCTCGAGGTTGGGCGTTCTGTATTGTCTCCGCCAGTTCTTCTCCCCTGCGCAGTTGCTATCCATATACAGGGGCCTTGTCCGCCCTCGTATGGAGTATGCATCTCACGTGTGGGGAGGCTCCACTCACACAGCTCTCTTGGACAGAGTGGAGTCTAAGGCTTTTCGTCTCATCAGCTCTCCTCCTACTACTGATAGTCTTCTACCTCTTAAATTCCGCCGCGATGTTGCCTCTCTTTCTATCTTCTATCAATATTTTAACGCTGACTGCTCTTCTGAATTGCTAACTGCATGATTCCTATCCCCGCGGCCTCGTTGCACACGACATTTTACTCAAGCTCATCCCTATAATTTCCAAATCCCTTATGCAATAGTTTATTAACCAGCATCTTCACTCTTTCATCCCTCACGCTAGTAAACTCTGGAACAATCTTCCTTCATCTGTATTTCCTCCTGCCTACGACTTGAACTCTTTCAAAAGGAGGGTATCAGGACACCTCTCCTCCCGAAATTGACCTTTCTTTCGGCCACCTTTTTTGATTCTTTTTTGGGAGCAGCGAGTAGCGGGCTTTTTTTATTATTGTTTTCTTTTTTTGTGTGCCCTTGAGCTGTCTCCTTTTTTGTTAAAAAAAAGGGCAACGTAGCCTCAGCAGACCTATCTTTAAAGTGGAGAATCGCGTGTGCTTGCCGGCTCGCTGCTCCACCGGGCCGCCGTGCACAGGAGCGCCGGTGCTTGCAGGTCTTTCTTCCTTTCACATCCTCTCTTTTTCTCTCTTTTTTCACTCACCTCCCTTCCTCTCCAGGCCGTCGAGACCCTTTCGCTCTTCCCCTCCTCCCTTTTCACTCCGTCTCTCCAGCTTTCATTTTCAATTCTCATCTTTGGATTTTTCTGTTCTCTCCCCTTCTCTCCAACTTTTATTTCGTTTTTTTCTTCTCCTTTTTGGTCTGTTCTCCGTCTCCTCTCATTATCTTAAAACGCAGCGTCTCACAGCATCTTTTGGTAATTATTCATCGTTCTTCACATCACTAGAGTCATATTTAAAAACGTCTTCCATTGAAAATTTCATCCCTCTCTCCATATACTATTCTTGTCCTCCTTTGCATCTTTAAGTAATTCAATCACCGCTTTTTTTTATATATTTTTTTTATTTAAACAAAGTTTTACAAAAAAAAAAAGGAGGCTCAAAATTACACTTTTTAGGTATAATTATTCTAAGAGCCTGTGTATGGGACAAATTGAATTGTCGAATGTTGAAACATTCAAGCATACAAATACAAAATACGAAAAAGTAAAGAAAAACATGTAAAAACAATATGGAATAACGTCAGTTTGTCACTTCATATTTATAGTTTATAGCACTAGCGCACTTGGATGTCCCTCACGCCACCTGTGAGCAGCCAGCCTTACCTGCTGCGTGCTCATGTTCTCCACTTGGGGAGTGGCTGCCGTGAACATGTTCCACAGGCGTGTGGTCCTGGCTGTATATGTGCGCTGGTGCTGCCTGGAGTGTGATCGAGGCACCTCCACGAGCTGGTCACCAGAGAGTGTAGTCCGGGTGAACCTCTGAGCAGCGCGTGGAGGGAGCCTCAAGCTGCTGAGGTGAGGAACCCCCTGCACCTGGGCTTTGTGACACACCACCAGTGCTGAGACATCACGGCGGTGCTCCAGCGATGTCACAGTGGCAGACGACTCCTCCAGGTGCTCGCTGGCCTCCACCAGACGCAGTGCTCGTCGCTGCACTGCGTCGAGCCTCTGCATGTGGGTGGCAGCACTCGCCATCCAGCACAGGGCACCGTACTCCAGATACGGACGTATTTGTGCCTTGAAGAGAGTGAGGATACCCCGTGGGTCGAGGGATCCCGCTACTCTTCGCAGGGCAGAGACTCGCAGGGAGGCCTGGCGGGCAACAGCTCGGACGTGGAGGTCGAAGCGCAGGCTTTGGTCCACAGTCACTCCCAGGACCTTGATGTGGTCCTGGAGGGGCAGACTCTTGCCTTCAAGACGCAGCTGGCCTGAGACTGCTCGAGAGGCGTCTGGGGACCGTGAGATGACCATGGCCTGCGTCTTCTCCGGGGCGAGGGTGACCTGCCACTCCTCTCCCCACTGCTCCACTAGACTGAGCTGCCTGTTGATCTCCTCGACGGCGCGCTGGCTGTCGCCCCGACAGCCAGCGGGAGAGTGTGCAGTCATCGGCGTACGCTGACACTGCCGATAGCTGCCGGAGGAGATCGTCGATATATATGTTCCACAGGATTGGGCCAAGCACGGAACCCTGTGGAACTGAGGCATGCACTGGTGAAGGCCTTGATGACTGCCCGTTGATCACCACCTGAAGGGTCCTCCCCTGGAGGTAATCCTTGAGCAGCATCAGTAGGGCACCCTGGACACCTTTGGCGCGAAGCTTCTCAATGAGCCCCGCGTGCCAAACCTTGTCAAAGGCTCCAGGAATATCCAGGGCTACCACGAGTGTGTCCAGGCCTTCATCCAGTGCGTCTTGCCAATCCTTGGAGAGGAGGAGGAGGAGGTCCGCGGTGGACCGGCCAGGCCTGAAGCCAAACTGTCTATCTGAGAGGAGATGGCTTTCACTCAGATGCTGACAGATGACTGCAGCCACCACACGCTCCAGCACCTTGCCCACCACAGAAAGCAAGGAGATGGGCCTGTAGTTGCTGGGCTCGGACCTCGAATTTTTCTTGTGGACCGGAACCACACGCGCCTCCTTCCATAGTGAAGGCCACTTGCACTCCCTCAGGCAAGACGTGAAGACGGCGGAGAGAGGACCTGAGAGCTCCTTGGCACAATTCTTGAGGAGGCGTGGGGTTATGTCATCCGGGCCAACGGCTTTACCTGCGTCCAGCGCGCTGAGCAGCCGCTCAACCTGCCCTGCCGTCACCGACACAGAGGAGACAACACGGTCGGTTTCCTGGGGCAGCACAGGTGCGGGTCGTCCCGGGTCACCAACCTTCATTTTCTTGGCGAATAGTTCAGCCAGGAGCGAGGCTTTGTCTCCACTGCTTGTGGCCGTAGAACCGTCAGGCCTGGTGAGTGGAGGGACGGCATGAGGTTGGTTAGCCCCCTGCCGCTCCTTAACGAGACTCCACCAGGTTTTGTTGCCAACTCCTGGGCCGCAAAGTTTCCGCTGCTGGTCCTCTCTCTGTCGCCTCTTCGCCCACGCGCAGGTAGCTGTCATCCGTTTGCAGGCCTCCCGGTGTTGGACCTTATTTTGGCGTGACGGATGACGCTTGTACCTCTCCCAGGCGGCATGCTTGGCCTCGGCAGCAACCCGGCAACGGAAACCGAACCAAGCGGGGTCACTAGGCCTGGCGAGGTACACCCTGCTGGGGACATATTGTTGCTGGAGGGCAAGGAGCTTGGTGGTGAGAGCCCGTGCCTTGGCCTCGGCGTCCCCAACCAACAGGGTCTCCCAGTCCGTGTCCTGGCGTGTCTCGTTGACGGCCAGTCGGCCCTCTCCCAAAGCCAGATGGTGCGCGGGACTGCGTCTTCCCTTTCTGTGGTCAGCTCAACCCGAGCCAGTACGGCATAGTGGTCAGAGCTGCCCACTGGTCCCAGCTGCTGGCAGCGGAGGCTGGCCTCGTGGAGGTCCGATAGCACAGGGTCCAGTAGCCCTCCTCGCTCATGTGTGGGGAAGGTTACGTGGTTTACCAGACCCTGCACCGTCAGTAAGTTATCGAAGGCTCCCTGCTCCAGGTGGAAGTTTAGATCTCCCACCACCATCACGTGGGAGCACTCGTGACGCAGAAGCAGAGTGTCGAGCTCCTCCGTCAGGCAATCCAGAGGAGCCCGCCCTTGCCTAGGGGGTCGGTACATGACACAGAGGAGAAGACCACTGTTGTCCGTCAGTGCCACCCTGAAAAATAGAGCTTCCGTTTGGAGAGGCAGCGTCACCTCGAGCTTTTGTACATTTAGGCAGTCCTTAAAGCAGGCAGCTACGCCTCCGCCTGCTCTGCTCTCTCTGTCCTTCCTCACCCAGTGGGAATAACCCGGGATTTTGCCAAACGTTGGCTCCACCTCCTCAGTGAGCCACGTTTCCGTCACAGCAACAACGTCGGCTCGATGGCGCAGGACAAAATTGTGGGTGAGGTCGCCAGCATTTGTGCGCATTCCCCTGACATTGGCCGACACGACGGTGAGATGCCGGGTGAGGCGCCCATGCCCTCGCCGCCTCGCGTTGGCTTGGCAGGGAGGTGTGGTGTTGAGGCGAGACGTGTTAGTGTCTGCCCTGTCACGAGGGGGCGGGCCAGGTGCGGTGAAGCTCACATCACATCACTAGATTATTTAAAACCATCCTCCATTAAAACGCCATCCCTCTTTATTTATTTATTTTCCTCACATTTATAAACGCCTTCCACATACACACTCGGTTCCTCGTTCCTCCCCACCTTCAACCTGCTCTTCTCCTTTTCCTCGCAGGGCCTCGAGGGACGGTGTGCCAGGCAGGGCGGAGGGGAGACGACCCGCTGCGGAGGAACACAAAGAGGCAAGCAAACCGTGATCCTCATGAAGCAGAGAATTGGAAGATTCGGGTTTAAAGGAGGAGAAAAAGTACGTGTGTTTGGGGTGGGGTGCAGGGTGGGTGGGTATATATGTGTGTGTGTGGGGGGGAGCGTGTGTGTGTGTGTGTGTGTGTGTGTGTGTGTGTGTTAAGAAGAAAAAGATAGATACTTATATATATATATATATATATATATATATATATATATATATATATATATATATATATATAGAGAGAGAGAGAGAGAGAGAGAGAGAGAGAGAGAGAGAGAGAGAGAGAGAGAGAGAGAGAGAGAGAGAGAGAGAGAGAGAGAGAGAGAATTACATAGAAAATCAGACCACACAGACCCCATGGTCCAGACTAGGTGGTCTGTCCTTAAACCTAAGCGAATCTACACTAATCGGATGGCTCCAAAACGTTGCTTTTCTACTCTAGTTAATATTAAGTTGAAGGAAGTGGCGGTCGAGCTTGTTTTTAAAGGAGTCAATCGTCTTACATTGGACCACTGACGGTGGGAGCTTATTCCATTCTCGCACTACAACGTTGGTGAAGAAAAATTTGGTGCAGTCTGAATTTACTTGTCTACATTTGAGTTTTATGCCATTGTTCCTCGTTCGCAAAGTGTCATCGATCATAAACAATTTTGTTCTGTCTACATTCGTGAAACCATTAAGTATTTTAAAACATTCGATCAGTTTTCCTCGGAGGCGACGTTTCTCAAGAGAGAACATGTTAAGGGTGGAAAGCCTTTCTTCGTAGGATTTGTTGCGCAAGGTAGGGATCATTTTTGTTGCCCGACGCTGAACACCTTCTAATTTAGCAATGTCCTTTGCATGGTGAGGAGACCAAAACTGTACCGCATATTCCAAGTGGGGTCTGACTAAACTATTGTAGAGCGGAAGTATTACATCTTTATTCTTGAATAAAAAATAATTCTTTTAATGAAGCACAACATTCTGTTCGTTTTATTTGCTGCATCGATGCATTGCTGTGAGATTTTGAGGTTTGACGCGATTTTGATCCCCAGGTCCTTAACGCATTGTGAGTTTAACGCCGCGCATTTCGTAATCGAACTTCTTATTTCTTGTTCCAACTTGAAGGACCAGGCACTTGTCTACGTTAAAGGGCATCTCCCATAAATCCGACCAAGCTGAAATTTTGTGCAAATCCTCTTGGAGGCTTTGCTTGTCTTCGTCAGTGAGAACCGAGTTACCAATCTTTGTGTCGTCTGCAATTTTACTAATGCGATTATTGAGTCCAACATCCACGTCGTTGATGTAAATAATGAAGAGCACTGGGCCAAGAACCGAGCCCTGAGGGACGCCACTAGTGACCGGTGCCCACTCTGAGTTAAATCCGTCAATCACCACTCTTTGTTGTCTGTTGCTCAACCAATTCGCGGTCCATTGGTTTACTTGACCGTCAATACCTATTTGCTTTAATTTATAAAGTAATTTATGATGTGGGACTTTATCAAACGCTTTCTGTAAATCAAGATAGACTACGTCCAATGATTTGGTTACGCCATAAACTGAGAAGAGGTCGTTATAAAAGGTCAATAGGTTTGATAGGCAGGATCTTTTGTTACGGAAGCCATGTTGTGAATCCTCAGTTAATGAGTGGCTTTTGAGGTAACTCACAATTTTGTCTCTAATTATGCTCTCAAGTAGCTTACCTACAATTGAAGTTAGACTAATTGGTCGGTAGTTACCTGGTATTTTTTTTGTCTCCTTTCTTAAAAATCGGTGTCACGTTAGCCTTTTTCAATCCGAAGGGACGATGCCATGTCGCAAGGACATATTGAATACGGTTGTGAGGGAGGAGACTATTTCTCTCTTTGTTTCTTTAAGCAGTATAGGATATACTTTATCGGGTCCGGGACTTTTATTTGTTTTAAGTGAATGGAGAGCTTTAAGGACTTCATCGGTTGTTATTTCAAAATTAGGCAATGCATGCTCGAGATTTACATTAGTACTGGTGTTGGTGGTAGCGGGAGGAAGACTGTTAGTATTAAACACCGAGGAAAAGTAATTGTTTAAGAGGTTTGCAATGTGTTGGCTGTCAGTCACTAGTGCACCATCGCTGTTTGTTAAAGGTCCATTTCCACTTCTGATCACCTTTCTGTTGTTTATGTAACTGAAGAAAGATTTCGGATTATTTTTACAGTTGGCTGCAATATTTTCTTCATATCTACGCTTTGCCTGACATCTAATCTTTATACTCGTCGCCAGGCATCGTTATAAAATCTAATGTTTTCAGGCGTGCTTTGCTCTTTCTCTCACCTGTAAAACAATTTTCTCTCCTTGACTGAGTGTTTAATTTCGCTATTAAACCAAGGTGGGCTTTTATTAGTGTTAATTCGCTTCTCGCACAAGGGGACGAATGTGTTCTGCTGAGTGAGTAAGTGATTTTTAAAGCTTAGCCAGGCTTCCTCTACATTGCCGTCATCTGATGGTTGTATTTTTGTTAGTTTTTGTCGGATTTCTACGAAGTTAGCTCTTTTGAAATTGGGCACCTTTACTTTATTTTCAGTCACTGATGATTGAGCTCTAATGTCGACGCGCACTAATTTATGATCGCAAGAACCGAGGTGTTCTCCTACCGTGACATTACTGACTAGGTTATCTTGGGTCGTTATAACAAGGTCGAGTATATTATTTTGTCGAGTTGGCTCAGAAACCATTTGGCTTAGATAATTTTCTTTTAGAAATTCGATCATTCTATGTGACTTGCCTTCTGTACCTGACAGTGTCGCCCAGTCGATATGGGGGAGGTTAAAGTCTTCAAATATCAGTGAGTCGTTGTTATTAAGTGACTGCCTTAAGACGCTGTACATTTCAAGGTCGTCATCGAGTGATTGCCCGGGAGGCCTGTAGGTGACAGATATATTTAAATTGACTTTTGCAATGTTTACTCGCACGCACAAATGCTCAACGTTACTGTCTCTTGGTGTTTTGTCAGTGGGTTGCAAATAGCTTTTGACAAAAAGGGCGACGTCACCGCCTCTACGGTTTACACGATCTTTGTTGAAGAGTCTGTAGCCATCTATGTTGTATTCGGAACTTAAATCAATATTTGTGGTGTCGATAATTGTTCCGGTTATAGTAATTATGTAAAAATTTTCTGTTAGAGCAAGACATCTCAGTTCATCAAATTTGCTTCTTAGGCTCCGCGCATTGAAACTAAGGATTTTTAAGAGAGAGAGAGAGAGAGAGAGAGAGAGAGAGAGAGAGAGAGAGAGAGAGAGAGAGAGAGAGAGAGAGAGAGAGAGAGAGAGAGAGAGAGAGAGAGAGAGAGAGAGAGTTTCCGGAAATGAGGAAAAGAAGAAGCATTACCTTTACATTTCACCGCTGCACAAAATGCCAGTGGGTTCCGGGCGGCTGCTGGACTGGCCTTTGTTCCCCGCGCTCCGCATTGATGAACACTTGCCGGCCGGGGGAGGCGAGGATGAGTTAATTAGCCGCCTCACTCATCATCTCTTAGGCGGAGCAGGAGAGCCTCAGGTAAACTCACCTCTGGCTGGTAGTGGTGACGTCGCCGATGATGAGCAGCGGCGGGAAGGTGCAGTTTTGACTGTGCTGAAAATAATAACTACGTACAGTCGAGGAAAGACATTTCACTTTTTTGGTGGAATCATTCTTCAGAAAATACATAAATCATCATCATCCTCGTGGTGTGCATTTCGAAAAAAAATTCACTGCGTTGGTGCAGTTTCTCTAAAATAAAATAAAATAAATTGCCTTGTCAAGTTGTGTTCAAGCCTCAAGACCCGCAGGTGCTGATGGTGCCTTCACCTTGGAGCGAGAGGCGTCACCCTCTGGCGTGAGGCACACTTGAGTCCCCTCGCGCTGGTGAGGGGGCGGAGGCACTGCGTTGCATTACCTGGCGGGGACAGGTGTTCATCTATTTTTAGTGACGAAGACTGGGACTGGGCGGGTAGGCACTAGACTGAGGGTAAATTATATATCTTTTTCAAATATCTAGAAAATAATATATATATATATATATATATATATATATATATATATATATATATATATATATATATATATATATATATATATATATATATATATATATATATATATATATATATATATATATATATATATATATATATATTTAAATTACCGTTGCGTAAATAGGATGA
>NC_066516.1:11398598-11478598 GCF_024679095.1 Eriocheir sinensis
AAAGTAGCAGTGGTAGTTTAGTACTCGTGGTAAAGGAGCAGTGGTAGTTTAGTACTCGTGGTAAAGTAGCAGTGGTAGTTTAGTACTCGTGGTAAAGGAGCAGTGGTAGTTTAGTACTCGTGGTAAAGGAGCAGTGGTAGTTTAGTACTCGTGGTAAAGGAGCAGTGGTAGTTTAGTACTCTTGGTAAAGTAGCAGTGGTAATTTAGTACTCGTGGTAAAGTACTCGTGGTATTTTAGTACTCGTGGTAAAGTACTCGTGGTAGTATAGTACTCGTGGTAAAGTACTCGTGGTAGTTTAGTACTCGTGGTAAAGTAGCAGTGGTAATTTAGTACTCGTGGTAAAGTAGCAGTGGTAGTTTAGTACTCGTGGTAAAGGAGCAGTGGTAGTTTAGTACTCGTGGTAAAGGAGCAGTGGGAGTTTAGTACTCGTGGTAAAGTACTCGTGGTATTTTAGTACTCGTGGTAAAGGAGCAGTGGTAGTTTAGTACTCGTGTTAAAGTAGCAGTGGTAGTTTAGTACTCGTGGTAAAGGAGCAGTGGTAGTTTAGTACTCGTGGTAAAGGAACAGTGGTAGTTTAGTACTCGTGGTAAAGGAGCAGTGGTAGTTTAGTACTCGTGGTAAAGGAACAGTGGTAGTTTAGTACTCGTGGTAAAGGAGCAGTGGTAGTTTATTACTAGTGGTAAAGGAGCAGTGGTAGTTTAGTACTCGTGGTAAAGTAGCAGTGGTAGTTTAGTACTCGTGGTAAATTAGCAGTGGTAGTTTAGTCCTCGTGGTAAAGGAGCAGTGGTAGTTTAGTACTCGTGGTAAAGTAGCAGTGGTAGTTTAGTACTCGTGGTAAAGGAGCAGTGGTAGTTTAGTACTCGTGGTAAAGGAGCAGTGATAGTTTAGTACTCGTTTTAAAGTAGCAGTGGTAGTTTAGTACTCGTGGTAAAGTAGCAGTGGTAGTTTAGTACTCGTGGTAAAGTAGCAGTGGTAGTTTAGTACTCGTGGTAAAGTAGCAGTGGTAGTTTAGTACTCGTGGTAAAGGAGCAGTGGTAGTTTAGTACTCGTGGTAAAGTAGCAGTGGTAGTTTAGCACTCGTGGTAAAGTAGCAGTGGTAGTTTAGTACTCGTGGTAAAGTAGCAGTGGTAATTTAGTCCTCGTGGTAAAGGAGCAGTGGTAGTTTAGTACTCGTGGTAAAGTAGCAGTGGTAGTTTAGTACTCGTGGTAAAGGAGCAGTGGTAGTTTAGTACTCGTGGTAAAGGAGCAGTGGTAGTTTAGTACTCGTGGTAAAAGAGCAGTGGTAGTTTAGTACTCGTGGTAAAGTAGCAGTGGTAGTTTAGTACTCGTGGTAAAGTAGCAGTGGTAGTTTAGTACTCGTGGTAAAGTAGCAGTGGTAGTTTAGTACTCGTGGTAAAGGAGCAGTGGTAGTTTAGTACTCGTGGTAAAAGAGCAGTGGTAGTTTAGTACTCGTGGTAAAATAGCAGTGGTAGTTTAGTACTCGTGGTAAAAGAGCAGTGGTAGTTTAGTACTCGTGGTAAAATAGCAGTGGTAGTTTAGTACTCGTGGTAAAGTAGCAGTGATAGTTTAGTACTCGTGGTAAAGTAACAGTGGTAGTTTAGTACTCGTGGTAAAATAGCAGTGGTAGTTTAGTACTCGTGGTAAAGTAATAGTGGTAGTTTAGTACTCGTGGTAAAATAGCAGTGGTAGTTTAGTACTCGTGGTAAAGTAGCAGTGATAGTTTAGTACTCGTGGTAAAGTAACAGTGGTAGTTTAGTACTCGTGGTAAAGTAGCAGTGATAGTTTAGTACTCGTGGTAAAGTAACAGTGGTAGTTTAGTACTCGTGGTAAAATAGCAGTGGTAGTTTAGTACTCGTGGTAAAAGAGCAGTGGTAGTTTAGTACTCGTGGTAAAGGAGCAGTGGTAGTTTAGTACTCGTGGTAAATGAGCAGTGGTAGTTTAGTACTCGTGGTAAAGGAGGAGTGGTAGTTTAGTACTCGTGGTAAAGGAGCAGTGGTAGTTTAGTACTCGTGGTAAAGGAGCAGTGGTAGTTTAGTACTCGTGGTAAAAGAGCAGTGGTAGTTTAGTACTCGTGGTAAAATAGCAGTGGTAGTTTAGTACTCGTGGTAAAAGAGCAGTGGTAGTTTAGTACTCGTGGTAAGGTAGCAGTGGTAGTTTAGTACTCGTGGTAAAGTAGCAGTGGTAGTTTAGTACTCGTGGTAAAGGAGCAGTGGTAGTTTAGTACTCGTGGTAAAGGAACAGTGGTAGTTTAGTACTCGTGGTAAAGGAGCAGTGGTAGTTTAGTACTCGTGGTAAAGTAGCAGTGGTAGTTTAGTACTCGTGGTAAAGTAACAGTGGTAGTTTAGTACTCGTGGTAAAGGAGCAGTGTTAGTTAAGTACTCTTGGTAAAGGAGCAGTGGTAGTTTAGTACTCGTGGTAAAGTAGCATTGGTAGTTTAGTACTCGTGGTAAAGGAGGAGTGGTAGTTTAGTACTTGTGGTAAAGTAGCAGTGGTAGTTTAGTACTCGTTGTAAAGTAGCAGTGGTAGATAAGTACTCGTGGTAAAGGAGCGGTGGTAGTTTAGTACTCGTGGTAAAGTAGCAGTGGTAGTTTAGTACTCGTGGTAAAGTACTCGTGGTAGTTTAGTACTCGTGTTAAAGTAGCAGTGGTAGTTTAGTACTCGTGGTAAAGGAGCAGTGGTAGTTTAGTACTCGTGGTAAAGGAGCAGTGGTAGTTTAGTACTCGTGGTAAAGGAGCAGTGGTAGTTTAGTACTCGTGGTAAAGTAGCAGTGGTAGTTTAGTACTCGTGGTAAAGGAGCAGTGGTAGTTTAGTTCTCGTGGTAAAGGAGCAGTTGTAGTTTAGTACTCGTGATAAAGGAGCAGTGGTAGTTTAGTACTCGTGGTAAAGTAGCAGTGGTAGTTTAGTACTCGTGGTAAAGGAGCAGTGGTAGTTTAGTACTCGTGGTAAAGGAGCAGTGGTAGTTTAGTACTCGTGGTAAAGGAGCAGTGGTAGTTTAGTACTCTTGGTAAAGTAGCAGTGGTAATTTAGTACTCGTGGTAAAGTACTCGTGGTATTTTAGTACTCGTGGTAAAGTACTCGTGGTAGTATAGTACTCGTGGTAAAGTACTCGTGGTAGTTTAGTACTCGTGGTAAAGTAGCAGTGGTAATTTAGTACTCGTGGTAAAGTAGCAGTGGTAGTTTAGTACTCGTGGTAAAGGAGCAGTGGTAGTTTAGTACTCGTGGTAAAGGAGCAGTGGGAGTTTAGTACTCGTGGTAAAGTACTCGTGGTATTTTAGTACTCGTGGTAAAGGAGCAGTGGTAGTTTAGTACTCGTGTTAAAGTAGCAGTGGTAGTTTAGTACTCGTGGTAAAGGAGCAGTGGTAGTTTAGTACTCGTGGTAAAGAAGCAGTGGTAGTTTAGTACTCGTGGTAGAGGAACAGTGGTAGTTTAGTACTCGTGGTAAAGGAGCAGTGGTAGTTTAGTACTCGTGGTAAAGTAGCAGTGGTAGTTTAGTACTCGTGGTAAAGGAGCAGTGGTAGTTTAGTACTCGTGGTAAAGGAACAGTGGTAGTTTAGTACTCGTGGTAAAGGAGCAGTGGTAGTTTAGTACTCGTGGTAAAGTAGCAGTGGTAATTTAGTACTCGTGGTAAAGTAGCAGTGGTAGTTTAGTACTCGTGGTAAAGGAGCAGTGGTAGTTTAGTACTCGTGGTAAAGGAACAGTGGTAGTTTAGTACTCGTGGTAAAGGAGCAGTGGTAGTTTAGTACTCGTGGTAAAGGAACAGTGGTAGTTTAGTACTCGTGGTAAAGGAGCAGTGGTAGTTTATTACTAGTGGTAAAGGAGCAGTGGTAGTTTAGTACTCGTGGTAAAGTAGCAGTGGTAGTTTAGTACTCGTGGTAAATTAGCAGTGGTAGTTTAGTCCTCGTGGTAAAGGAGCAGTGGTAGTTTAGTACTCGTGGTAAAGGAGCAGTGGTAGTTTAGTACTCGTGGTAAAGTAGCAGTGGTAGTTTAGTACTCGTGGTAAAGTAGCAGTGGTAGTTTAGTACTCGTGGTAAAGTAGCAGTGGTAGTTTAGTACTCGTGGTAAAAGAGCAGTGGTAGTTTAGTACTCGTGGTAAAGTAGCAGTGGTAGTTTAGTACTCGTGGTAAAGTAGCAGTGTTAGTTTAGTACTCGTGGTAAAGGAGCAGTGGTAGTTTAGTACTCGTGGTAAAGGAGCAGTGGTAGTTTAGTACTCGTGGTAAAGTAGCAGTGGTAGTTTAGTACTCGTGGTAAAGGAGCAGTGGTAGTTTAGTACTCGTGGTAAAGGAGCAGTGGTAGTTTAGTACTCGTGGTAAACGAGCAGTGGTAGTTTAGTACTCGTGGTAAAGTAGCAGTGGTAGTTTAGTACTCGTGGTAAAGTAGCAGTGGTAGTTTAGTACTCGTGGTAAAGTAGCAGTGGTAGTTTAGTACTCGTGGTAAAGGAGCAGTGGTAGTTTAGTACTCGTGGTAAAAGAGCAGTGGTAGTTTAGTACTCGTGGTAAAATAGCAGTGGTAGTTTAGTACTCGTGGTAAAAGAGCAGTGGTAGTTTAGTACTCGTGGTAAAATATCAGTGGTAGTTTAGTACTCGTGGTAAAGTAGCAGTGATAGTTTAGTACTCGTGGTAAAGTAACAGTGGTAGTTTAGTACTCGTGGTAAAATAGCAGTGGTAGTTTAGTACTCGTGGTAAAGTAGCAGTGGTAGTTTAGTACTCGTGGTAAAATAGCAGTGGTAGTTTAGTACTCGTGGTAAAGTAGCAGTGATAGTTTAGTACTCGTGGTAAAGTAACAGTGGTAGTTTAGTACTCGTGGTAAAGTAGCAGTGATAGTTTAGTACTCGTGGTAAAGTAACAGTGGTAGTTTAGTACTCGTGGTAAAATAGCAGTGGTAGTTCAGTACTCGTGGTAAATGAGCAGTGGTAGTTTAGTACTCGTGGTAAAGGAGGAGTGGTAGTTTAGTACTCGTGGTAAAGGAGCAGTGGTAGTTTAGTACTCGTGGTAAAGGAGAAGTGGTAGTTTAGTACTCGTGGTAAAAGAGCAGTGGTAGTTTAGTACTCGTGGTAAAGCAGTGTTAGTTAAGTACTAGTGGTAAACGAGCAGTGGTAGTTTAGTACTCGTGGTAAAGTAGCAGTGGTAGTTTAGTACTCGTGGTAAAGGAGCAGTGGTAGTTTAGTACTCGTGGTAAGGTAGCAGTGGTAGTTTAGTACTCGTGGTAAAGTAGCAGTGGTAGTTTAGTACTCGTGGTAAAGGAGCAGTGGTAGTTTAGTACTCGTGGTAAAGGAACAGTGGTAGTTTAGTACTCGTGGAAAAGGAGCAGTGGTAGTTTAGTACTCGTGGTAAAGTAGCAGTGGTAGTTTAGTACTCGTGGTAAAGTAACAGTGGTAGTTTAGTACTCGTGGTAAAGGAGCAGTGTAGTTTAGTACTCTTGGTAAAAGCAGTGGTAGTTTAGTACTCGTGGTAAAGTAGCAGTGGTAGTTTAGCACTCGTGGTAAAGTAGCAGTGGTAGTTTAGTACTCGTGGTAAAGTAGCAGTGGTAGTTTAGTACTCGTGGTAAAAGTAGCAGTGGTAGTTTAGTACTCGTGGTAAAGTAGCAGTGGTAGTTTAGTACTCGTGGTAAAGTAGCAGTGGTAGTTTAGTACTCGTGGTAAAGTAGCAGTGGTAGTTTAGTACTCGTGGTAAAGTAGCAGTGGTAGTTTAGTACTCGTGGTAAAGGAGCAGTGGTAGTTTAGTACTCGTGGAAAGGTACTCGTGGTATTTTTGTACTCGTGGTAAAGAAGCAGTGGTAGTTTAGTACTCGTGGTAAAGTAGCAGTGGTAGTTTAGTACTCGTGGTAAAGTAGCAGTGGTAGTTTAGTACTCGTGGTAAAGGAGCAGTGGTAGTTTAGTACTCGTGGTAAAGGAGCAGTGGTAGTTTAGTACTCGTGGTAAAGTAGCAGTGGTAGTTTAGTACTCGTGGTAAAGGAGCAGTGGTAGTTTAGTACTCGTGGTAAAGGAGCAGTGGTAGTTTAGTACTCGTGGTAAAGGAGCAGTGGTAGTTTAGTACTCGTGGTAAAGTAGCAGTGGTAGTTTAGTACTCGTGGTAAAGTACTCGTGGTAGTTTAGTACTCGTGGTAAAAGTACAGTGGTAGTTAGTACTCGTGGTAAAGTACTCGTGGTAGTTTAGTACTCGTGGTAAAGTAGAAGTGGTAGTTTAGTACTCGTGGTAAAGTAGCAGTGGTAGTTGAGTACTCGTGGTAACAGTGGTATTTTAGTACTCGTGGTAAAGTAGCAGTGGTAGTTTAGTACTCGTGGTAAAGGAGCAGTGGTAGTTTAGTACTCGTGGTAAAGTAGCAGTGGTAGTTTAGTACTCGTGGTAAAGGAGCAGTGGTAGTTTAGTACTCGTGGTAAAGTAGCAGTGGTAGTTTAGTACTCGTGGTAAAGTAGCAGTGGTAGTTTAGTACTCGTGGTAAAGTAGCAGTGGTAGTTTAGTACTCGTGGTAAAGTAGCAGTGGTAGTTTAGTACTCGTGGTAAAAGAGCAGTGGTAGTTTAGTACTCGTGGTAAAGTAGCAGTGGTAGTTTAGTACTCGTGGTAAAGGAGCAGTGGTAGTTTAGTACTCGTGGTAAAGGAGCAGTGGTAGTTTAGTACTCGTGGTAAAGTAGCAGTGGTAGTTTAGTACTCGTGGTAAAGTAACAGTGGTAGTTTAGTACTCGTGGTAAAATAGCAGTGGTAGTTTAGTACTCGTGGTAAAGTAACAGTGGTAGTTTAGTACTCGTGGTAAAATAGCAGTGGTAGTTTAGTACTCGTGGTAAAGTAGCAGTGATAGTTTAGTACTCGTGGTAAAGTAACAGTGGTAGTTTAGTACTCGTGGTAAAGTAGCAGTGATAGTTTAGTACTCGTGGTAAAGTAACAGTGGTAGTTTAGTACTCGTGGTAAAATAGCAGTGGTAGTTTAGTACTCGTGGTAAAAGAGCAGTGGTAGTTTAGTACTCGTGGTAAAGGAGCAGTGGTAGTTTAGTACTCGTGGTAAATGAGCAGTGGTAGTTTAGTACTCGTGGTAAAGGAGCAGTGGTAGTTTAGTACTCGTGGTAAAGGAGCAGTGGTAGTTTAGTACTCGTGGTAAAGTAGCAGTGGTAGTTTAGTACTCGTGGTAAAAGAGCAGTGGTAGTTTAGTACTCGTGGTAAAGTAGCAGTGGTAGTTTAGTACTCGTGGTAAAGGAGCAGTGGTAGTTTAGTACTCGTGGTAAGGTAGCAGTGGTAGTTTAGTACTCGTGGTAAAGTAGCAGTGGTAGTTTAGTACTCGTGGTAAATGATCAGTGGTAGTTTAGTACTCGTGGTAAATGAGCAGTGGTAGTTTAGTACTCGTGGTAAAGGAGCAGTGGTAGTTTAGTACTCGTGGTAAAGTAGCAGTGGTAGTTTAGTACTCGTGGTAAAGTAACAGTGGTAGTTTAGTACTCGTGGTAAAGGAGCAGTGGTAGTTTAGTACTCGTGGTAAAGGACCAGTGTTAGTTTAGTACTCGTGGTAAAAAGCAGTGGTAGTTTAGTACTCGTGGTAAAGGAGTGTTAGTTTAGTACTCGTGGTAAAGTAGCAGTGGTAGTTTAGTACTCGTTGTAAAGTAGCAGTGGTAGTTTAGTACTCGTGGTAAAGGAGCAGTGGTAGTTTAGTACTCGTGGTAAAGTAGCAGTGGTAGTTTAGTACTCGTGGTAAAGTAGCAGTGGTAGTTTAGTACTCGTGGTAAAGTAGCAGTGGTAGTTTAGTACTCGTGGTAAAGGACGAGTGGTTGTTTAGTACTCGTGGTAAAGAGCAGTGGTAGTTTAGTACTCGTGGTAAAGTAGCAGTGGTAGTTTAGTACTCGTGGTAAAGTAGCAGTGGTAGTTTAGTACTCGTGGTAAAGGAGCAGTGGTAGTTTAGTACTCGTGGTAAAGGAGCAGTGGTAGTTTAGTACTCGTGGTAAAGGAGCAGTGGTAGTTTAGTACTCGTGGTAAAGTAGCAGTGGTAGTTTAGTACTCGTGGTAAAGTAGCAGTGGTAGTTTAGTACTCGTGGTAAAGGAGCAGTGGTAGTTTAGTACTCGTGGTAAAGGAGCAGTGGTAGTTTAGTACTCGTGGTAAAAGAGCAGTGGTAGTTTAGTACTCGTGGTAAAGTAGCAGTGGTTTAGTACTCGTGGTAAAGTAGCAGTGGTAGTTTAGTACTCGTGGTAAAAGTAGCAGTGGTAGTTTAGTACTCGTGGTAAAGTAGCAGTTGTAGTTTAGTACTCGTGGTAAAGTAGCAGTGGTAGTTTAGTACTCGTGGTAAAGCAGTGGTAGTTTAGTACTCGTGGTAAAGTAGCAGTGGTAGTTTAGTACTCGTGGTAAAGTAGCAGTGGTAGTTTAGTACTCGTGGTAAAGTAGCAGTGGTAGTTTAGTACTCGTGGTAAAGTAGCAGTGGTAGTTTAGTACTCGTGGTAAAGGAGCAGTGGTAGTTTAGTACTCGTGGTAAAGTAGCAGTGGTAGTTTAGTACTCGTGGTAAAGGAGCAGTGGTAGTTTAGTACTCGTGGTAAAGTAGCAGTGGTAGTTTAGTACTCGTGGTAAAGGAGCAGTGGTAGTTTAGTACTCGTGGTAAAGTAGCAGTGGTAGTTTAGTACTCGTGGTAAAGTAGCAGTGGTAGTTTAGTACTCGTGGTAAAGAAGCAGTGGTAGTTTAGTACTCGTGGGAAAGCAGTGGTAGTTTAGTACTCGTGGTAAAGCAGCAGTGGTAGTTTAGTACTCGTGGTAAAGTAGCAGTGGTAGTTTAGTACTCGTGGTAAAGTAGCAGTGGTAGTTTAGTACTCGTGGTAAAGTAGCAGTGGTAGTTTAGTACTCGTGGTAAAGTAGCAGTGGTAGTTTAGTACTCGTGGAAAAATAGCAGTGGTAGTTTAGTACTCGTGGTAAAGTAGCAGTGGTAGTTTAGTACTCGTGGTAAAGTAGCAGTGGTAGTTTAGTACTCGTGGTAAAGTAGCAGTGGTAGTTTAGTACTCGTGGTAAAGTAGCAGTGGTAGTTTAGTACTCGTGGTAAAATAGCAGTGGTAGTTTAGTACTCGTGGTAAAGTAGCAGTGGTAGTTTAGTACTCGTGGTAAAGTAGCAGTGGTAGTTTAGTACTCGTGGTAAAGTAGCAGTGGTAGTTTAGTACTCGTGGTAAAGGAGCAGTGGTAGTTTAGTACTCGTGGTAAAGGAGCAGTGGTAGTTTAGTACTCGTGGTAAAGTAGCAGTGGTAGTTTAGTACTCGTGGTAAAGTAGCAGTGGTAGTTTAGTACTCGTGGTAAAGTAGCAGTGGTAGTTTAGTACTCGTGGTAAAGAGCAGTGGTAGTTTAGTATTCGTGGTAAAAGTAGCAGTGGTAGTTTAGTACTCGTGGTAAAGTAGCAGTGGTAGTCTAGTACTCGTGGTAAAATAGCAGTGGTAGTTTAGTACTCGTGGTAAAAGCAGTGGTAGTTTAGTACTCGTGGTAAAGAGCAGTGGTAGTTTAGTACTCGTGGTAAAGGAGCAGTGGTAGTTTAGTACTCGTGGTAAAGTAGCAGTGGTAGTTTAGTACTCGTGGTAAAGTAGCAGTGGTAGTTTAGTACTCGTGGTAAAGTAGCAGTGGTAGTTTAGTACTCGTGGTAAAGTAGCAGTGGTAGTTTAGTACTCGTGGTAAAGGAGCAGTGGTAGTTTAGTACTCGTGGTAAAGGAGCAGTGGTAGTTTAGTACTCGTGGTAAAGTAGCAGTGGTAGTTTAGTACTCGTGGTAAAGTAGCAGTGGTAGTTTAGTACTCGTGGTAAAGTAGCAGTGGTAGTTTAGTACTCGTGGTAAAAGCAGTGGTAGTTTAGTACTCGTGGTAAAGTAGCAGTGGTAGTTTAGTACTCGTGGTAAAAAGCAGTGGTAGTTTAGTACTCGTGGTAAAGGAGCAGTGGTAGTTTAGAACTCGTGGTAAAGTACCAGTGGTAGTTTAGTACTCGTGGTAAAGTAGCAGTGGTAGTTTAGTACTCGTGGTAAAAGCAGTGGTAGTTTAGTACTCGTGGTAAAGTAGCAGTGGTAGTTTAGTACTCGTGGTAAAGGAGCAGTGGTAGTTTAGTACTCGTGGTAAAGTAGCAGTGGTAGTTTAGTACTCGTGGTAAAGTAACAGTGGTAGTTTAGTACTCGTGGTAAAGTAGCAGTGGTAGTTTAGTACTCGTGTTAAAGTACAGTGGTAGTTTAGTACTCGTGGTAAAAGGAGCAGTGGGCGTTTAGTACTGGTGGTAAAGTAGCAGTGGTAGTCTAGTACTCGTGGTAAAGTATCAGTGGTAGTCTAGTACTCGTGGTAAAGTAGCAGTGGTAGTTTAGTACTCGTGGTAAAGTAGCAGTGGTAGTTTAGTACTCGTGGTAAAAGGAGCAGTGGTAGTTTAGTACTCGTGGTAAAGCAGTGGTAGTTTAGTACTCGTGGTAAAGCAGTGGTAGTTTAGTACTCGTGGAAAAGTAGCAGTGGTAGTTTAGTACTCGTGGTAAAGGAGCAGTGGTAGTTTAGTACTCGTGGTAAAGGCAGTGGTAGTTTAGTACTCGTGGTAAAGTAGCAGTGGTAATTTAGTACTTGTGGTAAAGGAGAAGTGGTGGTTTAGTACTCGTGGTAAAGTAGAAGTGGTAGTTTAGTACTCGTGGTAAAAAGGCAGTGGTAGTTTAGTACTCGTGGTAAAGGGCAGTGGTAGTTTAGTACTCGTGGTAAAGTAGCAGTGGTAGTTTAGTACTCGTGGTAAAGTAGCAGTGGTAGTTTAGTACTATACGTAAAGTAGCAGTGTTAGTCTATTACACTTTGTAAATTACCAGTGGTAGTTTAGTACTCGTGGTAAAGGAGCAGTGGTAGTTTAGTACTCGTGGTAAAAGCAGTGGTAGTTTAGTACTCGTGGTAAAGAGCAGTGGTAGTTTAGTACTCGTGGTAAAAGAGCAGTGGTAGTTTAGTACTCGTGGTAAAGTAGCAGTGGTAGTTTAGTACTCGTGGTAAAACAGTGGTAGTTTAGTACTCGTGGTAAAGTAGCAGTGGTAGTTTAGTACTCGTGGTAAAGTAGCAGTGGTAGTTTAGTACTCGTGGTAAAGGAGCAGTGGTAGTTTAGTACTCGTGGTAAAGTAGCAGTGGTAGTTTAGTACTCGTGGTAAAGTAGCAGTGGTAGTTTAGTACTCGTGGTAAAGGAGCAGTGGTAGTTTAGTACTCGTGGTAAAGTAGCAGTGGTAGTTTAGTACTCGTGCGAAAGGAGCAGTGGTAGTTTAGTACTCGTGGTAAAGTAGCAGTGGTAGTTTAGTACTCGTGGTAAAGTATCAGTGGTAGTTTAGTACTCGTGGTAAATTAACAGTGGTATTTTAGTACTTGTGGTAAAGGACCAGTTGTAGTTTAGTACTCGTTGTAAAGTAGCAGTGGTAGTTTAGTACTCGTGGTAAAGTAGCAGTGGTAGTTTAGTACTCGTGGTAAAGTAGCAGTGGTAGTTTAGTACTCGTGGTAAAGGAGCAGTGGTAGTTTAGTACTCGTGGTAAAAGAGCAGTGATAGTTTAGTACTCGTGGTAAAGGAGCAGTGGTCGTTTAGTACTTGTGGTAAAGTAGCAGTGGTAGTTTAGTACTCGTGGTAAAGTAGCAGTGGTAGTCTAGTACTCGTGGTAAAATAGCAGTGGTAGTTTAGTACTCGTGGTAAAGTAGCAGTGGTAGTTTAGTACTTGTGGAAAAGTAGCAGTGGTAGTTTAGTACTCGTGGTAAAGGAGCAGTGGTAGTTTAGTACTCGTGGTAAAGTAGCAGTGTTAGTTTAGTACTCGTGGTAAAGTAGCAGTGGTAGTTTAGTACTCGTGGTAACGTAGCAGTGGTAGTTTAGTACTCGTGGTAAAGTAGCAGTGGTAGTTTAGTACTCGTGGTAAAGTAGCAGTGGTAGTTTTAGTACTCGTGGTAAAAGCAGTGGTAGTTTAGTACTCGTGGTAAAGAGCAGTGGTAGTTTAGTCGTCGTGGTAAAGGAGCAGTGGTAGTTTAGTACTCGTGGTAAAGTAGCAGTGGTAGTTTAGTACTCGTGGTAAACTAGCAGTGGTAGTTTAGTACTCGTGGTAAAGTAGCAGTGGTAGTTTAGTACTCGTGGTAAAGTAGCAGTGGTAGTTTAGTACTCGTGGTAAAGTAGCAGTGGTAGTTTAGTACTTGTGGTAAAAAGCAGTGGTAGTTTAGTACTCGTGGTAAAGTAGCAGTGGTAGTTTAGTACTCGTGGTAAAGTAGCAGTGGTAGTTTAGTACTCGTGGTAAAGTAGCAGTGGTAGTTTAGTACTCGTGGTAAAGGAGCAGTGGTAGTTTAGTACTCGTGGTAAAAGAGCAGTGGTAGTTTAGTACTCGTGGTAAAAGAGCAGTGGTAGTTTAGTACTCGTGGTAAAGTAGCAGTGGTAGTTTAGTACTCGTGGTAAATTAGCAGTGGTAGTTTAGTACTCGTGGTAAAGTAGCAGTGGTAGTTTAGTATTCGTGGTAAAGGAGCAGTTGTAGTTTAGTACTCGTGATAAAGGGCAGTGGTAGTTTAGTACTCGTGGTAAAGTAGCAGTGGTAGTTTAGTACTCGTGGTAAAGTAGCAGTGGTAGTTTAGTACTCGTGGTAAAGGAGCAGTGGTAGTTTAGTACTCGTGGTAAAGTAGCAGTGGTAGTTTAGTACTCGTGGTAAAGTAGCAGTGGTAGTTTAGTACTCGTGGTAAAGTAGCAGTGGTAGTTTAGTACTCGTGGTAAAGTAACAGTGGTAGTTTAGTACTCGTGGTAAAATAGCAGTGGTAGTTTAGTACTCGTGGTAAAGTAGCAGTGGTAGTTTAGTACTCGTGGTAAAGTAGCAGTGGTAGTTTAGTACTCGTGGTAAAGGAGCAGTGGTAGTTTAGTACTCGTGGTAAAGTAGCAGTGGTAGTTTAGTACTGGTGGTAAAGAATAAGAGGTAGTATAGTACTCGTGTTAAAGTAGCAGTGGTAGTTTAGTACTCGTGGTAAAGTAGCAGTGGTAGTTTAGTACTCGTGGTAAAGTAGCAGTGGTAGTTTAGTACTCGTGGTAAAGTAGCAGTGGTAGTTTAGTACTCGTGGTAAAAGAGCAGTGGTAGTTTAGTACTCGTGGTAAAGTAGCAGTGGTAGTTTAGTACTCGTGGTAAAGTAGCAGTGGTAGTTTAGTACTCGTGGTAAAAGTAGCAGTGGTAGTTTAGTACTCGTGGTAAAGTAGCAGTGGTAGATTAGTACTCGTGTTAAAGTAGCAGTGGTAGTTTAGTACTCGTGGTAAAAGCAGTGGTAGATTAGTACTCGTGGTAAAGTAGCAGTGGTAGTCTAGTACTCGTGGTAAAGTAGCAGTGGTAGTCTAGTACTCGTGGTAAAGTAGCAGTGGTAGTTTAGTATTCGTGGTAAAAGAGCAGTGGTCGTTTAGTACTTGTGGTAAAGTAGCAGTGGTAGTTTAGTACTCGTGGTAAAGGAGCAGTGGTAGTTTAGTACTCGTGGTAAAGTAGCAGTGGTAGTTTAGTACTCGTGGAAAAGTATCAGTGGTAGTTTAGTACTCGTAGTAAAAGAGCAGTGGTAGTTTAGTACTCGTGGTAAAGTAGCAGTGGTAGTTTAGTACTCGTGGTAAAGTAGTAGTGGTAGTTTATTACTCGTGGTAAAAGACAGTGGTAGTTTAGTACTCGTGGTAAAGTAGCAGTGGTAGTTTAGTACTCGTGGTAAAGTTGCAGTGGTAGTTGAGTACTCGTGGTAAAGTAGCAGTGGTAGTTTAGTACTCGTGGTAAAGTAGCAGTGGTAGTTTAGTACTCGTGTAAAAGTAACAGTTGTATTTTAGTACTCGTGGTAAAGGGCAGTGGTAGTTTAGTACTCGTGGTAAAAGCAGTGGTAGTTTAATTACTCGTGGTAAAGCAGTGGTAGTTTAGTACTCGTGGTAAAGGAGCAGTGGTAGTTTAGTACTCGTGGTAAAGTAGCAGTGGTAGTTTAGTACTCGTGGTAAAGTAGCAGTGGTAGTTTAGTACTCGTGGTAAAAGGGCAGTGGTAGTTTAGTACTCGTGGTAAAGTAGCAGTGGTAGTTTAGTACTCGTGGTAATTTAGAAGTGGTAGTTTAGTACTAGTGGTAAAGTAGCAGTGGTAGTTTAGTACTCGTGGTAAAGTAGCAGTGGTAGTTTAGTACTCGTGGTAAAGTAGCAGTGGTAGTTTAGTACTCGTGGTAAAGTAGCAGTGGTAGTTTAGTACTCGTGGTAAAGGAACAGTGGTAGTTTAGTACTCGTGGTAAAGGAGCAGTGGTAGTTTAGTACTCGTGGTAAAGTAGCAGTGGTAGTTTAGTACTCGTGGTAAAGTAGCAGTGGTAGTTTAGTACTCGTGGTAAAGGAGCAGTGGTAGTTTAGTACTCGTGGTAAAGTAGCAGTGGTAGTTTAGTACTCGTGGTAAAGGAGCAGTGGTAGTTTAGTACTCGTGGTAAAGTAGCAGTGGTAGTTTAGCACTCGTGGTAAAGTAGCAGTGGTAGTTTAGTACTCGTGGTAAAGTAGCAGTGGTATTTTAGTACTCGTGGTAAAAGCAGTGGTAGTTTAATACTCGTGGTAAAGTAGCAGTGGTAGTTTAGTCCTCGTGTTAAAGTAGCAGTGGTAGTTTAGTACTCGTGGTAAAGTAGCAGTGGTAGTTTAGTACTCGTGTTAAAGTAGCAGTGGTAGTTTAGTACTCGTGGTAAAGTAGCAGTGGTAGTTTAGTACTCGTGGTAAAGTATCAGTGGTAGTTTAGTACTCGTGGTAAAATAGCAGTGGTAGTTTAGTACTCGTGGTAAAGTAAGTGGTAGTTTAGTACTCGTGGTAAAAGAGCAGTGGTAGTTTAGTACTCGTGGTAAAGTAGCAGTGGTAGTTTAGTACTCGTGGTAAAGTAGCAGTGGTAGTTTAGTACTCGTGGTAAAGTAGCAGTGGTAGTTTAGTACTCGTGGTAAAGTAGCAGTGGTAGTTTAGTACTCGTGGTAAAATAGCAGTGGTAGTTTAGTACTCGTGGTAAAGTAACAGTGGTAGTTTAGTACTCGTGGTAAAATAGCAGTGGTAGTTTAGTACTCGTGGTAAGGTAGCAGTGGTAGTTTAGTACTCGTGGTAAAAGCAGTGGTAGTTTAGTACTCGTGGTAAAGAGCAGTGGTAGTTTAGTACTCGTGGTAAAGTAGCAGTGGTAGTTTAGTACTCGTGGTAAAGAGCAGTGGTAGTTTAGTACTCGTTGTAAAGTAGCAGTGGTAGTTTAGTACTCGTGGTAAAGTAGCAGTGGTAGTTTAGTACTCGTGGTAAAGTAGCAGTGGTAGTTTAGTACTCGTGGTAAAGTAGCAGTGGTAGTTTAGTACTCGTGGTAAAGTAGCAGTGGTCGTTTAGTACTCGTGGTAAAGGCAGTGGTATTTTTGTACTCGTGGTAAAGTAGCAGTGGTAGTTTAGTACTCGTGGTAAAGGAGCAGTGGTAGTTTAGTACTCGTGGTAAAGTAGCAGTGGTAGTTTAGTACTCGTGGTAAAGTAGCAGTGGTAGTTTAGTACTCTTGGTAAAGTAGCAGTGGTAGTTTAGTACTCGTGGTAAAGTAGCAGTGGTAGTTTAGTACTCGTGGTAAAGTACTCGTCGTAGTTTGGTACTCGTGGTAAAGTAGCAGTGGTAACTTAGTACACGTGGTAAAGTAGCAGTGGTAGTTTAGTACTCGTGGTAAAGGAGCAGTGGTAGTTTAGTACTCGTGGTAAAGTAGCAGTGGTAGTTTAGTACTCGTGGTAAAGTAGCAGTGGTAGTTTAGTACTCGTGGTAAAGGAGCAGTGGTAGTTTAGTACTCATGGTAAAGTAGCAGTGGTAGTTTAGTACTCGTTATAAAGTAGCAGTGGTAGTTTAGTACTCGTGGTAAAGTAGCAGTGGTAGTTTAGTACTCGTGGTAAAGTAGCAGTGGTAGTTAAGTACTCGTGGTAAAGAAGCAGTGGTGGTTTAGTACTCGTGGTAAAGTAGCAGTGGTAGTTTAGTACTCGTGGTAAAGTAGCAGTGGTAGTTTAGTACTCGTGGTAAAGGAACAGTGGTAGTTTAGTACTCGTGGTAAAGGAGCAGTGGTAGTTTAGTACTCGTGGTAAAGGAGCAGTGGTAGTTTAGTACTCGTGGTAAAGGAGCAGTGGTAGTTTAGTACTCGTGGTAAAGTAGCAGTGGTAGTTTAGTACTCGTGGTAAAGTAGCAGTGGTAGTTTAGTACTCGTGGTAAAGTAGCAGTGGTAGTTTAGTACTCGTGGTAAAGTAGCAGTGGTAGTTTAGTACTCGTGGTAAAAGAGCAGTGGTAGTTTAGTACTCGTGGTAAAGTAGCAGTGGTAGTTTAGTACTCGTGGTAAAAGAGCAGTGGTAGTTTAGTACTCGTGGTAAAAGAGCAGTGGTAGTTTAGTACTCGTGGTAAAAGAGCAGTGGTAGTTTAGTACTCGTGGTAAAGTAGCAGTGGTAGTTTAGTACTCGTGGTAAAGTAGCAGTGGTAGTTTAGTACTCGTGGTAAAGTAGCAGTGGTAGTTTAGTACTCGTGGTAAAGTAGCAGTGGTAGTTTAGTACTCGTGGTAAAGGCAGTGGTAGTTTAGTACTCGTGGTAAAGTAGCAGTGGTAGTTTAGTACTCGTGGTAAAGACAGTGGTAGTTTAGTACTCGTGGTAAAGTAGCAGTTGTAGTTTAGTACTCGTGGTAAATGAGCAGTGTTAGTTTAGTACTCGTGGTAAAGTAGCAGTGGTAGTTTAGTACTCGTGGTAAAGCAGTGGTAGTTTAGTACTCGTGGTAAAGGAGCAGTGTTAGTTAAGTACTCGTGGTAAAGTAGCAGTGGTAGTTTAGTACTCGTGGTAAAGTAGCAGTGGTAGTTTAGTACTCGTGGTAAAGGAGCAGTGGTAGTTTAGTACTCGTGGTAAAGTAGCAGTGGTAGTTTAGTACTCGTGGTAAAGTAGCAGTGGTAGTTTAGTACTCGTGGTAAAGTAGCAGTGGTAGTTAAGTACTCGTGGTAAAAGAGCAGTGGTCGTTTAGTACTCGTGGTAAAGGACAGTGGTAGTTTAGTACTCGTGGTAAAGTAGCAGTGGTAGTTTAGTACTCGTGGTAAAGCAGTGGTAGTTTAGTACTCGTGGTAAAGTAGCAGTGGTAGTTTAGTACTCGTGGTAAAGGAGCAGTGGTAGTTTAGTACTCGTGGTAAAGTAGCAGTGGTAGTTTAGTACTCGTGGTAAAGTAGCAGTGGTAGTTTAGTACTCGTGGTAAAGTAGCAGTGGTAGTTTAGTACTCGTGGTAAATCACAAGTGGTAGTTTAGTACTCGTGGTAAAGTAGCAGTGGTAGTTTATTACTCGTGGTAAAATAGCAGTGGTAGTTTAGTACTCGTGGTAAAGAGCAGTGGTAGTTTAGTACTCGTGGTAAAGGAGCAGTGGTAGTTTAGTACTCGTGGTAAAGGAGCAGTGGTAGTTTAGTACTCGTGGTAAAGTAGCAGTGGTAGTTTAGTACTCGTGGTAAAGTAGCAGTGGTAGTTTAGTACTCGTGGTAAAGTAGCAGTGGTAGTTTAGTACTCGTGGTAAAAGTAGCAGTGGTAGTTTAGTACTCGTGGTAAAAAGCAGTGGTAGTTTAGTACTCGTGGTAAAGTAGCAGTGGTAGTTTAGTACTCGTGGTAAAGGAGCAGTGGTAGTTTAGTACTCGTGGTAAAGTAGCAGTGGTAGTTTAGTACTCGTGGTAAAGTAGCAGTGGTAGTTTAGTACTCGTGGTAAAGGAGCAGTGGTAGTTTAGTACTCGTGGTAAAGTAGCAGTGGTAGTTTAGTACTCGTGGTAAAGTAGCAGTGGTAGTTTAGTACTCGTGGTAAAGGAGCAGTGGTAGTTTAGTACTCGTGGTAAAGTAGCAGTGGTAGTTTAGTACTCGTGGTAAAAGAGCAGTGGTAGTTTAGTACTCGTGGTAAAGTAGCAGTGGTAGTTTAGTACTCGTGGTAAAGTAGCAGTGGTAGTTTAGTACTCGTGGTAAAGGAGCAGTGGTAGTTTAGTACTCGTGGTAAAGTAGCAGTGGTAGTTTAGTACTCGTGGTAAAGTAGCAGTGGTAGTTTAGTACTCGTGGTAAAGGAGCAGTGGTAGTTTAGTACTCGTGGTAAAAGAGCAGTGGTAGTTTAGTACTCGTGGTAAAAGAGCAGTGGTAGTTTAGTACTCGTGGTAAAGTAGCAGTGGTAGTTTAGTACTCGTGGTAAAGTAGCAGTGGTAGTTTAGTACTCGTGGTAAAGGAGCAGTGGTAGTTTAGTACTCGTGGTAAAAGAGCAGTGGTAGTTTAGTACTCGTGGTAAAGTAGCAGTGGTAGTTTAGTACTCGTGGTAAAGTAGCAGTGGTAGTTTAGTACTCGTGGTAAAGTAGCAGTGGTAGTTTAGTACTCGTGGTAAAGTAGCAGTGGTAGTTTAGTACTCGTGGTAAAGGAGCAGTGGTAGTTTAGTACTCGTGGTAAAGTAGCAGTGGTAGTTTAGTACTCGTGGTAAAGTAGCAGTGGTAGTTTAGTACTCGTGGTAAAGTAGCAGTGGTAGTTTAGTACTCGTGGTAAAGGAGCAGTGGTAGTTTAGTACTCGTGGTAAAAGAGCAGTGGTAGTTTAGTACTCGTGGTAAAATAGCAGTGGTAGTTTAGTACTCGTGGTAAAAGAGCAGTGGTAGTTTAGTACTCGTGGTAAAGTAGCAGTGGTAGTTTAGTACTCGTGGTAAAGTAGCAGTGGTAGTTTAGTACTCGTGGTAAAGTAACAGTGGTAGTTTAGTACTCGTGGTAAAGGAGCAGTGGTAGTTTAGTACTCGTGGTAAAGGAGCAGTGGTAGTTTAGTACTCGTGGTAAAGTAGCAGTGGTAGTTTAGTACTCGTGGTAAAAGAGCAGTGGTAGTTTAGTACTCGTGGTAAAAGAGCAGTGGTAGTTTAGTACTCGTGGTAAAGGAGCAGTGGTAGTTTAGTACTCGTGGTAAAGTAGCAGTGGTAGTTTAGTACTCGTGGTAAAATAGCAGTGGTAGTTTAGTACTCGTGGTAAAGTAACAGTGGTAGTTTAGTACTCGTGGTAAAATAGCAGTGGTAGTTTAGTACTCGTGGTAAAGTAGCAGTGATAGTTTAGTACTCGTGGTAAAGTAACAGTGGTAGTTTAGTACTCGTGGTAAAGTAGCAGTGATAGTTTAGTACTCGTGGTAAAGTAACAGTGGTAGTTTAGTACTCGTGGTAAAATAGCAGTGGTAGTTTAGTACTCGTGGTAAATGAGCAGTGGTAGTTTAGTACTCGTGGTAAAGGAGCAGTGGTAGTTTAGTACTCGTGGTAAATGAGCAGTGGTAGTTTAGTACTCGTGGTAAAGAAGGAGTGGTAGTTTAGTACTCGTGGTAAAGGAGCAGTGGTAGTTTAGTACTCGTGGTAAAGGAGCAGTGGTAGTTTAGTACTCGTGGTAAAAGAGCAGTGGTAGTTTAGTACTCGTGGTAAAGTAGCAGTGGTAGTTTAGTACTCGTGGTAAAGTAGCAGTGGTAGTTTAGTACTCGTGGTAAAGTAGCAGTGGTAGTTTAGTACTCGTGGTAAAGTAGCAGTGGTAGTTTAGTACTCGTGGTAAAGGAGCAGTGGTAGTTTAGTACTCGTGGTAAAGGAACAGTGGTAGTTTAGTACTCGTGGTAAAGGAGCAGTGGTAGTTTAGTACTCGTGGTAAAGTAGCAGTGGTAGTTTAGTACTCGTGGTAAAGTAACAGTGGTAGTTTAGTACTCGTGGTAAAGGAGCAGTGTTAGTTAAGTACTCTTGGTAAAGGAGCAGTGGTAGTTTAGTACTCGTGGTAAAGTAGCATTGGTAGTATAGTACTCGTGGTAAAGGAGGAGTGGTAGTTTAGTACTTGTGGTAAAGTAGCAGTGGTAGTTTAGTACTCGTTGTAAAGTAGCAGTGGTAGATAAGTACTCGTGGTAAAGGAGCGGTGGTAGTTTAGTACTCGTGGTAAAGTAGCAGTGGTAGTTTAGTACTCGTGGTAAAGTACTCGTGGTAGTTTAATACTCGTGTTAAAGTAGCAGTGGTAGTTTAGTACTCGTGGTAAAGGAGCAGTGGTAGTTTTGTACTCGTGGTAAAGGAGCAGTGGTAGTTTAGTACTCGTGGTAAAGGAGCAGTGGTAGTTTAGTACTCGTGGTAAAGTAGCAGTGGTAGTTTAGTACTCGTGGTAAAGGAGCAGTGGTAGTTTAGTTCTCGTGGTAAAGGAGCAGTTGTAGTTTAGTACTCGTGATAAAGGAGCAGTGGTAGTTTAGTACTCGTGGTAAAGTAGCAGTGGTAGTTTAGTACTCGTGGTAAAGGAGCAGTGGTAGTTTAGTACTCGTGGTAAAGGAGCAGTGGTAGTTTAGTACTCGTGGTAAAGGAGCAGTGGTAGTTTAGTACTCTTGGTAAAGTAGCAGTGGTAATTTAGTACTCGTGGTAAAGTACTCGTGGTATTTTAGTACTCGTGGTAAAGTACTCGTGGTAGTATAGTACTCGTGGTAAAGTACTCGTGGTAGTTTAGTACTCGTGGTAAAGTAGCAGTGGTAATTTAGTACTCGTGGTAAAGTAGCAGTGGTAGTTTAGTACTCGTGGTAAAGGAGCAGTGGTAGTTTAGTACTCGTGGTAAAGGAGCAGTGGGAGTTTAGTACTCGTGGTAAAGGAGCAGTGGTAGTTTAGTACTCGTGGTAAAGTAGCAGTAGTAGTTTAGTACTCGTTGTAAAGGAGCAGTGGTAGTTTAGTCCTCGTGGTAAAGTAGCAGTGGTAGTTTAGTACTCGTGGTAAAGTACTCGTTGTAGTTTAGTACTCGTGGTAAAGTAGCAGTGGTAGTTTAGTACTAGTGGTAAAGTAGCAGTGGTAGTTTAGTACTCGTGGTAAAGTAGCCGTGGTAGTTTAGTACTCGTGGTAAAGTAGCAGTGGTAGTTTAGTACTCGTGGTAAAGGAGCAATGGTAGTTTAATACTCGTAGTAAAGGAGCAGTGGTAGTTTAGTACTCGTGGTAAAGGAGCAGTGGTAGTTTAGTACTCGTGGTAAAGTAACAGTGGTAGTTTAGTACTCGTGGTAAAATAGCTGTGGTAGTTTAGTACTCGTGGTAAAGTAACAGTGGTAGTTTAGTACTCGTGGTAAAATAGCAGTGGTAGTTTAGTACTCGTGGTAAAGTAGCAGTGATAGTTTAGTACTCGTGGTAAAGTAACAGTGGTAGTTTAGTACTCGTGGTAAAGTAGCAGTGATAGTTTAGTACTCGTGGTAAAGTAACAGTGGTAGTTTAGTACTCGTGGTAAAATAGCAGTGGTAGTTTAGTACTCGTGGTAAAAGAGCAGTGGTAGTTTAGTACTCGTGGTAAAGGAGCAGTGGTAGTTTAGTACTCGTGGTAAATGAGCAGTGGTAGTTTAGTACTCGTGGTAAAGGAGGAGTGGTAGTTTAGTACTCGTGGTGAAGGAGCAGTGGTAGTTTAGTACTCGTGGTAAAGGAGCAGTGGTAGTTTAGTACTCGTGGTAAATGAGCAGTGGTAGTTTAGTACTCGTGGTAAAGTAGCAGTGGTAGTTTAGTACTCGTGGTAAAGGAGCAGTGGTAGTTTAGTACTCGTGGTAAGGTAGCAGTGGTAGTTTAGTACTCGTGGTAAAGTAGCAGTGGTAGTTTAGTACTCGTGGTAAAGGAGCAGTGGTAGTTTAGTACTCGTGGTAAAGGAACAGTGGTAGTTTAGTACTCGTGGTAAAGGAGCAGTGGTAGTTTAGTACTCGTGGTAAAGTAGCAGTGGTAGTTTAGTACTCGTGGTAAAGTAACAGTGGTAGTTTAGTACTCGTGGTAAAGGAGCAGTGTTAGTTAAGTACTCTTGGTAAAGGAGCAGTGGTAGTTTAGTACTCGTGGTAAAGTAGCATTGGTAGTTTAGTACTCGTGGTAAAGGAGGAGTGGTAGTTTAGTACTTGTGGTAAAGTAGCAGTGGTAGTTTAGTACTCGTTGTAAAGTAGCAGTGGTAGATAAGTACTCGTGGTAAAGGAGCGGTGGTAGTTTAGTACTCGTGGTAAAGTAGCAGTGGTAGTTTAGTACTCGTGGTAAAGTACTCGTGGTAGTTTAGTACTCGTGTTAAAGTAGCAGTGGTAGTTTAGTACTCGTGGTAAAGGAGCAGTGGTAGTTTTGTACTCGTGGTAAAGGAGCAGTGGTAGTTTAGTACTCGTGGTAAAGGAGCAGTGGTAGTTTAGTACTCGTGGTAAAGTAGCAGTGGTAGTTTAGTACTCGTGGTAAAGGAGCAGTGGTAGTTTAGTTCTCGTGGTAAAGGAGCAGTTGTAGTTTAGTACTCGTGATAAAGGAGCAGTGGTAGTTTAGTACTCGTGGTAAAGTAGCAGTGGTAGTTTAGTACTCGTGGTAAAGGAGCAGTGGTAGTTTAGTACTCGTGGTAAAGGAGCAGTGGTAGTTTAGTACTCGTGGTAAAGGAGCAGTGGTAGTTTAGTACTCTTGGTAAAGTAGCAGTGGTAATTTAGTACTCGTGGTAAAGTACTCGTGGTATTTTAGTACTCGTGGTAAAGTACTCGTGGTAGTATAGTACTCGTGGTAAAGTACTCGTGGTAGTTTAGTACTCGTGGTAAAGTAGCAGTGGTAATTTAGTACTCGTGGTAAAGTAGCAGTGGTAGTTTAGTACTCGTGGTAAAGGAGCAGTGGTAGTTTAGTACTCATGGTAAAGTAGCAGTGGTAGTTTAGTACTCGTGGTAAAGGAGCAGTGGTAGTTTAGTACTCGTGGTAAAGGAACAGTGGTAGTTTAGTACTCGTGGTAAAGGAGCAGTGGTAGTTTAGTACTCGTGTTAAAGTAGCAGTGGTAGTTTAGTACTCGTGGTAAAGGAGCAGTGGTAGTTTAGTACTCGTGGTAAAGGAACAGTGGTAGTTTAGTACTCGTGGTAAAGGAGCAGTGGTAGTTTAGTACTCGTGGTAAAGGAACAGTGGTAGTTTTGTACTCGTGGTAAAGGAGCAGTGGTAGTTTATTACTAGTGGTAAAGGAGCAGTGGTAGTTTAGTACTCGTGGTAAAGTAGCAGTGGTAGTTTAGTACTCGTGGTAAATTCGCAGTGGTAGTTTAGTACTCGTGGTAAAGGAGCAGTGGTAGTTTAGTACTCGTGGTAAAGTAGCAGTGGTAGTTTAGTACTCGTGGTAAAGGAGCAGTGGTAGTTTAGTACTCGTGGTAAAGGAGCAGTGATAGTTTAGTACTCGTGGTAAAGTAGCAGTGGTAGTTTAGTACTCGTGGTAAAGTAGCAGTGGTAGTTTAGTACTCGTGGTAAAGTAGCAGTGGTAGTTTAGTACTCGTGGTAAAGTAGCAGTGGTAATTTAGTCCTCGTGGTAAAGGAGCAGTGGTAGTTTAGTACTCGTGGTAAAGTAGCAGTGGTAGTTTAGTACTCGTGGTAAAGGAGCAGTGGTAGTTTAGTACTCGTGGTAAAGGAGCAGTGGTAGTTTAGGACTCGTGGTAAAAGAGCAGTGGTAGTTTAGTACTCGTGGTAAAGTAGCAGTGGTAGTTTAGTACTCGTGGTAAAGTAGCAGTGGTAGTTTAGTACTCGTGGTAAAGTAGCAGTGGTAGTTTAGTACTCGTGGTAAAGGAGCAGTGGTAGTTTAGTACTCGTGGTAAAAGAGCAGTGGTAGTTTAGTACTCGTGGTAAAATAGCAGTGGTAGTTTAGTACTCGTGGTAAAAGAGCAGTGATAGTTCAGTACTCGTGGTAAAGTAGCAGTGGTAGTTTAGTACTCGTGGTAAAGTAGCAGTGATAGTTTAGTACTCGTGGTAAAGTAACAGTGGTAGTTTAGTACTCGTGGTAAAATAGCAGTGGTAGTTTAGTACTCGTGGTAAAGTAATAGTGGTAGTTTAGTACTCGTGGTAAAGTAGCAGTGGTAGTTTAGTACTCGTGGTAAAGGAGCAGTGGTAGTTTAGTTCTCGTGGTAAAGGAGCAGTTGTAGTTTAGTACTCGTGATAAAGGAGCAGTGGTAGTTTAGTACTCGTGGTAAAGTAGCAGTGGTAGTTTAGTACTCGTGGTAAAGGAGCAGTGGTAGTTTAGTACTCGTGGTAAAGGAGCAGTGGTAGTTTAGTACTCGTGGTAAAGGAGCAGGTGTAGTTTAGTACTCTTGGTAAAGTAGCAGTGGTAATTTAGTACTCGTGGTAAAGTACTCGTGGTATTTTAGTACTCGTGGTAAAGTAACAGTGGTAGTTTAGTACTCGTGGTAAAATAGCAGTGGTAGTTTAGTACTCGTGGTAAAGTAGCAGTGATAGTTTAGTACTCGTGGTAAAGTAACAGTGGTAGTTTAGTACTCGTGGTAAAGTAGCAGTGATAGTTTAGTACTCGTGGTAAAGTAACAGTGGTAGTTTAGTACTCGTGGTAAAATAGCAGTGGTAGTTTAGTACTCGTGGTAAAAGAGCAGTGGTAGTTTAGTACTCGTGGTAAAGGAGCAGTGGTAGTTTAGTACTCGTGGTAAATGAGCAGTGGTAGTTTAGTACTCGTGTTAAAGGAGGAGTGGTAGTTTAGTACTCGTGGTAAAGGAGCAGTGGTAGTTTAGTACTCGTGGTAAAGGAGCAGTGGTAGTTTAGTACTCGTGGTAAAAGAGCAGTGGTAGTTTAGTACTCGTGGTAAAGTAGCAGTGGTAGTTTAGTACTCGTGGTAAAGGAGCAGTGGTAGTTTAGTACTCGTGGTAAGGTAGCAGTGGTAGTTTAGTACTTGTGGTAAAGTAGCAGTGGTAGTTTAGTACTCGTGGTAAAGGAGCAGTGGTAGTTTAGTACTCGTGGTAAAGGAACAGTGGTAGTTTAGTACTCGTGGTAAAGGAGCAGTGGTAGTTTAGTACTCGTGGTAAAGTAGCAGTGGTAGTTTAGTACTCGTGGTAAAGTAACAGTGGTAGTTTAGTACTCGTGGTAAAGGAGCAGTGTTAGTTAAGTACTCTTGGTAAAGGAGCAGTGGTAGTTTAGTACTCGTGGTAAAGTAGCATTGGTAGTTTAGTACTCGTGGTAAAGGAGGAGTGGTAGTTTAGTACTTGTGGTAAAGTAGCAGTGGTAGTTTAGTACTCGTTGTAAAGTAGCAGTGGTAGATAAGTACTCGTGGTAAAGGAGCGGTGGTAGTTTAGTACTCGTGGTAAAGTAGCAGTGGTAGTTTAGTACTCGTGGTAAAGTACTCGTGGTAGTTTAGTACTCGTGTTAAAGTAGCAGTGGTAGTTTAGTACTCGTGGTAAAGGAGCAGTGGTAGTTTTGTACTCGTGGTAAAGGAGCAGTGGTAGTTTAGTACTCGTGGTATAGGAGCAGTGGTAGTTTAGTACTCGTGGTAAAGTAGCAGTGGTAGTTTAGTACTCGTGGTAAAGGAGCAGTGGTAGTTTAGTTCTCGTGGTAAAGGAGCAGTTGTAGTTTAGTACTCGTGATAAAGGAGCAGTGGTAGTTTAGTACTCGTGGTAAAGGAGCAGTGGTAGTTTAGTACTCGTGGTAAAGGAGCAGTGGTAGTTTAGTACTCGTGGTAAAGGAGCAGTGGTAGTTTAGTACTCGTGGTAAAGTAGAAGTGGTAGTTTAGTACTCTTGGTAAAGTAGCAGTGGTAATTTAGTACTCGTGGTAAAGTACTCGTGGTATTTTAGTACTCGTGGTAAAGTACTCGTGGTAGTATAGTACTCGTGGTAAAGTACTCGTGGTAGTTTAGTACTCGTGGTAAAGTAGCAGTGGTAATTTAGTACTCGTGGTAAAGTAGCAGTGGTAGTTTAGTACTCGTGGTAAAGTAGCAGTGGTAGTTTAGTACTCGTGGTAAAGGAGCAGTGGGAGTTTAGTACTCGTGGTAAAGGAGCAGTGGTAGTTTAGTACTCGTGGTAAAGTAGCAGTAGTAGTTTAGTACTCGTTGTAAAGGAGCAGTGGTAGTTTAGTCCTCGTGGTAAAGTAGCAGTGGTAGTTTAGTACTCGTGGTAAAGTACTCGTTGTAGTTTAGTACTCGTGGTAAAGTAGCAGTGGTAGTTTAGTACTAGTGGTAAAGTAGCAGTGGTAGTTTAGTACTCGTGGTAAAGTAGCAGTGGTAGTTTAGTACTCGTGGTAAAGTAGCAGTGGTAGTTTAGTACTCGTGGTAAAGGAGCAATGGTAGTTTAATACTCGTAGTAAAGGAGCAGTGGTAGTTTAGTACTCGTGGTAAAGTAGCAGTTGTAGTTTAGTACTCGTTGTAAAGTACTCGTGGTAGTTTAGTACTCGTGGTAAAGTACTCGTGGTAATTAACTACTCGTAGTAAAGTACTCGTGGTAGTTTAGTACTCGTGGTAAAGTAGCAGTGGTAGTTTAGTACTCGTGGTAAAGTAACAGTGGTAGTTTAGTACTCGTGGTAAAGTAGCAGTGGTAGTTTAGTACTCGTTGTAAAGGAGCAGTGGTAGTTTAGTACTCGTGGTAAAGGAGCAGTGGTAGTTAAGTACTCGTGGTAAAGTAACAGTGGTAGTTTAGTACTCGTGGTAAAGTAGCAGTGGTAGTTTAGTACTCGTGGTAGTTTAGTACTTGTGGTAAAGGAGCAGTGGTAGTTTAGTACTCGTGGTAGTTTAGTACTTGTGGTAAAGGAGCAGTGGTAGTTTAGTACTCGTGGTAAAGGAGCAGTGGTAGTTTAATACTCGTGGTAAAGTAGCAGTGGTAGTTTAGTACTCGTGGTAAAGTAGCAGTGGTAGTTTGGTACTCGTGGTAAAGTAGCATTGGTAGTTTAGTACTCGTGGTAAGGTAGCAGTGGTAGTTTAGTACTCGTGGTAAAGTAGCAGTGGTAGTTTAGTACTCGTGGTAAAGGAGCAGTGGTAGTTTATTATTCGTGGTAAAGTAGCAGTGGTAGTTTAGTACTCGTGGTAGAGGAGCAGTGGTAGTTTAGTACTCGTGGTAAAGGAGCAGTGGTAGTTTAGTACTCGTGGTAAAGGAGTAGTGGTAGTTTAGTACTCGTGGTAAAGGAGCAGTGGTAGTTTAGTACTCGTGGTAGAGGAGCAGTGGTAGTTTAGTACTCGTGGTAAAGTAGCAGTGGTAGTTTAGTACTCGTGGTAAAGTAGTAGTGATAGTTTAGTACTCGTAGTAAAGTAGCAGTGGTAGTTTAGTACTCGTGGTAAAGGAGCAGTGGTAGTTTAGTACTCGTGGTAAATGAGCAGTGGTAGTTTAGTACTCGTGGTAAAGGAGCAGTCGTAGTCTAGTACTTGTGGTATAGGAGCAGTGGTAGTTTAGTACTCGTGGTAAAGTAGCAGTGGTAGTTTAGTACTCGTGGTAAAGTAGCAGTGGTAGTTTATTATTCGTGGTAAAGTAGCAGTGGTAGTTTAGTACTCGTGGTAAAGGAGCAGTGGTAGTTTAGTACTCGTGGTAAAGGAGCAGTGGTAGTTTAGTACTCGTGGTAAAGGAGTAGTGGTAGTTTAGTACTCGTGGTAAAGGAGCAGTGGTAGTTTAGTACTCGTGGTAGAGGAGCAGTGGTAGTTTAGTACTCGTGGTAAAGTAGCAGTGGTAGTTTAGTACTCGTGGTAAAGTAGTAGTGATAGTTTAGTACTCGTAGTAAAGTAGCAGTGGTAGTTTAGTACTCGTGGTAAAGGAGCAGTGGTAGTTTAGTACTCGTGGTAAAGGAGCAGTGGTAGTTTAGTACTCGTGGTAAAGGAGCAGTCGTAGTCTAGTACTTGTGGTAAAGGAGCAGTGGTAGTTTAGTACTCGTGGTAAAGTAGCAGTGGTAGTTTAGTACTCGTGGTAAAGGAGCAGTTGTAGTTTAGTACTCGTGGTAAAGGAGCAGTGGTAGTTTAGTACTCGTGGTAAAGGAGCAGTCGTAGTTTAGTACTTGTGGTAAAGGAGCAGTGGTAGTTTAGTACTCGTGGTAAAGGAGCAGTGGTAGTTTAGTACTCGTGGTAAAGGAGCAGTGGTAGTTTAGTACTCGTGGTAAAGGAGCAGTGGTAGTTTAGTACTCGTGGTAAAGGAGGAGTGGTAGTTTAGTACTCGTGGTAAAGGAGCAGTGGTAGTTTAGTACTCGTGGTAAAGGAGCAGTGGTAGTTTAGTACTCGTGGTAAAGGAGCAGTGGTAGTTTAGTACTCGTGGTAAAGGAGCAGTGGTAGCCAAATATAAACTTTTCTCACATGCCAATCGAGTTGATGAGTCATCCTTGGATTTCAAATTTGAAAGGTAAATTTCCATTTTTTCCCATACACTTTTTTCTACGATTTCTGGCTGTCATAGATGTCAATACCACTTTATTTATTTTTATGTGCTGCCTATATCGCCGATGGGCTCTCTTGAGAAACCTAGTGGATGGCCCCAACTCGTCGCTGGCACAGGCGAATTTCATTTTGATTGCTTGCCGTGTTATATGATTTGCTTGGCCCACTCTGAACTGAGGGTTGTTAGAAGATCTTGAGAGCATGTGGGTAATCTTCCGCCACTCGACGATAACTGAAAATTGTCAGCGTCTTGCGGTGGGAGTTGGACCCAGGCCCTCGGGATCACCACGTCCGCACGTTGACCACCGCTTCATGATGTTTACTTTTTTCCTTTCTCTAAATATTTTTTTTAGATTTTTATGTAACATGATCATATACTCTTATTACATCCCTTCTACTAACACACACACACACACACACACACACACACACACACACACACACCGCTCCGGTGGCTCAATAGGTAGAGCGCTGCGCTGCGAGGCTTAATGGCCAAACAGGGGACGGTTCGAGCCCCGCTTAGGCAGGCCGGATTCTTTCGGTTGACTAGGAGTGGTTATTGTCCCCGCTTGAGCAAGGGGGATGGGGTGTGTGGTGTGTGAGGTCCTGGCAGTACCCAGAGATCGACAATAATGAGCACTTGCTCTCGTCGGGAGGGTACCTGCTGGCGAAAGCGAGTCCAACTCGTGATCAGCCCGTGGTGAATTACACACACACACACACACACACACACACACACATTCCTTACACATTCAGTTTCGAACATGCCATACGCTGAATGATGCAGACATGTGCTTAACATTATCATAAGTTTTGTGAAGGCGGCGCCAGGGATCAGCGTGAGGCGGCGCAGGGCAGGGCGGCGGGTGGCGCGGCGGGGTCCGGCGGCTCATTGATCATTGACGGGCGGGGGCGGCGGCGGAGGCCTTCAAACTGTTGCCCTCCCTGCCGCGCCTCACTCTGCCGGGGGCCCTGGGCACGGCCGCCTGGCTCAAAGAGAAGGGAAAATATCTGAATGTATGAAGTCTTGATAAGATATTCAAGTTCGTTTCTCTCGCTGAAAAAAGGATAAAAAAATGTAGATTATCATTTTTCAATTCTCGAAAGTACCCAGCTGCATACCACACACACACACACACACACACACACACACACACACACACACACACGACTATAAAACTATTTAATCATATATTTCTTTACAGCTGTGAATGTTTTTTGCACATAGAACTTCTTTCGTTAATATATTCTAATTATGTATTGCTCTGCCAGGAAAGCTTATTTTTTTCACGTCTTTACTTTTTTCTTATACATATATTATTTTGATGTGCTGTTGAAGGTGACTGTCTACTTACGAAATATGTATTAATGTCTAAAGTGTGTGTGTGTGTGTGTGTGTGTGTGTGTGTGTGTGTGTGTGTGTGTGTGTGTGTGTGTGTGTGTGTGTGTGTGTAAAGTGCTCCGAAGAGGCATATATTAATTACAACTTCAGGCATTTTTTTGGTTAAGTTCCACGAGGCATTTCGGTGGCATGAAAAATCTGAACATAGCAGTCCTTGGTATTCTGTCCATCGATCGTTGAAGTATTCCAAGTATTTCCCATACCAGACATCATCATGAAGAGCGGAATCGATATACAACTGTCACAATTTGAGTATGTCGAGCGGCCGGGGTTAACATTCCTGGAGTAAGAAGGGGTGTGAGTGTAATAAGAGGCGTGTTGGGGTGAAAGCTTTGGCCAGTTCATCGTCACAGTTCTAGAGTGGAAAAGGCCCGTGCCCCTACATTAAAATAGGGGTGCAATCCATTAACAACATAAACAGAATCACAAATAAACAAATATACAAAAAACAATCACAGAATCCATCAGTGGCCGTTGATTCTTAAGTTTTGGAAAGTCGAAGGAAACGTTTCGAGGTTATGAAATATTAGGATTAGGATTACATCTTTAGATTCGGAAATATTAGGCTAGCGTTTTTAGTTTTGGAAAGGTTAGGACAACATCTTGAGTTTAGGAAATAATAGGATAGAGTGTATTAATTCTGGGAAGAGTATATAGGATAACTTCTTCAGTGGTGTAGTGTAGTAGTGGATGTGTAGCAGTGTAGTGGTGCGTGCAGGTGTAGCCTGTGACTGCTGATCCTCCAATCGACGTTAATATTCAGCATCCCCACCAAGGTCAGAGGGACGGAGGAAGGCTTGAAGGGAGGGAGGTGGATTATTCGGAGCTGTACTTGAGGTCTTTACACAAAACTCGAATAAGAAAAGAACATGACCTGAGCATTCTGATACTGATTCCAACAAGAAAAGAAATCACAAAACTAGGAAATTGGCTCAGAAACGAGTATTTTTTTGCATATCAGCTTTTTCTTGTTATTTGAGAATACTGATGCACGAGTTTTCATATTGTTAGACACGGAAGTGATGAGGTATTGTCTAGCTGGTGTCTTCACTACTAAATATCTTTGTTCATGTCAGGGTGCATTGTTACATGAGATGATATTTGTAGACTCTCAGATAATGAAGGTAAACACGGACTCAAATTACTGATTCGAGTTGCTGAACGTTTTCATTTATCTCCGTGAATCCAAACACTTAAAATGATAATTGGTCGGCATTTTTAAGAGGGCGTCTCCTTTTGTTCTCAGTGTGGCAGAGAGAGAGAGAGAGAGAGAACACAAGAGATGATGCTTATGAGGACGTAATATTGGAGTCCCATCACCATCCCTTCCCCTATCCACCAGTCCCATTACCAACCCTTCCCCTATCCACCAGTCCCATTACCATCCCTTCCCCTATCCACCAGTCCCATTACCAATCCTTCCCCTATCCACCAGTCCCATTACCAATCCTTCCCCTATCTACCAGTCCCATTACCAACCCTTCCCCTATCCACCAGTCCCATCACCATCCCTTCCCCTATCCACCAGTCCCATTGCCAATCCTTCCCCTATCCACCAGTCCCATTACCAATCATTCCACTGTCCACAAGTCCCATTACCAACCCTTCCCCTATCCACCAGTCCCATCACCACCCCTTCCACTACCCACCAGTCCCATCACCAACCCTTCCCCTATCCACCAGTCCCATTACCAATCCTTCCCCTATCCACCAGTCCCATTACCATCCCTTCCCCTATCCACCAGTCCCATTACCAACCCTTCCCCTATCCACCAGTCCCATCACCATCCCTTCCCCTATCCACCAGTCTCATTACCAACCCTTCCCCTATCCACCAGTCCCATTACCAACCCTTCCCCTATCCACCAGTCCCATTACCAACCCTTCCCCTCTCAAACAGTCCCATTACCAACCCTTCCCCTCTCAAACAGTCCCATTACCAACCCTTCCCCTCTCAAACAGTCCCATTACCAACCCTTCCCCTCTCAAACAGTCCCATTACCAACCCTTCCCCCATCCACCAGTCCCATCACCAATCCTTACCCTCTCCACCAGCCCCATTACCAACCCTTCCCCTCTCAAACAGTCCCATTACCAACCCTTCCCCCATCCACCAGTCCCATCACCAATCCTTACCCTCTCCACCAGCCCCATTACCAACCCTTCCTCTCTCTACCAATCCCATTACTAATCCTTCCCCTATCCACCAGTTCCATTACCATAGCTTCCCCTATCTACCAGTCCCATTACCAACCCTTCCCCTCTCCAGCAGTCCCATTACCAACCGTTCCCCTACCCACCAGTCCCATTACCAATCCTTCTCCTATCCACCAGTCCCATTACCAACCCTTTCCCTATCCACCTGTCCCATTACCAACCCTTCCCCTATACACCAGTCCCATTACCAATCCTTCCCCTATCCACCAGTCCCATAACCAACCCTTCCCCTATCCACCAGTCCCATTACCAACCCTTCCACTATCCACCAGTCCCATTAACAACCCTTCCCCTATCCAGCAGTCACATTACCAACCCTTTCCCTATCCAGCAGTCCCATTACCAACACTTCCCCTCTCCATCAATCCCATTACTAATCCTTCCCCTGTCCACCAGTCATATTACCAACTCTTCACCTATCCACCAGTCCCATTCCCAACCCTTCCTCTATCCAACAGTCCCATTACCAACCCTTCTCCTCTCCACGAGTCCCAATACCAAACCTTCCCCAATCCACCAATCCCATTATCAACCCTTCCTCTATCCACCAGTCCCATTACCAATCCTTCCCCTATCCACCAGTCTCATTACCAACCCTTTCCTTCTCCACCAGTCCCATTACCAATCCTTCCTCTATCCACCAGTCCCAAAACCAACCCTTCCCCTATCCACCAATCCCATTACCAATCCTTTCCCTACATACCAGTACCATTACCAATCCTTCCCCTATCCACCAGTCCCATTACCAAACCTTCCCCTCTCCACCAGTCCCATTACGAACCCTTCCCCAATCCACCAGTCCCATAACCAACCCTTCCCCTATCCACCAGTCCCATTACCACCCCTTCCCCTATCCACCAGTCCCATTACCAATCCTTCCCCTATACACCAGTCCCATTACCAACCCTTCCCCTATCCACCAGTCTTATTACGAACTCTTCCCCTGTCTACCAGTCCCATTACCAATCCCTCTCCTATCCACCAGTCCAATTACCAATCCTTCCCCTATCCACCAGTACCATTACCAACCCTTCCCGTATCCACCATTCCCATTACCAACCCTTTCCCTATCCACCAGTCCCATTACCAACCCTTCCCCTATCCACCAGTCCCATTACCAACCCTTCCCCTATCCACCAGTCCCAATACGAACCCTTCCCCTATCCACCAGTCCCACTACCAATCCTTCCCCTATCCACCAGTCCCATTACCAACCCTTCCCCTATCCACCAGTCCCATTACCAATCCTTCCCCTATCCACCAGTCCCATTACCAATCCTTCCCCTATTCACCAGTCCCATTGCCAACCCTTCCCCTATTCACCAGTCCCATTAACAATCCTTCCCCTATCCACCAGTCCCATTACCAACCCTTTTCCTATCCACCAGTCCCCTTACCAACCCTTCCCCTGTCCACCAATCCCATTACCAACCCTTCCCCTATCCACCAGTCCCATTACGAATCCTTCCCCTTTCCACCAGTCCCATTACCAATCCTTCCCCTATCCACCAGTCCCATTACCAAACCTTCCCCTATCCACCAGTCCCATTACTAATCCTTCCCCTATTCACCAGTCCCATTACCAATCCTTCCCCTATCCACCAGTCCCATTACCAATCCTTCCCCTATCCACCAGTCCCATTACCAATCCCTCCCCTATTCACCTGTCCCATTATCAATCCTTCCCCTATCCACCAGTCCCATTACCAATCCTTCCCCTATCCACCAGTCCCATTATCAACCCTTCCCCTATCCACCAGTCCCATTACAAATCCTTCCCCTATCCACCAGTCCTATTACCAATCCCTCCCCTATCCACCAGTTCTATTACCAACTCTTCTCCTATCCACCAGTCCCATTACCAACCCTTCCCCTATCCACCAGTCCCATTACCAACCCTTCCCCTATCCACCGGTCCCATTACCAATCCTTCCCTTATCCACCAGTCCCACTACCAATCCTTCCCCTATCCACCAGTTCCATTATCAACCCTTCCCCTACCCACCAGTCCCAATACCAACCCTTCCTCTATCCACCAGTCCCATTACCAACCCTTCCCCTATCCACCAGTCCCATTACCAACCCTTTCCCTATACACCAGTCCCCTTACCAACCCTTCCCCTGTCCACCAATCCCATTACCAACCCTTCCCCTATCCACCAGTCCCATTACGAATCCTACCCCTTTCCACCAGTCCCATTACCAATCCTTCCCCTATCCACCAGTCCCATTACCAAACCTTCCCCTATCCACCAGTCCCATTACTAATCCTTCCCCTATCCACCAGTCCCATTACCAATCCTTCCCCTATCCACCAGTCCCATTACGAATCCTTCCCCTTTCCACCAGTCTCATTACCAATCCTTCCCCTATCCACCAGTCCCATTACCAAACCTTCCCCTATACACCAGTCCCATTACTAATCCTTCCCCTATCCACTAGTCCCATTACCAATCCTTCCCCTATCCACCAGTCCCATTACCAATCCTTCCCCTATTCACCAGTCCCATTACCAATCCTCCCCCTATCAACCAGTCCCATTCCTAATCCTTCCCCTATCCACCAGTCCCATTACCAACACTTCCCCTATCCACCAGTCCCATTATCAACCCTTCCCCTATCCACCAGTCCCATTACCAATCCTTCCCCTATCCACCAGTTCCGTTTACCAATCCTTCGCCTATCCACCAGTCCCATTACCAATCCTTACCCTATCCACCAGTCCCATTACCAATCCTTCCCCTATCCACCAGTCCCATTACCAACCCTTCCCCTATCCACCAGTCCCATTACCAACCCCTCCCCTATCCACCAGTCCCATTACCAACCCTTCCCCTATCCACCAGTCCCATTACTAATCCTTCCCTTATCCACCAGTCCCATTACCAATCCTTCCCCTATCCACCAGTCCCATTACCAATCCTTCCCCTATCCACCAGTCCCATTAACAACCCTTCTCCTATCCATCAGTCCCATTACCAATCCTTCCCCTATCCACCAGTCCCATTACCAACCCTTCCTCTATCCACCAGTCCCATTACCAATCCTTCCCCTATCCACCAGTCCCATTACCAACCCTTCGCCTATCCACCAGTCCCATTACCAATCCTTCCCCTATCCACCAGTCCCAATACCAACCCTTCCTCTATCCACCAGTCCCATTACCAATCCTTCCACTATCCACCAGTCCCATTACCAATCCTTCCCCTATCCACCAGTCCCATTACCAAACCTTCCCCTATCCACCAGTCCCATTACAAACACGTCACCTATCCACCAGTCACATTACCAATCCTTCCCCTATCCACCAGTCCCATTACCAATCCTTCCCTTATCCACCAATTCCATTAACAATCCTTCCCTATCCACCAGTCCCAATACCAATCCTTCCCCTATCAACCAATCCCATTACCAATCCTTCCCCTATCCACCAGTCCCATTATCAACCCTTCCCCAATACACCAGTCCCATTACCAATCCTTCCCCTATCCACCAGTCCCATTACCAATCCTTCCCCTATCAACCAGTCCCATTACCAATCCTTCCCCTATCCACCGGTCCCATTACCAATCCTTCCCTTATCCACCAGTTCCATTACCAATCCTTCCCCTATCCACCAGTTCCATTATCAACCCTTCCCCTATCCACCAGTCTCATTATCAACCCTTCCCCTATTCACCAGTCCCATTACCAATCCTCCCTCTATCCACCAGTCCCATTACCAACCCTTCCCCTATCCACCAGTCCTATTACCACCCTTCCCTATCCACCAGTCCCATTATCAACCCTTCCCCATCCACCAGTCCCATTACCAATCCTTCCCCATCCACCAGTCACATTACCAATCCTTACCCTATCCACCAGTCCCATTACCAATCCTTCCCCTATCCACCAGTCCCATTACCAATCCTTCCCTATCCACCAGTCCCATTACCAATCCTTCCCTATCCACCAGTCCCATTACCAATCCTTCCCTATCCACCAGTCCCATTACCAATCCTTCCCTATCTACCAGTCCCATTACCAATCCTTCCCTATCCACCAGTCCCATTACCAATCCTTCCCTATCCACCAGTCCCATTAATCCTTCCCTATCCACCAGTCCCATTACCAATCCTTCCCCATCCACCAGTCCCATTACCAATCCTTCCCTATCCACCAGTCCCATTACCAATCCTTCCCTATCCACCAGTCCCATTACCAACCTTCCCCATCCACCAGTCCCATTACCAATCCTTCCCTATCCACCAGTCCCATTACCAACCCTTCCCTATCCACCCCTCCCATTACCAATCCTTACCTTATCCACCAGTCCCATTACCAATCCTTCCCCTATCCACCAGTCCCATTACCAATCCTTCGCCTATCCACCAGTCCCATTACCAACCCTTCCCCTATCCACCAGTCCCATTACCAACCCTTCCCCTATCCACCAGTCCCATTACCAATCCTCCCCCTCTCCACCAGTCCCATTAGCAACCCTTTCCCTCTCCACCAGTCCCATTACCAATCCTTCCCCTATCCACCAGTCCCATTACCAACACTTCCCTTATCCACCAGTCCCATTACCAATCCTTCCCCTATCCACCAGTCCCATTACCAATCCTTCCCCTATCCACCAGTCCCATTACCAATCCTTCCCCTATCCACCAGTCCCATTACCAATCCTTCACCTATCAACCAGTCCCATTACCAATCCTTCACCTATCCACCAGTCCCATTACCAATCCTTCCCCCATCCACCAGTCCCATTACCAACCCTTCCCCTATCCACCAGTCCCATTACCAACCCTTCCCCTATCCACCAGCCCCATTACCAATCCTTCCCCTATCCACCAGTCCAGTTACGAATCCTTCCCCTATCCATCAGTCCCATTACCAACTCTTCCCATATCCAACAGTCCCATTACCAACCATTCGTCTATCCACCAGACCCATTACCAACCCTTCCCCTATCGACCAGTCCCATTACCAACCCTTCCCTATCCACCAGTCCCATTACCAACCCTTCCCGTATCCACCAGTCCCATTACCAATCATTCCCCTATCCACCAGTCCCATTACCAATCCTTCCCTATCCACCAGTCCCATTACCAAACCTTACCCTATCCACCAGTCCCATTACCAATCCTTCCCTTATCCACCATTCCCATTACCAATCCTTCACCTATCCACCAGTCCCATTACCAATCCTTCACCTATCCACCGGTCCCATTACCAATCCTTTCCCTATCCACCAGTACCATTACTAACCCTTCCCCTATCCACCACTCCCATTACCAACCCTTCCCCTCTCCAGCAGTCCCATTACCAATCTTTCCCCTATCCACCAGTCCCATTACCAATCGTTCCCTATCCACCAGTCCCATTACCAACCCTTCCCCTATCCACCAGTCCAATTACCAATCCTTCCCTATCCACCAGTCCCATTACCAATCCTTCCCTATCCACCAGTCCCATTACCAACCCTTCCCTATCCACCAGTCCCATTACCAATCCTTCCCTATCCACCAGTCCCATTACCAACCCTTCCCTATCCACCAGTCCCATTACCAATCCTTCCCTATCCACCAGTCCCATTACCAATCCTTCCCTATCCACCAGTCCCATTACCAATCCTTCCCTATCCACCAGTCCCATTACCAATCATTCCCCTATCCACCAGTCCCATTACCAACTCTTCACCTATCCAGCAGTCCCATTACCAATCCTTCCCCCATCCACCAGTCCCATTACCAACCCTTCCCCATCCACCAGTCCCATTACCAATCCTTCCCTATCCACCAGTCCCATTACCAATCCTTCCCTATCCACCAGTCCCATTACCAATCCTTCCCTATCCACCAGTCCCATTACCAATCCTTCCCTATCCACCAGTCCCATTACCAATCCTTCCCTATCCACCAGTCCCATTACCAATCCTTCCCTATCCACCAGTCCCATTACCAACCTTCCCTATCCACCAGTCCCATTACCAATCCTTCCCTATCCACCAGTCCCATTACCAATCCTTCCCTATCCACCAGTCCCATTACCAATCCTTCCCTATCCACCAGTCCCATACCAATCCTTCCCTATCCACCAGTCCCATTACCAATCCTTCCCCATCCACCAGTCCCATTACCAACCCTTCCCTATCCACCAGTCCCATTACCAATCCTTCCCTATCCACCAGTCCCATTACCAATCCTTCCCTATCCACCAGTCCCATTACCAATCCTTCCCTATCCACCAGTCCCATTACCAATCCTTCCCTATCCACCAGTCCCATTACCAACCTCCCTATCCACCAGTCCCATTACCAATCCTTCCCCATCCACCAGTCCCATTACCAACCCTTCCCCTATCCACCAGTCCCATTACCAATCCTTCCCTATCCACCAGTCCCATTACCAATCCTTCCCTATCCACCAGTCCCATTACCAACCCTTCCCCATCCACCAGTCCCATTACCAACCTTCCCCATCCACCAGTCCCATTACCAATCCTTCCCCTATCCACCAGTCCCATTACCAACCCTTCCCTATCCACCAGTCCCATTACCAATCCTTCCCTATCCACCAGTCCCATTACCAATCCTTCCCTATCCACCAGTCCCATTACCAATCCTTCCCTATCCACCAGTCCCATTACCAATCCTTCCCTATCCACCAGTCCCATTACCAATCCTTCCCCATCCACCAGTCCCATTACCAATCCTTCCCTATCCACCAGTCCCATTACCAATCCTTCCCCATCCACCAGTCCCATTACCAATCCTTCCCTATCCACCGGTCCCATTACCAATCCTTCCCTATCCACCAGTCCCATTACCAACCCTTCCCTATCCACCGGTCCCATTACCAATCCTTCCCCTATCCACCAGTCCCATTACCAATCCTTCCCATCCACCAGTCCCATTATCAACCCTTCCCCATCCACCAGTCCCATTACCAACCCTTCCCCTATCCACCAGTCCCATTACCAATCCTCCCCCTATCCACCAGTCCCATTACCAAACCTTCCCCACTCCTCCAGTCCCATTACCAATCCTTCCCTATCCACCATTCCCATTACCAATCCTTCCCCATCCACCAGTCCCATTACCAACCCTTCCCTATCCACCAGTCCCATTACCAATCCTTCCCTGTCCACCAGTCCCATTACCAATCCTTCCACTATCAACCAGTCCAATTACCAACCCTTCCCCTATCCACCAGTCCCATTACCAATCCTTCCCCTATCCACCAGTCCCATTACCAACCCTTCCCCTATCCACCAGTCCCATTACCAATCCTTCCCCTATTCACCAGTCCCATTACCAACCCTTCCCCTATCCACCAGTCCCATTACCAATCCTTCCCCTATCCACCAGTCCCATTACCAATCCTCTCCCTATCCACCAGTCCCATTACCAATCCTTCCCCATCCACCAGTCCCATTACCAACCCTTCCCCATCCACCAGTCCCATTACCAACCCTTCCCTATCCACCAGTCCTTCCCCATCCACCAGTCCCATTACCAACCCTCCCTATCCACCAGTCCCATTACTAATCCTTCCCTATCCACCAGTCCCATTACCAATCCTTCCCCTATCCACCAGTCCCATTACCAATCCTTCCCCTATCCACCAGTCCCATTAACAACCCTTCACCTATCCACCAGTCCCATTACCAACCCTTCCCCTATCCACCAGTCCCATTACCAACCCTTCCCCTATCCACCAGTCCCATTACCAATCCTTCCCCTATCCACCAGTCCCATTACCAACCCTTCCTCTATCCACCAGTCCCATTACCAAACCTTCCCCACTCCACCAGTCCCACTACCCACCCTTCCCCTATCCACCAATCCCATTACCAATCTTTCCACTATCCACCAGTCCCATTACCAATCCTTTCCCTATCCACCAGTCCCATTACCAACCATTCCTCTATCCACCAGTCCCATTACCAATCCTTCCCCTATCCACCAGTCACATTACCAATCCTTCCCCTATTCACCAGTCCCAATACCAATCCTTCCCCTATCAACCAATCCCATTACCAATCCTTCCCCTATCCACCAGTCCCATTATCAACCCTTCCCCCATCCACCAGTCCCATTACCAATCCTTCCCCTATCCACCAGTCCTATTACCAATCCTTCCCCTATTCACCAGTTACATTACCAACTCTTCTCCTATCCACCAGTCCCATTACGAACCCTTCCCCTATCCACCAGTCCCATTACCAACCCTTCCCCTATCCACCGGTCCCATTACCAATCCTTCCCTTATCCACCAGTTCCATTACCAATCCTTCCCCTATCCACCAGTTCCATTATCAACCCTTCCCCTATCCACCAGTCTCATTATCAACCCTTCCCCTATTCACCAGTCCCATTACCAATCCTCCCTCTATCCACCAGTCCCATTACCAACCCTTCCCCTATCCACCAGTCCCATTACCACCCCTTCCCCTATCCACCAGTCCCATTACCAATCCTTCCCCTATCCACCAGTCCCATTACCAACCCTTCCCCTATCCACCAGTCCCATTACCAATCCTTCCCCTGTCCACCAGTCCCATTACCAATCCTTCCCCTATCAACCAGTCCCATTACCAACCCTTCCCCTATTCACCAGTCCCATTACCAATCCTTCCCCTATCCACCAGTCCCATTATCAACCCTTCCCCTATCCACCAGTCCCATTACCAATCCTTCTCCTATCTACCAGTCCCATTACCAATCCTTCCTCTATCCACCAGACCCATTACCAATCCTTCCCCTATCCACCAGTCCCATTACCAATCCTCCCCCTATCCACCAGTCCCATTACTAATCCTTCCCCTATCCACCAGTCCCATTACCAACCCTTCCCCTATTCACCAGTCCCATTACCAATCCTTACTCTATCCACCAGTCCTAATACCAACCCTTCCTCTATCCACCAATCACATTACCAATCATTCCCCTATCCACCAGTCCCATTACCAACCCTTCCCCTATCCACCAGTCCCATTACCAACCCTTCCCCTATCCACCGGTCCCATTACCAATCCTTCCCTTATCCACCAGTCCCACTACCAATCCTTCCCCTATCCACCAGTTCCATTATCAACCCTTCCCCTATCCACCAGTCCCATTACCAACCCTTCCCCTATTCACCAGTCCCATTACCAATCCTCCCCCTATCCACCAGTCCCATTCTCAAAGCTTCCCCTATCCACCAGTCCCATTACCAACACTTCCCCTATCCACCAGTCCCATTATCAACCCTTCCCATATCCACCAGTCCCATTACCAATCCTTCCCCTATCCACCAGTTCCGTTTACCAATTCTTCGCCTATCCACCAGTCCCATTACCAATCCTTACCCTATCCACCAGTCCCATTTTCAATCCTTCCCCTATCCACCAGTCCCATTACCAACCCTTCCCCTATCCACCAGTCCTATTACCTACCCCTCTCCTATCCACCAGTCCCATTACCAACCCTTCCCCTATCCACCAGTCCCATTACTAACCCTTCCCCTATCCACCAGTCCCATTACCAACCCCTCCTCTATCCACCATTCCCATTACTAATCCTTCCCGTATCCACCAGTCCCATTACCAATCCTTCCCCTATCCACCAGTCCCAATACCAATCCTTCCCCTATCCACCAGTCTCATTAACAACGCTTCTCCTATCCACCAGTCCCATTACCAATCCTTCCCCTATCCACCAGTCCCATTACCAATCCTTCCCTTATCCACCAGTCACATTACCAATCCTTCCCCTATCCACCAGTCCCAATACCAACCCTTCCCCTATCCACCAGTCCCATTACCAATCCTTCCCCTATCCACCAGTCCCATTACCAATCCCTCACCTATCCACCAGTCCCATTACCAATCCTTCCCCTATCCACCAGTCCCATTACCAACCCTTCCCCTATCCACCAGTCCCATTACCAATTCTTCTCCTATCCACCAGTCCCATTACCAATCCTTCCCCTATCCATCAGTCCCATTACCAACCCTTCCCCTATTCACCAGTCCCATTACCAATCCTTCCCCTATCCACCAGTCCCATTACCAACCCTTCCCCTATCCACCAGTCCCCTTACCAATCCTTCCCCTGTCCACCAATCCCATTACCAACCCTTCCCCTATCTTCCAGTCCCATTACGAATCCTTTCCTTTTCCACCAGTCCCATTACCAATCCTTCCCCTATCCACCAGTCCCATTACCAACCCTTCCCCTATCCACCAGTCCCATTACTAATCCATCCCCTATCCACCAGTCCCATTAACATTCCTTCCCCTATCCACCAGTCCCATTACCAATCCTTCCCCTATCCACCAGTCCCATTACCAATGCTCCCCCTATCAACCAGTCCCATTCCTAATCCTTCCCCTATCCACCAGTCCCATTACCAACACTTCCCCTATCCACCAGTCCCATTACCAACCCTTCCCCTATCCACCAGTCCCATTACCAATCCTTCCACTATCCACCAGTCCCATTACAAATCCTTCCCCATCCACCAGTCCCATTACCAATCCTTCCCTATCCACCAGTCCCATTACTAACCCTTCCCTATCCACCAGTCCCATTACCAACTTCCCCATCCACCAGTCCCATTACCAATCCTTCCCCATCCACCAGTCCCATTACCAACCCTTCCCCTATCCACCAGTCCCATTACCAATCCTTCCCCTATCCACCAGTCCCATTACCAACCCTTCCCCTATCCACCAGTCCCATTACCAACCCCTCCCCTATCCACCAGTCCCATTACCAACCCTTCCCCTATCCACCAGTCACATTACCAACCCCTCCTCTATCCACCATTCCCATTACTAATCCTTCCCTTATCCACCAGTCCCATTACCAATCCTTCCCCTATCCACCAGTCCCATTACCAATCCTTCCCCTATCCACCAGTCCCATTAACAACCCTTCTCCTATCCACCAGTCCCATTACCAATCCTTCCCCTATCCACCAGTCCCATTACCAACCCTTCCCCTATCCACCAGTCCCATTACCAAGCCTTCCCGTATCCACCAGTCCCATTACCAACCCTTCCCCTATCCACCAGTCCCATTACCAATCCTTCCCCTATCCACCAGTCCCAATACCAACCCTTCCTCTATCCACCAGTCCCATTACCAATCCTTCCACTATCCACCAGTCCCATTACCAATCCTTTCCCTATCCACCAGTCCCATTACCAACCATTCCTCTATCCACCAGTCCCATTACCAATCCTTCCCCTATCCACCAGTCCCATTACCAATCCTTCCCCTATTCACCAGTCCCAATACCAATCCTTCCCCTATCAACCAATCCCATTACCAATCCTTCCCCTATCCACCAGTCCCATTATCAACCCTTCCCCCATCCACCAGTCCCATTACCAATCCTTCCCCTATCCACCAGTCCTATTACCAATCCTTCCCCTATTCACCAGTTACATTACCAACTCTTCTCCTATCCAGCAGTCCCATTACGAACCCTTCCCCTATCCACCAGTCCCATTACCAACCCTTCCCCTATCCACCGGTCCCATTACCAATCCTTCCCTTATCCACCAGTTCCATTACCAATCCTTCCCCTATCCACCAGTTCCATTATCAACCCTTCCCCTATCCACCAGTCTCATTAACCCTTCCTTCCCCATTCACCAGTCCCACACTAATCCTCCCCATCCACCAGTCCCATTACCAACCCTTCCCCTATCCACCAGTCCCATTACCACCCCTTCCCCTATCCACCATTCCCATTACCAATCCTTCCCCTATCCACCAGTCCCATTACCAACCCTTCCCCTATCCACCAGTCCCATTACCAATCCTTCCCCTGTCCACCAGTCCCATTACCAATCCTTCCCCTATCAACCAGTCCCATTACCAATCCTTACCCTATCCACCAGTCCCATTACCAATCCTTCCCCTATCCACCAGTCCCATTACCAACCCTTCCCCTATCCACCAGAACCCTTACCAACGCTTCCCCTATTCACCAATCCCATTACCAACCCTTCCCCTATCCACCAGTCCCATTACCAATCCTTCCCCTATCCACCAGTCCCATTATCAATCCTTCCCCTATCCACCAGTCCCATTACCAACCCTTCCCCTATCCACCAGTCCCATTACCAATCCTGCTCCTATCCACCAGTCCCATTACCAATCCTTCCTCTATCCACCAGTCCCATTACCAATCCTTCCCCTATCCACCAGTCCCATTACCAATCCTGCCCCTATCCACCAGTCCCATTACTAATTCTTCCCCTATCCACCAGTCCCATTACCAACCCTTCCCCTATTCACCAGTCCCATTACCAATCCTTACTCTATCCACCAGTCCCAATACCAACCCTTCCTCTATCCACCAATCACATTACCAATCATTCCCCTATCCACCAGTCCCATTACCAACCTTTCCCCTATCCACCAGTCGCATTACCAACCCTTCCCCTATCCACCGGTCCCATTACTAATCCTTCCCTTATCCACCAGTCCCACTACCAATCCTTCCCCTATCCACCAGTTCCATTATCAACCCTTCCCCTATCCACCAGTCCCATTACCAACCCTTCCCCTATTCACCAGTCCCATTACCAATCCTCCCCCTATCCACCAGTCCCATTCCCAAAGCTTCCCCTATCCACCAGTCCCATTACCAACACTTCCCCTATCCACCAGTCCCATTATCAACCCTTCCCATATCCACCAGTCCCATTACCAACCCTTCCCCTATCCACCAGTCCCATTACCAATCCTTCCCCTATCCACCAGTCCCATTATCAATCCTTCCCCTATCCACCAGTCCCATTACCAACCCTTCCCCTATCCACCAGTCCCATTACCAATCCTTCTCCTATCCACCAGTCCCATTACCAATCCTTCCTCTATCCACCAGTCCCATTACCAATCCTTCCCCTATCCACCAGTCCCATTACCAATCCTCCCCCTATCCACCAGTCCCATTACTAATTCTTCCCCTATCCACCAGTCCCATTACCAACCCTTCCCCTATTCACCAGTCCCATTACCAATCCTTACTCTATCCACCAGTCCTAATACCAACCCTTCCTCTATCCACCAATCACATTACCAATCATTCCCCTATCCACCAGTCCCATTACCAACCTTTCCCCTATCCACCAGTCGCATTACCAACCCTTCCCCTATCCACCGGTCCCATTACTAATCCTTCCCTTATCCACCAGTCCCACTACCAATCCTTCCCCTATCCACCAGTTCCATTATCAACCCTTCCCCTATCCACCAGTCCCATTACCAACCCTTCCCCTATACACCAGTCCCTATCCACCAGTCCCATTACCAAAGCTTCCCCATCCACCAGTCCCATTACCAATCCTTCCCTATCCACCAGTCCCATTCAAGCCTTCCCTATCCACCAGTCCCATTACCAATCCTTCCCTATCCACCAGTCCCATTACCAATCTTCCCCATCCACCAGACCCATTACCAATCCTTCGCCCTATCCACCAGTCCCATTACCAATCCTTCCCCTATCCACCAGTCCCATTACCAGTCCTTCCCTATCCACCAGTCCCATTACCAACCTTCCCTATCCACCAGTCCCATTACTAACCCTTCCCTATCCACCAGTCCCATTACCAACCCTTCCCCTATCCACCAGTCCCATTACCAATCCTTCCCCTATCCACCAGTCCCATTACCAATCCTTCCCCTATCCACCAGTCCCATTACCAATCCTTCCCCAATCCACCAGTCCCATTACCAATCCTTCCCCTATCCACCAGTCCCATTACCAATCCTTCCCCTATCCACCAGTCCCATTACCAATCCTTCCCCTATCCACCAGTCCCATTACCAATCCTTCCCGTATCCACCAGTCCCATTACCAATCCTTCCCCTATCCACCAGTCCCATTACCAATCCTTCCCCTATCCACCAGTCCCATTACCAATCCTTCCCTTATCCACCAGTCCCATTACCAATCCTTCCCCTATCCACCAGTCCCATTAACTCTTCCCCATCCACCAGTCCCATTACAAACCCTTCCCCTATCCACCAGTCCCATTACCAATCCTTCCCTATCCACCAGTCCCATTACCAACCTTCCCTATCCACCAGTCCCATTACCAATCTTTCTCCTTCCAATCCCATTACCAATCCTTCCCTATCCACCAGTCCCATTACCAACCCTTCCCCTATCCACCAGTCCTATTACCAGCCTTCCCCATCCACCAGTCCCATTACCAACCTTCCCCTATCCACCAGTCCCATTACCAACCTTCCCCATCCACCAGTCCCATTACCAATCCTTCCCTATCCACCAGTCCCACCAACCCTTCCCCTATCCACCAGTCCCATTACCAACCCTTCCCCTATCCACCAGTCCCATTACCAATCCTTCCCTATCCACCAGTCCCATTACCAACCCTTCCCTATCCACCAGTCCCATTACCAATCCTTCCCTATCCACCAGTCCCATTACTAATCCTTCCCTATCCACCAGTCCCATTACTAACCCTTCCCTATCCACCAGTCCCATTACCAACCCTTCCCTATCCACCAGTCCCATTCAACCCTTCCCCTATCCACCAGTCCCATTACTCAATCCTTCCCTGTCCACCAGTCCCATTACCAACCCTTCCCTATCCACCAGTCCCATTACCAACCCTTCCCTATCCACCAGTCCCATTACCAATCCTTCCCCATCCACCAGTCCCATTACCAATCCTTCCCTATCCACCAGTCCCATTACCAATCCTTCCCCATCCACCAGTCCCATTACCAATCCTTCCCCTATCCACCAGTCCCATTACCAATCCTTCCCCATCCACCAGTCCCATTACCAATCCTTCCCTATCCACCAGTCCCATTATCAATCCTTCCCTATCCACCAGTCCCATTACCATCCTTCCCTATTCCACCAGTCATTACCAATCCTTCCCCTATCCACCAGTCCCATTACCAATCCTTCCCTATCCACCAGTCCCATTACTAACTCTCCCTATCCACCAGTCCCATTACCAACCCTTCCCTATCCACCAGTCCCATTACCAACCCTTCCCTATCCACCAGTCCCATTATCAACCTTCCCTATCCACCAGTCCCATCAATCCCCTATCCACCAGTCCCACACCAATCCTTCCCTATCCACCAGTCCATTGCCAACCCTTCCCTATCCACCAGTCCCATTACCAACCTTCCCTATCCACCAGTCCCACATCAATCCTTCCCTATCCACCAGTCCCATTACCAATCCTTCCCTATCCACCAGTCCCATTACCAACCTTCCCCTATCCACCAGTCCCATTACCAACCCTTCCCTATCCACCAGTCCCATTACCAATCCTTCCCTATCCACCAGTCCCATTACCAATCCTTCCCATATCCACCAGTCCCATTACCAACCCTTCCCTATCCACCAGTCCCATTACCAATACTTCCCCTATCAACCAATCACATTACCAACCTTCCCTATCCACAGTCCCATTACCAACCTTCCCCATCCACCAGTCCCATTATCAATCCTTCCCCTATCCACCAGTCCCATTACCAACCCTTCCTTATCTACCAGTCCCATGACTAATCCTTCCCCTATCCACCAGTCCCATTACCAACCCTTCCCTATCCACCAGTCCATTACCAATCCTTCCCCTTTCCACCAGTCCCATTACCACCCCTTCCAATTTCCACCAGGACCATTACCAATCAGTCCGGTTTTCAACAGTCCCATTACCAATCCTTCCCCTATCCACCAGTCCCATTACCAACCCTTCCCCTATCCACCAGTCCCATTACCAAGCCTTCCCTATCCACCAGTCCCATTACCAATCCTTCCCTATCCACCAGTCCCATTACCAATCCTTCCCCCTATCCACCAGTCCCATTACCAACCTTCCTCTATCCACCAGTCCCATTACTAATCCTTCCCTATCCACCAGTCCCATTACCAATCCTTCCCTATCCACCGGTCCCATTACCAATCCCCTATCCACCGGTCCCATTACCACCTTCCCTATGCACCAGTCCCATTACCAATCCTTCCCCTATCCACCAGTCCCATTACATCCTTCCCCATCCACCTGTCCCATTACCAATCCTTCCCTATCCACCAGTCCCATTACCAATCCTTCCCCTATCCACCAGTCCCATTACACACTCTTTCCCTATCCACCAGTCCCATTACCAATCCTTCCCTATCCACCAGTCCCATTACCAACCCTTCCCTATCCACCAGTCCCATTACCAATCCTTCCCTATCCACCAGTCCCATTACCAATCCTTCCCTATCCACCAGTCCCATTACCAATCCTTCCCTATCCACCAGTCCTTCCCTATCCACCAGTCCCATTACCAATCCTTCCCCTATCCACCAGTCCCATTACCAATCATTCTCCTATCCACCAGTCCCATTAACAATCCTTCCTCTATCCACCAGTCCCAGCCACCAATCCTTCCCTATCCACCAGTCATTACCTTCCCCTATCCACCAGTCCCATTACCAATCCTTCCCTATCCACCAGTCCCATTACCAACCTTCCCTATCCACCAGTCCCATTACCAATCCTTCCCTATCCACCAGTCCCATTACCAAACATTCCACTATACACCAGTCCCATTAGCAATACTTCCCCTATCCACCAGTCCCATTACCAGCACTTCCCCTATCCACCAGTCACATTACCAATCCTTCCCCTATCCACGAGTCCCATTACTAATCCTTCCCCATCCACCAGTCCATTACCAATCCTTCCCCTATCCACCAGTCCCATTACCAATCCTTCCCTATCCACCAGTCCCATTACCAATCCTTCCCCATCCACCAGTCCCATTACCAATCCTTCCCTATCCACCAGTCCCATTACCAATCCTTCCCTATCCACCAGTCCCATTACCAATCCTTCCCTATCCACCAGTCCCATTACCAACCCTTCCCTATCCACCAGTCCCATTACCAACCTTCCCCTATCCACCAGTCCCATTACCAATCCTTCCCTATCCACCAGTCCCATTATCAATCCTTCCCCTATCCACCAGTACCATTACCAACCCTTCCCTAATCCACCTGTCCCATTACTAATCCTTCCCCTATCCACCAGTCCCATTACCAATCCTTCCCCTATCCACCAGTCCCATTACCAATCCTTCCCCTATCCACCAGTCCCATTACCAACCCTTCCCATATCCACCCGTCCCATTACCAATCCTTCACCTATCCACCAGTCCCATTACCAATCCTTATCCTATCCACCAGTCCCATTGCCAATCCTTCCCTATCCACCAGTCCCATTACCAATCCTTCCCCATCCACCAGTCCCATTACCAATCCTTCCCCTATCCACCAGTCCCATTACCAATCCTTCCCTATCCACCAGTCCCATACCAGCCTTCCTCTATCCACCAGTCCCATTACCAATCCTTACCCTATCCACCAGTCCCATTACCAATCCTTCCCCTATCCACCAGTCCCATTACCAATCCTTCCCCTATCCACCAGTCCCATTACCAACCCTTCCCCTATCCACCAGTCCCATTACCAATCCTTCCCCTATCCACCAGTCCCATTACCAATCCTTCCCTTATCCACCAGTCCCATTACCAATCCTTCCCCTATCCACCAGTCCCATTACCAATCCTTCCCTTATCCACCAGTCCCATTACCAATCCTTCCCCTATCCACATGTCCCATTACCAATCCTTGCCCTATACACCAGTCCCATTACCAATCCTTCTATCCACCAGTCCCATTACCATCCTTCCCTATCCACCAGTCCCATTACCAATCCTATCCCCCATCCACCAGTCCCATTACCATCCTTCCCTATCCACCAGTCCCAGTACCCACCCTTCCTCTCTCCACCAGTCCCCTGACCAAGCCGTCCCATATCCACCCGTCCCTTGACCAACCCTTCCTCTATCCACCAGTCCCCTTACCAACCCTTCCCCTATCCACCAGTCCCATTACCAATCCTTCACCTATCAACCAGTCCCATTACCAACGCTTCCCCTATCCACCAGTCCCATTACCAATCCTTCCCCTATCCACCAGTCCCATTACCAATCCTTCCTTTATCCACCAGTCCCATTGCCAATCCTTCCCCTATCCATCAGTCCCATTGCCAATCCTTCCCCTATCCATCAGTCCCATTGCCAATCCTTCCCCTATCCACCAGTCCCAATACCAATCCTTCTTCTACCCACCAGTCCCATTGCCAATCCTTCCCCTATCCATCAGTCCCATTGCCAATCCTTCCCCTATCCATCAGTCCCATTGCCAATCCTTCCCCTATCCACCAGTCCCATTGCCAATCCTTCCCTTATCCACCAGTCCCATTGCCAATCCTTCCCCTATCCATCAGTCCCATTGCCAATCCTTCCCCTATCCATCAGTCCCATTGCCAATCCTTCCCCTATCCCACAGTCCCATTACCAACCCTTCCCCATCCACCAGTCCCATTACCAACCCTTCCCATCCACCAGTCCCATTACCAATCCTTCCCTATCCACCAGTCCCATTACCAACCTTCCCTATCCACCAGTCCCATTACCAACCCTTCCCTATCCACCAGTCCCATTACCAACCCTTCCCCATCCACCAGTCCCATTGCCAACCCTTCCCCTATCCACCAGTCCCATTACCAATCCTTCCCTATCCACCGGTCCCATTACCAATCCTTCCCTATCCACCAGTCCCATTACCAACCCTTCCCCTATCCACCAGTCCCATTACCAATCCTTCCTATCCACCAGTCCCATTACCAATCCTTCCCTATCCACCAGTCCCATTACCAATCCTTCCCCATCCACCAGTCCCATTACCAACCCTTCCCTATCCACCAGTCCCATTACTAATCCTTCCCATCCACCAGTCCCATTATCCTTCCCTATCCACCAGTCCCATACCAATCCTTCCCCATCCACCAGTCCCATTACCAATCCTTCCCCTATCCACCAGTCCCATTACCAATCCTTCCCCTATCCACCAGTCCCATTACCAATCTTCCCTATCCACCAGTCCCATTACCAACCCTTCCCTATCCACCAGTCCCATTACCAATCCTTCCCCATCCACCAGTCCCATTACCAATCCTTCCCTATCCACCAGTCCCATTACCAATCCTTCCCCATCCACCAGTCCCATTACCAACCCTTCCCCTATCCACCAGTCCCATTACCAATCCTTCCCTATCCACCAGTCCCATTACCAATCTTCCCTATCCACCAGTCCCATTACCAATCCTTCCCCTATCCACCAGTCCCATTACCAACCTTCCCTATCCACCAGTCCCATTATCAACCCTTCCCCTATCCACCAGTCCCATTACCAATCCTTCCTATCCACCAGTCCCATTACCAACCTTCCCTATCCACCAGTCCCATTACCAACCTTCCTATCCACCAGTCCCATTACCAATCCTTCCCCTATCCACCAGTCCCATTACCAATCCTTCCCTATCCACCAGTCCCATTACCAATCCTTCCCCATCCACCAGTCCCATTATCAACCTTCCCTATCCACCAGTCCCATTACCAATCCTTCCCTATCCACCAGTCCCATTACCAACCCTTCCCTATCCACCAGTCCCATTACCAACCTTCCCTATCCACCAGTCCCATTACCAATCCTTCCCTATCCACCAGTCCATTACCAACCCTTCCCCTATCCACCAGTCCCATTACAACCCTTCCCTATCCACCAGTCCCATTACCAACCTTCCCTATCCACCAGTCCCATTACCAACCCTTCCCTATCCACCAGTCCCATTACCAATCCTTCCCTATCCACCAGTCCCATTACCAATCCTTCCCTATCCACCAGTCCCATTACCAATCCTTCCCCTATCCACCAGTCCCATTACCAATCCTTCCCTATCCAGTCCCATTACCAATCCTTCCCTATCCACCAGTCCCATTACCAACCTTCCCCTATCCACCAGTCCCATTACAATCCTTCCCTATCCACCAGTCCCATTACCAACCCTTCCCTATCCACCAGTCCCATTACCAACCTTCCCTATCCACCAGTCCCATTACCAACCCTTCCCCTATCCACCAGTCCCATTAACCCTTCCCTATCCACCAGTCCCATTACCAATCCTTCCTATCCACCAGTCCCATTACCAACCTTCCCTATCCACCAGTCCATTACCAACCCTTCCCTATCCACCAGTCCCATTACCAATCCTTCCCCTATCCACCAGTCCCATTACCAATCCTTCCCCTATCCACCAGTCCCATTACCAATCCTTCCCTATCCACCAGTCCCATTACCAATCCTTCCCTATCCACCAGTCCCATTACCAATCCTTCCCTATCCACCAGTCCCATTACCAATCCTTCCCCTATCCACCAGTCCCATTACCAATCCTTCCCTATCCACCAGTCCCATTACCAATCCTTCCCTATCCACCAGTCCCATTACCAATCCTTCCCTATCCACCAGTCCCATTACCAATCCTTCCCTATCCACCAGTCCCATTACCAATCCTTCCCTATCCACCAGTCCCATTACCAACCCTTCCCATCCACCAGTCCCATTACCAACCTTCCCTATCCACCAGTCCCATTACCAATCCTTCCCTATCCACCAGTCCCACCAATCCTTCCCTATCCACCAGTCCCATTACCAATCCTTCCCTATCCACCAGTCCCATTACCAATCCTTCCCCTAACCACCAGTCCCATTAACAATCCTTTCCCTATCCACCAGTCCCATTACCAATCCTTCCCTATCCACCAGTCCCATTACCAATCCTTCCCTATCCACCAGTCCCATTACCAACCCTTCCCTATCCACCAGTCCCATTACCAATCCTTCCCTATCCACCAGTCCCATTACCAATCCTTCCCTATCCACCAGTCCCATTACCAATCCTTACCCTATCCACCAGTCCCATTACCAACCCTTCCCCTATCCACCAGTCCCATTACCAAACCTTCCCCTATCCACCAGTCCCATTACAATCCTTCCCTATCCACCAGTCCCATTACCAATCCTTCCCTATCCACCAGTCCCATTACCAATCCTTTCCCTATCCACCAGTCCCATTACCAATCCTTCCCTATCCACCAGTCCCATTACCAAACCTTACCCTATCCACCAGTCCCATTACCAATCCTTCCCCTATCCACCAGTCCCATTACCAATCCTTCCCCTATCCACCAGTCCCATTACCAATCCGTTCTCTATCCACCAGTCCCATTACCAACCCTTCCCCTATCCACCAGTCCCATTACCAATCCTTCCCCTATCCACCAGTCCCATTACCAATCCTTCCCTATCCACCAGTCCATTACCAACCTTCCCTATCCACCAGTCCCATTACCAATCCTTCCCTATCCACCAGTCCCATTACCAATCCTTCCCCTATCCACCAGTCCCATTTCCAAACCTTCCCCTATCCACCAGTCCCATTACCAATCCTTCCCCTATCCACCAGTCCCATTACCAATCCTTTCCCTATCCACCAGTCCCATTACCAATCCTTTCCCTATCCACCAGTCCCATTACCAACCTTCCCTATCCACCAGTCCCATTACTAATCCTTCCCTATCCACCAGTCCATTACCAATCCTTCCCTATCCACCAGTCCCATTACCAATCCTTCCCTATCCACCAGTCCCATTAATCCTTCCTCTATCCACCAGTCCCATTACCATTCCTTTCCCTATCCACGAGTCCCATTACCAATCCTTCCCCTATCCACCAGTCCCATTACCAATCCTTCCCCTATCCACCAGTCCCATTACCAATCCTTCCCTATCCACCAGTCCCATTACCAATCCTTCCCCTATCCACCAGTCCCATTACCAATCCTTCCCTATCCACCAGTCCCATTACCAATCCTTCCCTATCCACCAGTCCCATTACCAATCCTTCCCTATCCACCAGTCCATTACCAATCCTTCCCTATCCACCAGTCCCATTACCAATCCTTCCCTATCCACCAGTCCCATTACCAATCCTTCCCCTATCCACCAGTCCCATTACCAACCCTTCCCTATCCACCAGTCCATTACCAATCCTTCCCTATCCACCAGTCCCATTACCAATCCTTCCCCTATCCACCAGTCCCATTATCCTTCCCTATCCACCAGTCCCATTACCAATCCTTCCCTATCCACCAGTCCCATTACCAATCCTTCCCTATCCACCAGTCCCATTACCAATCCTTCCCTATCCACCAGTCCCATTACCAATCCTTCCCTATCCACCAGTCCATTACCAACTTCCCTTCCTATCCACCAGTCCCATTACCAACCCTTCCCTATCCACCAGTCCCATTACCAATCCTTCCCTATCCACCAGTCCATTACCAACCTTCCCCTATCCACCAGTCCCATTACCAATCCTTCCCTATCCACCAGTCCCATTACCAACCTTCCCCTATCCACCAGTCCCATTACCAATCCTTCCCCTATCCACCAGTCCCATTACCAAACCTTCCCATATCCACCAGTCCCATTACCAATCCTTCCCCTATCCACCAGTCCCATTACCAACCCTTCACCTATCCACCAGTCCCATTACCAATCCTTCCCTATCCACCAGTCCCATTACCAATCCTTCCCTATCCACCAGTCCCATTACCAATCCTTCCTATCCACCAGTCCCATTACCAATCCTTCTCCTATCCACCAGTCCCATTACCAACCCTTCCCCTATCCACCAGTCCCTTTACCAATCCTTCCCTTATCCACCAGTCCCATTACCAACCCTTTCCCTATCCACCAGTCCCATTACCAATCCTTCCCTATCCACCAGTCCCATTACCAATCCTTCCCTATCCACCAGTCCCATTACCAATCCTTCCCTATCCACCAGTCCCATTACCAATCCTTCCCTATCCACCAGTCCCATTACCAATCCTTCCCTATCCACCAGTCCCATTACCAATCCTTCCCTATCCACCAGTCCCATTACCAACCCTTCCCTATCCACCAGTCCCATTACCAATCCTTCCCTATCCACCAGTCCCATTACCAACCCTTCCCTATCCACCAGTCCCATTACCAATCCTTCCCTATCCACCAGTCCCATTACCAATCCTTCCCTATCCACCAGTCCATTACCAGCCTTCCCCTATCCACCAGTCCCATTACCAATCCTTCCCTATCCACCAGTCCCATTACCAATCCTTCCCTATCCACCAGTCCCATTACCAATCCTTCCCTATCCACCAGTCCCATTACCAATCCTTCCCTATCCACCAGTCCCATTACCAATCCTTCCCTATCCACCAGTCCCATTACCAATCCTTCCCTATCCACCAGTCCCATTACCAATCCTTCCCTATCCACCAGTCCCATTACCAATCCTTCCCTATCCACCAGTCCATTACCAATCCTTCCCTATCCACCAGTCCCATTACCAATCCTTCCCTATCCACCAGTCCCATTACCAACCCTTCCCTATCCACCAGTCCCATTACCAATCCTTCCCTATCCACCAGTCCCATTACCAATCCTTCCCTATCCACCAGTCCCATTACCAATCCTTCCCTATCCACCAGTCCCATTACCAATCCTTCCCTATCCACCAGTCCCATTACCAATCCTTCCCCTATCCACCAGTCCCATTACCAATCCTTCCCTATCCACCAGTCCCATTACCAATCCTTCCCCTATCCACCAGTCCCATTACCAATCCTTCCCTATCCACCAGTCCCATTACCAACCTTCCCCTATCCACCAGTCCCATTACCAATCCTTCCCTATCCACCAGTCCCATTACCAATCCTTCCCTATCCACCAGTCCCATTACCAACCCTTCCCTATCCACCAGTCCCATTACCAATCCTTCCCTATCCACCAGTCCCATTACCAATCCTTCCCCTATCCACCAGTCCCATTACCAATCCTTCCCTATCCACCAGTCCCATTACCAATCCTTCCCTATCCACCAGTCCCATTACCAACCTTCCCTATCCACCAGTCCCATTACCAATCCTTCCCTATCCACCAGTCCCATTACCAATCCTTCCCTATCCACCAGTCCCATTACCAATCCTTCCCTATCCACCAGTCCAGTCCCATTACCAACCCTTCCCCTATCCACCAGTCCCATTACCAATCCTTCCCCTATCCACCAGTCCCATTACCAATCCTTCCCTATCCACCAGTCCCATTACCAATCCTTCCCCTATCCACCAGTCCCGTTAGCAACCCTTCCCCTATCCACCAGTCCCATTACCAACCCTTCCCTATCCACCAGTCCCATTACCAATCCTTCCCTATCCACCAGTCCCATTACCAATCCTTCCCTATCCACCAGTCCCATTACCAATCCTTCCCTATCCACCAGTCCCATTACCACCCTTCCCCTATCCACCAGTCCCATTACCAATCCTTCCCTATCCACCAGTCCCATTACCAATCCTTCCCTATCCACCAGTCCCATTACCAATCCTTCCCTATCCACCAGTCCCATTACCACCTTCCCTATCCACCAGTCCCATTACCAATCCTTCCTATCCACCAGTCCCATTACCAATCCTTCCCTATCCACCAGTCCCATTACCAATCTCCCTATCCACCAGTCACATTACCTATCCTTCACCTATCCACCAGTCCCATTACCAATCCTTCCCCTATCCACCAGTCCCATTACCAATCCTTCCCCTATCCACCAGTCCCATTACCAACCCTTCCCCTATCCACCAGTCCCGTTATCAACCCTTCCCCTATCCACCAGTCCCATTACCAAACCTTCCCCTATCCACCAGTCCCATTACTAATCCTTCCCCTATCCACCAGTCCCATTACCAAACCATCCGCTATCCACCAGACCCATTACCAATCCTTCCCTATCAACCAGTCCCATTAACAATCCTTCCCATATCCACCAGTCCCATTACCAATCCTTCCCCTATCCACCAGTCCCATTACCAATCCTTACCCTATCCACCAGTCCCATTACCAATCCTTCCCCTATCAACCAGTCCCATTACCAATCCTTCCCCTATCCACCAGTCCCATTACCAACCTTCCCTCTATCCACCAGTCCCATTACCAATCCTTCCCCTATCCACCAGTCCCATTACCAATCCTTCCCCTATCCACCAGTCCCATTACCAATCCTTCCCCTATCCACCAGTCCCATTACCAATCCTTCCCCTATCCACCAGTCCCATTACCAACCCTTCCTCTATCCATCAGTCCCATTACCAATCCTTCTCCTATCCACCAGTCCCATTACCAATCCTTCCCCTATCCACCTGTCCCATTACCAATTCTTCCCCTATCCACCAGTCCCATTACCAATCCTTCCCCTATCCACCAGTCCCATTACCAACCCTTCCCCTATCCACCAGTCTCATTACCAACCCTTCCCCTATCGACCAGTCCTATTACCAATCCCTCTCCTATCCACGAGTACCATTACCAATCCTTCCCCTATCCACCAGTCCCATTACCAACCCTTCCTCTATCCACCAGTCCCTTTACCAACCCTTCCCCTATCCACCAGTCCCATTACCAATCCTTCCCCTATTCACCAGTCCCATTACCAATCCTTCCCCTATCAACCAGTCCCATTACCAATCCTTCCCCTATCCACCAGTCCCATTACCAACCCTTCCCCTATCCACCAGTCCCATTACCAATCCTTCCACTATCCACCAGTCCCATTACCAACCCTTCACCTATCCACAAGTCCCATTACCAACCCTTCCCCTATCCACCAGTCCCATTACCAATCCTTCCGCTATCCACCGTTCCCATTACCAATCCTTCCCCTATCCACCAGTCCCATTACCAATCTTTCTCCCATTCACCAGTCCCATTACCAATCCTTCCCCTATCAACCAGTCCCATTACCAATCCTTCCCCTATTAACCAGTCTCATTGCCAATCTTTCCCCTATCCACCAGTCCCATTACCAATCCTTCTCCTATCCACCAGTTCCATTACCAATACTTCACCTATCCACCAGTCCCATTACCAATCCCTCTCCTATCCACCAGTCCCATTACAAATCCTTCCCTTATCCACCAGTCCCATTACCAATCCTTCCCCTATCCACCAGTCCCATTACCAACCCTTCCCCTATCCACCAGTCCCATTATCAATCCTTCCCCTATCCACCAGTCCCATTACCAATCCTTCCCGTATCCACCAGTCCCATTACCAATCCTTCCCCTATCCACCAGTCCCATTACCAACCCTTCCCCTATCCACCAGTCCCATTACCAATCCTTCCCCTATCCACCAGTCCCATTACCAACACTTCCCCTATCCACCAGTCCCATTACCAATCCTTCCCCTATCCACCAGTCCCATTACCAACCCTTCCCCTATCCACCAGTCACATTACCAATATTCCCTATCCACCAGTCCCATTACCAATCCTCCCCCTATCCACCAGTCCCATTACCAATCCTTCCCCTATCCACCAGTCCCATTACCAACCCTTCACCTATCCACCAGTCCCATTACCAATCCTTCTCCTATCCACCAGTCCCATTACCAATCCTTCCCCTATCCACCAGTCCCATTACCAATCCTTCTCCTATCCACCAGTCCCATTACCAACCTTCCCCTATCCACCAGTCCCATTACCAATCCTTCCCTATCCACCAGTCCCATTACCAATCCTTCCCTATCCACCAGTCCCATTACCAATCCTTCCCTATCCACCAGTCCCATTACCAATCCTTCCCTATCCACCAGTCCCATTACCAATCCTTCCCTATCCACCTGTCCCATTACCAACCTCCCCTATCCACCAGTCCCATTACCAACCCTTCCCCTATCCACCCGTCCCATTACCAATCCTTCCCCTATCCTCCAGTCCGATTACGAATCATTCCCCTCTTCACTAGTCCCATTACCAACCCTTCCCCTATCCACCAGTCCCATTACAAATCCTTTCCCTCTCCACCAGTCCCATTACCAACCTTTCCGCTATCCACCAGTCACATTACCAACCCTTCCCCTATCCACCCGTCCCATTACCAATCCTTCCCCTATCCTCCAATCCAATTACCAATCCTTCCCCTCTTCACCGGTACCATTACCAACCCTTTCCCTATCCACCAGTCCCATTACCAATCCTTCTCCTCCATACCAGTCCCTTTACCAACCCTTCCCCTATCCACCAGTCCCATTACCAATCCTTCCCTTATCCACCATTCCCATTACCAACCTTTCCCCTATCCACCATTCCCATTACTAATCCTTCCCCTATCCAACATTCCCTTTACCAACCCTTCCACTATCCACCAGTCCCATTACCAATCCTTCCCCTATCCACCAGTCCCATTACCAACCCTTCCTCTATCCACCAGTCGTATTACCAACCCTTCCCCTATCCATCAGTCCGATTACCAACCCTTCACCTATCCACCAATCCCATTAACAATCCTTCCCCTATCCACCAGTCCCATTTCCAATCTTTCCCCTATCTACCAGTCCCATTAACAAATCCTTCCCCTATCCACCTGTTCCATTACCAACCGTTTTCTTATACACCAGTCCCATTACCAATTCTTCCCCTATCCATCAGTCTCCTTACCAATCCTTCCCCTCTCCACGAGTTCCATTACCAACCCTTTTCCTATCCACCAGTCCCATTACCAACCCTTCCCCTATCCACCAGTCCCATTACCAAACCTTCCCCTCTTCAGCAGTCCCATTAGCAACCCTTCCCCTATCCACCAGTCCCATTACCAATCCTTCCCCTATCCACCAGTTCCATTACCAACCCTTCCCGTATCCATCCGTCCCATTATCAACCCTTCCCCTATCCACCAGTCCTATTAACAACCCTTCCCGTATCCATCAGTCCCGTTAGTAATCTTTCCCCTATCCACCAGTCCCATTACCAACCCTTCCCCTATCCACCAGTCCCATTACCAATCCTTACCCTATCCACCAGTCCCGGTAAGGTTGAATAATTTTGAGTAACGATGAGAAAAGAACGAGTACGGTCCATCCTTGAATACCTAAGCCACCACCTCCACCTCTTGTTTTGCATTACTTTGTCCCCAAGGTGTGCTGTGTTATATTGTGTCGTCTTGTTAGCTCTAATGGATTTTGAGTAACTGTTAGGAAAGAACGAGTACAGACCGTCCTTGAATACCTAAGCCACCTCTCCCACCTCTAGTTTTGCATTGCTCCGTCTCCGAGGTGTACTATGTTCTGTTCTGTCCTGTTCTTAGGCTGAATGGATTTTGAGCAACTATAAAGCAACGACGAGTACAAACCAGCTCGTCTCCAAGTTGTACTGTGTTATAATCCGTCTTGTTGTTATGTTGAATAGTGTTTTAACAAGTACAAAGCAACGACAAGCTCAAAACCGCCCATCTGAAAGGTGTATTGTGTTACGATCCGTCTTGTTGTTAAGTTGAATGGAGTTTTAACAAGTACAAAGCAACGACAAGCACAAACCAGCCCGTCTCCAAGATGTATTATGTTACGATCCGTCTTGTTGTTAAGTTGAATGGAGTTTTAACAAGTACAAAGCAACGATGAGCACTAGCCAGCCCCTGATGTAGTCCCAGAACACCACGTCCGCCACCCTCACCTCCTCTGTTTTCCTGCCGCCTCAAACTTAGTCGCTTTGAAGAGGGGAGGCGGAAAACTCACTTGGAACGAGACTCTGAATTCACTCCCAATTATCTCTGTGGACTGGAGCCTAACGGAGATTTTTCCCCGCTCTTTCTCTTTTGTTTCCAGGCCTTTGCTTGTTTCCTTTTTGCGGATTTAAGGAACTATCTTTTGCATCTGTCGGCCATGGCGTGTGTGTGTGTGTGTGTGTGTGTGTGTGTGTGTAGGGGAGGGGCAGAAATTAAGAAACCAAACTATGCATTTCTATTTTTCCTTATTTCTCTTTATTTCATTTTTTCTGTCATATTCTTCTTATCTATTTTCTTTTCTTTTTTTTCTTTTTTTCTCTTCCATTCTTTTTTTCCATCTCTCTCTCTCTCTCTCTCTCTCTCTCTCTCTCTCTCTCTCTCTCTCTCTCTCTCTCTCTCTCTCTCTCTCTCTCTCTCTCTCTCTCTCTCTCTCTCTCTCTCTCTCTCTCTCTCTCTCTCTCTCTCTCTCTCTCTCTCTCTCTCAATTATTTTTTTCTCCTGCTTTCCCTTTCTCTGCCTCGCCTCCTTTATTCCTTCCTGCCTTGCCATGCTCGAAAAGCTTTATTCACATTATACTCTTACGTTCATCTGTTTTCCTTCCTTTCCCTTGCCTTCCCTTCCCTTCCCTTTCCTTTCATTCCTTTCCCTTCCCATCCTTTCTCTTTCCTTTCCTTTCCTATCATTTCCTTCCCTTTCCTTTCCCTTCCCTTCCTTTCCTTCCCTTCCCTTCCCATCCTTTCTCTTTCCTTCCCTTTCCTTTCCTTCCTTTCTCTTCATTTCCTTTTCCTTCCCTTCCCTTTCCTTCCCTTCCCTTCCCCTCCCTTCCCTTCCCTTCAGTGCTCTATCAACCGCCTGTCTGTCTCTTAATACTACTGTTAGCCGTTCACTTACATCCTCTCTTTCCTTACTCTCCTATTTTCTTTTGTTTTATTTCTGTCATTACTATTTGTCTTTTTTAACTCCACCTTTTTTCTCTCTGTTCTTCATTCTTCACTTCATTTATCTTTCTTGTTCTTCATTCCCTCCTATTCCTCTGGTTCTTCTCCCCTTCCACTTATCTGTCATTATCTTTTTCGATATCTCCTCCATTCTTCACCCCCAAATTTCTCTTTCTCAGTCTTCATTTCTCCTTATTCCTTGGTTCGCCTCGCTTTCCACTTCTCTTTCATCATTATTTGCCTTTTTATTGTTACACGTTTTTCCAATCTCTTTTCCAAATTTCTCTTTCTTGCTCTTCACTCCTCAGTATTCCTACATTTGTTCGCTAGTAGTAATTTTGTATTCGATCTGTTCTCCATTTTTCACTCCCAAATTTCTCTCTTCGCTCTTCCTGAGTCTGATGGTGTCAACCAAAACTGGCTATCTAGGGTAGGCGGTGGCTGAACAGATAGCAAGACGGCCCCGCGTTCAGGAGGACGCGAGTTCAATCCCCGACCGGTGCCACCAAGCTGGGATTTTTCAGCCGCCGCCGAGTGGCTTAAAACTACCCATATGCTGTCCAGAAGACCACCTATCAACCCGGACTCAAGATTCTAGGATTAAAGATGAGCTCCGGGAGGGCAGCATGAGCCAATGCAAGATGGCGCCACTATAAAACACTCGCCTGCGCCAGAACGGGCTGGGCCGACCATCAGGCCCCACCGGGAAGAAGTCTTGGACCGACCATCAGGATCCACCGGGAAGAAGCCTACCGGCGCAATAGGCCAAGACAAAAAAAATAAAAAAAATAAAAATAAAAAAAATAGGTGAGCTATGGCGTATAATGTAGAAACCTGTCTCACTAGAGCATGCAAGATGTGGTCCGACATGAGTGTTAGCGGGAGAGTGGTGCAGCCAATCAGCTGCAACCTTTCCAACCTGCCTAGGCGCCAGCAGGAATCTAGCTTATGTGAACAAGGTATACCCAAGTCCTCCTCTTCTCACCGCCCCCTCCACCCTATCCTTTTCCCCCTCCTCCTCCTCCTACACCCCGTCAGCACTACCCCTATACTCCTCCCTCTTCTCGGTAATAGTAATGGACCCTTTTAATTGGTCGGCGAGAGTGAAATATAAAGGCATTAAGGAGAGTGGGTGAGATTAAACGCACCCCCTACATTGAGATTATTATTTTGCGATCCTCTTCTCTTTTTCTTCTCTCTCTTTTTTTTTTTACAGTAAAGGAAGTAGTTGAAGAGCAAAAAATATATAAAAACAATGAAGACAAAAAAGCCCGCTAGTCACTGCTGCTATGAAAAGAAGTATAAAGGAGTTATTCTTAGTTATTCTGGTGTCTTATTTTGTGTTCGTTTTGGTATGAGAGAGAGAGAATTGTATTCACCTACTTGCATCTTGTAGATCAAGCCAGGCTCTTGTAATCCTCAGTCAAGCTAGGAAGTCCCAGGTCTAAAGGCTTTTGAGTCTTAACGTTTTACCCTTGCCTTGGCGGGATATCCGGTATCCATTCCCTCTCTCTCCCTTATATATTATTTTTTCTTTTTCTCCCTCGGATTTTTTAATATTTTTTTCAATTTTTCCGGTATATTATTTTTTTCTTATTTCGTTTATTTTTTTTAAAGTTCACTTGTTATTTTTTTTTACTTTTTGGATTTTTCTTTCTCACCTGTTACGTCTTTTCTCTTTTCTACCTCGGACTTTTTTATATTTTTCATTTCTTTTCTTTTTTTCATTATTATTTGTATCGTTTTTCTATTCCTCCTCCTCCTCCTCCTCCTTCTGGTACTTCTTGGTTTAAGTCGAGCGTGCTAACCACTGAACTATGGCTTTTTTTGTGTGTGTGTATAGGAGGAGATTAAGGAGAGAAAATGGTCCTGAGAAGTGTTTTTTTAGTGTGCAATGATTGTAAAAGAATATTGAATGCTGGATATTTTTTCTGTCTCCCTCTCTTCTCTTTTTTTTTCCAAGACTACGTGAGTAACTGGATCGGAAAAAAAAGTCAACAGCATTTGGAAGTTGGTGAAAAGTATTTAGATATTTTTTTTTACATTGAATTCGAGACATAAATCATTCTCTCTTTATTTTTCTGCACCTACCAGTTCTTATCTTAAAATTTCGTCCTATCAAAACAGCTTCAAAAATTCCAAGATAAACTTTCAGAGTGCTTGGAAAAACATTTTCGGAGTTTTATTGTTAACTTTTTACTTCTTCCCTTGTTTGTCTTGCACACTCGCCTCCTCCTCCTCTTCTAGCTCCTCTTTCTCTTCTTCCTCCTCCTCCTGCTCCTCTTCCTTCTCCTATTTCTCATCTTCGCGATCCTAGTCCTCCAGTTTATCTTCTCGCTAAAAACAGGTACACGTTCCTCGTTGTGTTCTTCCTCCTACTCTGTCATTTCTATTTCCTCTCCTCCTTCTTTTCCCACACCACCATCACCACCACCACCACCACCTGCTACTCCTCCTTTTCCTCCTCTTCCTCCTCCTCATACAACCCCCCCCCCCCCACCCCCATTACTACGAACACCAGTACCTCCTTTCTGTGCTTCTCCTTCTCCTCCTCTTTCTCCTCCATCACCACCACCACTACTCTTCCTTTTCCTCCTCTTCCTCCTCCTCCTCATTTCCCCCCCCCCCCCCATTACTACCAACCGTGCTAAGAGTGTAATTTTTTCTTCTTCTCTAGTGTTAAGACAATTTCCTTTAAGCGGCAACTTGTTCCTTGCCCGACGGTTTAAAGTTCTGCATGCATTTTTTTATACATATATTTTTTTTTGATTTCCTCTTATTATTATTTTTTTCAATGTTCACCTGTTACTGTTTTTCTTTTTTTCTTTCTCTAACCTTTTACGTTTTTTTTCTTTTCTCCCTCCAGTTTTTTTTTCCTGTATTTTCTGGGTTTTTTTGTTTCCTCTTTTTTTTAATGTCCTCCTGTTACTGTTTTTTTTTTGTGTGTGTGTGGATTTTTTTCTCTCTTTTCTTTTTATGTTTTTTTCCTTTTTCTCCCTCGGATTTTTTTATTTTTCCGGTATTTTATATTTTCTTATTTATTTCGTTTATTTGTTTTCTTTTTTTAATGTTCACTTGTTAGTTTTTTTACATTTTTGATTTCTTTCTTTCTCACCTTTTACATCTTTTTTTTTCTTTTTCTCCCTCGAACTTTTTTAATTTTTTCATTTATTTTCTTTTTTTCATTATTATTTGTATCGTTTTTCTCCTCCTCCTCCTCCTCCTCCTTTTATCGTATAGTATTTTTTTTTCTCTTGGCGTTACTTTCTCTTTTTTTCATCTTTTCTCACTTTTCTGATTGCCTGTTTGTGCTCTTTTCTTTTCTCTTTTCTTTGTCCTCATTTGCTTTTTTTCCCCTCCTTTCCTCTCCATCTTTTTATTTTGTATGGCGTGTTCTGTTTCGTCACGCCTCTCCTCTCCTTTCCCTTTTCTTTTATTTTTTCCATTTTCTTATTTTCTTTTTCCTACTTTTATTTATTTATTTTTTCTATTTTTTCTATCTTCTTTTCATTTCTCTTTTTTTTCTTCCATTTTTTCTTTTTCTCTTTTTTTCTATTCCCTCTTCCACTTCCTCTTTCTTAACGTTATCTTGAGCCCCAAACTTTCTCTCTCTTTTTTTTTATTAAGTTCGAGAGATTTCAACTTTTTTTTCTTTTTTCTTTACTTTCCTCGTTTCTGGTCTTAGTTTCTTGGCTCTGTCTCTCTTTTCTTCTCTCCATCTTCCCTTTCTGCTCCTAATCTTTCGTTCTTCTTCATAGCCTATCTTCGCATTCTCTCCTTCTTTTCCTCCTCCTCTCCTTCCTTCTATCCGTCTTACATCTTTTTCTCCATGGAATTTTCGCTTTTGGATTCAATTTTTTCTCCGTTCTTTCTTATTTCTCCCTTTCTTTCCCTTTTACGGTCAGTGGCCAGGCTAGCTACTTATTTTCTGTATTTCCCTCATTCATTCTATTTATCCTTTTCTTCTGTCTTAATATAATTTTCGTTTCTGGACTCTTTCTTCTCTCTTTCCTTCTCCTCCTATTCTTTCGTTCCATTTCAAAGTCTTTATCTTCGCATTCTCCACTTCTTTTTCATTCCCTTTTTGCCTTCCTTCCTGTCCGCTTTCCGTTTTCTTTTTTCTCCATTGAATTTTCATTTCTTGATTCACTTTCTTCGTTCTCTCATTCCTTCTTCTTCTCTCCTCCTTTCTTTCTTCTTTGTCATATCTATCCTTGCTTTCATTACCCCTTTTTGTCCTTTTCCTTCTTCCTTTTGTCCGTTCTTTTCTTTTTCTTTTTTCTCCATTCAATTTTTGGGTTTTCGAGGACTTGCTTTCTTTCCTCCCTCCCTTTTATTCGCCTCCTTCCTTTCCTTTCTTCCCTTCGCTTTCAGTATTTCTTTTTGTCCTTATTTCCCTCCTTCCTTTTCTTGTTTCTCCATTCAAGTCTTCTTTTCTGGAGAACTCGCTTTCTTCTTCTTCTTCTCTCTCTCTCTCTCTCTCTCTCTCTCTCTCTCTCTCTCTCTCTCTCTCTCTCTCTCTCTCTCTCTCTCTCTCTCTCTCTCTCTCTCTCTCTCTCTCTCTCTCTCTCTCTCTCTCTCTCTCTCTCTCTCTCTCTCTCTCTCTCTCTCTCTCTCTCCATTTTTCCCTTCACTTCTCTTCTTTTCTCTTTTTTTAATTTTATTTTCTATTTTATTCTTTTCTTTTCTTTTCCTTTTTTCTCTTCTTTTCTCCTCTCCTCTCTTATCTACTCTTCTCTACTCTTCTCTCTCTCTCTCTCTCTCTCTCTCTCTCTCTCTCTCTCTCTCTCTCTCTCTCTCTCTCTCTCTCTCTCTCTCTCTCTCTCTCTCTCTCTCTCTCTCTCTCTCTCTCTCTCTCTCTCTCTCTCTCTCTCTCTCTCTCTCTCTCTCTCTCTCTCTCTCTCTTCGTCTCCTTTTCTTTCTTTCTTTCACTTTCATGGCCTCTCCTCACCTTTTGTCCTTTCCTTCCTTCCTTCCTTCCTTCCGTCCAGTCTTTTTTTTCTTCTTTATCCATTTAATTTTCGTTTTTGGACTTTCTTCATTCTCTCATTCCTTCTTCTGTCCCCCTCCTTTCTCTCTCTCTCTCCTTCACTTTCATGAGCTATCCTCGCTTTTCCTACTCCTTTTTGCCCTTATTTTAATTCCTTCATTCAACATTTAATTCTTGTTTTTTTCTGGTTGATTCGCTTAATTCGGTCTCTCGCTCTCTGTTCTTCGTCTCCTTCCTCCTTTCCTTTGTTTCCTTCGCTTTCATGGGTTCTCATCTCCTTCCGTTCTTTTCCTCCTTCCTTCCTTCCTTTCGCCCAGTTTTCTTTTTCTTCTTCCTCCATTCAGTTTTTGTATTTTGGAGGACTCACTCTCTTCATTCTTTCTCTTTTCTTCGTCTCCCTCCTTTCCTTTCTTTCCTTTCACTTTCACTACTCCTTTTTGTCCTTTTTCCTTTTCTTGTTTCTCCATTAAATTCTCGTTTCTGGAGGACTCGCTTTCTTCGCTCTCTCTTTCCTTCGTCTTCCTCCTTTCCTTCCTTCTTTCTTTCTTTCGCTCTCATGGCCTCTCCTCGCCTTCGCCTCGCCGCCGTTATTTGCTCGCTTAATTAACCTCCGACGTGCACTTAAGGCTGGCAATGATGCCCTAAAATTCACCTAATCTCGGCCCGCGTTTGATCAGACCACTCGTTTGAACCCTCACGAGCTGGTACAAACTTGGGAAACGGAACGAGAATGAGAGAGAGAGGACAGAAAAGATAGACAGATAGATAAATAGATAGATAGATAGATAGGTAGATAAAGAAGAAACTACCTAACATATAATCCGTTGAGCCTCATTCTTTATCTATTTCTCCCTCGTCTCCCTTCCCATTCTCCCTCCGTTTTCTTCCCTTTTTCCTCCTCTCTCTTCTCATTTTCTTTCTGTCTTTCACATTCTCCCTTCCCTTTCTTCTGGTTCTCCCTCTGTTTTCCTCCCATTCTCCCTCTTCTCCCTTCTCATTCTCCTTCCCTTCTTCTTATTCTCCCTCCGTTTTCTTCCATTTTTCCTCCTTTCTCTTCCAAGGTTCATATGTTCATAAGATCTTCCTCATCATTATTCGATAGCTTATAAAGTTTTCGTGTAGTGGTTGGGGGGGGGGGGGGGGTAGGAGTAGGAGGACGGAAAATGGGTCACAGTGGTTAGGTTTGAAGTGTAATGTAAAGGAAGGAAAGTATGTAGGAATGGAAGGTTCGATTAAAGAAGGAAGGAAAGTTGGAAGGGGTGGTGAGGTTTTGGAGTGTATAAGAAGGAAAGTGGTTAGGAGTTGAAGGTATCGGAAGGAAAGTAGGTGGAAGGGGAAGGTAAAGAAAGGAAACTGGGTAGGAGTCGAGGAAACTGGAAGAAAATGAGTAGGAGTGGAAGGAGAAACAAAAAAAGGAAAGAGGGAAATAAGGACAAAAAGGAGTAGTGAAAGTGAAAGGAAAGAAAGGAAAGGAGGGAGACGAAGAGAAGGGAAAGAATGAATGGAAGGTATACAGAAAGGTAGAAGATTTTAAGACGGTAGAAGTGATTTGTTACGGAGTGAAAACCAGAGGAAGAAAAAAAGTGAGTGGGGTCTTTGGGTTAATTTTAGGCAAGAAAAGGACAGACGAGACGGTAGGCGGATGGGGACGGGGGAAAGGGCTGAAAAATGGCTCAATGTGTGGGTGCAAAGGTAGAGAAAGAGGCAGCACAGACGAAGAGACGGTAGGCGGATGGGCACGGGGGAAAGGGCTGAAGAATGGCTCTATGTGTGGGTGCAAAGGTAGAGAAAGAGGCAGCACAGATGAAGAGACGGTGCCGTGGTGAAGGCGGAGGACGGGCGGACAGGAGGGAGAGAGGGATAGAGGGTTGGTCAGAGTGCTCTTGTGTATCTGGTGGGGAGGGCAATCAACTATAATGTCCATCTTAAACGTCCATTACCCGTTTCACCCTAAAAAAAAAGGGAAAAAGACTCAAAATGGCGTGATTCCCCCAAACGTACGCATGAATGGCCCCGGAATAGCCCGTGATTTTGAGAACGTGTGTGTGTGTGTGTGTGTGTATGTGTGTGCGTGTGCAACGCCTCGCGAAATTATGACCGAGCGAGCTAGATTGTTTTCTCAAGTTCATTTGTTACGGATTTTGCTTGCTATGCGACACGACTTGAATCTTTTCGTCGTTCTTTATTCCTCCTCCGTCCTTCCTTCCTTTCCTTCACGTTCTCCCTTTCTTGTCTTCTGATTCTTGCTTTGTTTTCCTCCCATTCTCCCTCGTCTCCCTTCTCATTCTCCCTCCGTTTTCTTCCGTTTTTCCTCCTCTCTCTTCTCATTTTTTTTTCTGTCCTTCACGTTCTCCATTCCCTTTCTTCTGGCTCTCCCTCTGTTTTTTTCCCCTTCTCCCCCTTCTCCCTCCCTTTTCTTCTCATTCTCCCTCCGTTTTCTTCCATTTTTCCTCCTCTCTCTTCCCATTCTCTCTGTCTGTCCTTCCCATTCTCTTTCTCCTCCCTCCCTTTGCCATTCTTCATCCTTCTTCATTCCTTTTCTTCTCATTCTCCCTCCGTTTTCTTCCATTTTTCCTCCACTCTCTCTGTCTCTCTCTTCCCATTCTCTTTTTCTATCCTTCCCATTCTCCCTCTCCTCCCTCCGTCCCTCCTTCTGCCATTTTTCATCCTACCTCATAATCTTTCATATCCTTGGACTTTCTCGGCTCCCGCATCACCTATATCCAAAGGCCGAAAATTAGATTAATTGGGTTTGAATCAGTGTGTCTTTCCACGATCATGGCACAGAAGAATGGTTAAACTACAACTACTACCAGTCATAAAACTACCACCCCTGAAAATACCCGCAGCCTCAATGAAAGCCTTGTCAGGTGTGTGTGTGCTTGGACGATGATATGATATGATGATATTCTAAAAAAAAAAAAAAAAAAAAAAAAAATGAAAATAAATAAATAAATAAACAAAATCAGGCTTTACACATGCACAAACAATGGTAAGCCTAAATAGATTATGGGCAAGTCAAGTTAATAAAGGCGTTAGTTTTGCATTTTCTCATGAAGTTTTCAATGTTAGCCCACGATCTCGTTAAGATAATAATAAATATTCCAACAACAGAAATTCCAACTTTTCTTCAGGGTTCGCCCCCCCCCTTGGAAATCAATAACGCCCATCCCCCAGTTTAAGAACCGTTGACATAGACCAAGGGCAATACAAAGCCCCAAGAACAACAACAAAAAAAGCTGGCAACACGCTGCTCCTGAAGAAAAAAATGCAGATGAAAATAAGAGTGTAATCAAATTCAGTTCCAGAGGTGTGTTTATTTATTATTATTTTTTTTAAACAGATCGCGGCGGAAAGGGTGTACATCCACTGAGACCAAGCAACCCACTGTGCTGCCGACAATGAAGTGTATCGATGTGGGGGGGAGGTAACAAAGGGGAGACACTTTTTGCATGTTTTTTAAAAATTTTTTTTTTATCAAAGAGAACGGACGCTATGAACGACTCCGTCCCCTTTCCGTCTCGCATTTATTTTTCAAGTTTATTCTACTTGCTCTCGAAGGGCTGTGTAGTTTTTTTTTTCTCTTGAAGCTTCAGGTCACGCAACATCAATTCATTTAATTATCCCGAGCAGGTGAAACTTTGTAATTACGTAGGAAGTTATTCATTCAGAAGACTCTTGGTTACAGCACAGAGGAGAGTCAGTCATTAGAATTCGCTGAGTTTCTGAAGACTCTAAGAACTCGCAGATATTTTAAGTCATATACTCTGAGCCTTAATACAAGCTTGCAACAATAATATACAGAACACAGAACGCCTTTCCTTTCCTTTCCTCTTTTTTCCTTTCCTCTCCTCTCCTCTCTTCTTGCACTTTTTCGTCCCATTTTGCTTCTTTTTAATCATGTGTCTCGTGGCAACCGAAGCAGCATTGTGTCCCGTGTTGGTGTCCACTATAGTCTGGTGTCTGGGGGATAGCGTGTTTATGCGGAAATACGATAGTCAACTCTGAAGCTTCGTCTTGACTAGGATGTAAAGGAAGTGGGATGAGGAAGGCAACAAAAATGAATGGAAAGGAGGGAAAATAGGTGCTTGATAATGCAGGGGGAGAATATGGGCAGTGAGAATAAAGGAGGTATGAAATAAGAGAAAAAAAGAAAGAAAGAGAAACATGGAGGGAACAAGGAGGAGGAAGGAGAGGAACATGAAAACAAGTATGGAAAAGAAGATGGATGAAGTGGGTAACACGAATAAATGTGAGAAAGGAAAAAAGGAGCTTGATAATAAAGATGAGAAAGATGGGTGGTGAGAAATAAATGAGAAAAGAACTAAAGGGTTATTGTGTTTATACTGAAATACGATAGTCGACTCTGAAGTTTCGTCTTGACTCTGGAGCGAAGAATTAAAATGAAAAATGGCTCCTCTTCTTCACTACAGTTTGTGCATGTATTTTCCACTTGACATTAATTGTGTAATGACGGACAGGGGAAGCATTACTCTGGCGGGGTGTGAACAAATTGTGCTCTACGAGGTAATTGCACGACATGCTTTCTGCACGTCTTCAAGATAACAAAGGAGGAAAACAAAGAAAAGTTCCAATGCCTAGTCCGCGTGTCACAATATTTTCTTTTCTTTTCCTGAGCGAACGTGATTTCCTCTTCACTAATTTGAGACACTCACAAAAGCTTAGAAATAATGTTACCACGAGGAGTCTTGAGCACTTATAAAAAGAAAATAAATAGTAAAGTGTCTGTGTTTCAATAAGACATTAAAAACACCATACTTGTCCTTCTTTACTTGCTAGAAGAGACAAAATTATCCACCATCACCAATACACCACAGCGCCACACGTCCCCTATCAGAGCGTCTGTGTTTCAGTAAGACTTATAAATACCCTTCCTGTCTGTCTTTCTCTGCTTGAAACGACAAAACAAGTTCCATCGCCAACACACCACAACAACACACATCCCTCAGTGGAGTCTGTGTGTTTCTATAAGACTCTACCCATCTCCTCTGTCTTTACTTACTTGAAACGACAAAAAAAAAAAAAAAAAAAATCACCAACACACCACAATGACACACATCCCTTAACTGAGTGTTTGTTTCAATAAGACTCTGCCCATCTTCTCTTTCTTTACCGGCTTGAAACGACAAAACTCACCGCCACCGATTCTTCATAGCGACACAAACCCTTTGGACCCCCATGTTCGCATCCAGCTGGTCTTTAGCGGCGACACAGTCCGGCACGCTGCGGACGCCGAAATGCCTCGTGCGTGCAGGTAACGAGGGCGGGGGCGGCATTAACCCGATCATCAGGCACGCGTGGGGCGGCGGAGGAGTGTTGCAAGCAGCCCTAATGGCGCCCCCCGCGGGACTCCGGAGCATTAGCCGCGTCATTACCTGCCGCCCGTCCTGACTCGGTGAGGGTGTGGACAGCGGCGCGTCACACAAGGAAGGGAGGAAGGAAAGGAGACTCACACCGCTCGCATTACGTAAAAGACGCTGAAGGGGTAGAGAAAAATAGGTTCACTGGTGCCGGTGTGGACAGCAGCATACCGATTAAATGCAAAGGAGTACAAAAACTTACCGTAATGAAACAAAAACTTACCTAACCTAACCTAACCAAGCCTGACCTGATCTAACCTAACCGTCACTCGAGGAAGGGAGGAAGGGAGACACCACACGCATTACTTAGGCGCTGAATGATTAGAGAAAAGTAAACTCAAGTGTTTTAATAACCTTCTATGGGGTCTCACGGCAGCAGTCAAGTGCCAGTCATGACCCTGATTTGCTCTGAAAGGAATAGTGAATCGTGGTCTTACAAAACGCATTATTGGGGAAACTTTGGAGAGACATCACGGTGGCGGTGGTGTTGGGGGACATGCAGCAAGGGTAAGATTGGGCTTGTCTGTTCGTCTGTTTTGGTTGCGAGATGTTGCTTTGAGGAAAATATTGACTGCTGAAACTTTTTTTTTAAAGATTTATAACGATTCTGCGGCTCAACGGTACTTGTTTCACTGTTCGTGCATTTGTCTATTATTTGGTCTGTTTGTCTATTTGCCTGTGTCTGTTTCTGTGTTTATCTGTCTGTGTCTGTCTGGTTGTCTGTTTGTCTGTCTGTCTGTCTGTATCTGTCTGTGTCTGTCTGTCTGTGTCTGTCTGTCTGTTTCACTCGTACACACACACACACACACACACACACACACACACACACACACACACACACACACACACAAACACACACACACAGGTTAACGTGCCACTAGCGGTTCCGGAAAATTAATACAGTTTAGTGCAATTGTTTCGCTTTGATAAAAAAAAAAAAAAAACTCCCGCTGGAACCCGAACGCTTCATCTCGTTAATGGAACACTTATGTAATTAATGAGAACGCCGGCCACTGCGGAAACCAGCGTCCATGTGATCTCAATTTCCCCCCCCCCTCATGGCTTCGGGTGGCAGCGGAAGCGAGAGGAAAAGATTGTGACCTGTTCGATGGCAATTATCATGCGGTTGCAGAGAGAGGAGATAATGAGGGTCGGAAAAACATCGTCTCCATCTCATTACTCAGCGGTTCTCCCGACCCTAAACCTCAATGGAATTAAAGAGTATAATGTTTTGCTGTTTGGCGTGTGGGAATACCGCCGCCCTGCTGTATCAGAGTCAAGTAACGAAAGTTACTTAAAATGCGAATTTGGCAGATTTTCTCAGGTTCAGTTTTGTTTGTTGTCTGCTTGTTCTTTATGAGAGGAAGATGAGAGAAGTGACAACCTTTTTACAACAATTAGACTTTATTTCATAACTGAATAACACTATCAAAATTACACTAACATAGGAACTCGACCTGGACGGTTATTCTCACCAGCCGGCGGGGACTGAATGACAAAACGGCGAGGTCATGCCTGTTGGTGTGGTCAGTGGGGATATGAGTCAGTGGAAAAGTTACATTTCTGTAATCTTGTCACGGCTGTGTGGCAACATTTAAGCTCGATGGAGAGTCATTTCCAGTTGATGAACCCATAAATGTCACCAACGAACTATACTCATCTTCCCTTTTCCTCTTCTCAGAAATATCTTTTTGTTAATATCTGATCGTTTGTCGTTGAGCCATTCTGAAATTGCGTCCATGGCAGTGTATGTCCCAATGTTTGAACCATGTACTTACATTTCTCGGATTTTTTTTTTCCTCTTACTCGACGGTAGAGTATTCAGGCAGGTGAGCTTTTCTTAACACTTACATTACTTTTGTCCTTGGTGGGAGGTAACGTTTTCAGGCACTTGACTTTTCACAACACTCTTGTTTACAAACACTGCCGTTGATGGCCTCCGCAATTGACGTTTTGCGGTGATCTCCTCGTCCTCTCAAGCCATTCCGGCCAAAAAGTTTCTCGGGAGCCTTTATTGTTGCGTGAGGCACATCGAAAACACTCACGTTATTGAAGCGGATCTTGTCTCGAAACCTCTTATCAGAAGTTCTCATTCCACTTATCTCCACGGCCTCCTGCTCCCTTTCTGATCGCTCTGCTGCTGCCGTTTATTCACAGCAATGGAAGCAGCTCAAGGTCAACAAAAACAGAAAACAAAACAAGTCCGCTAAGGAATTCCCCCCACCCCCCTAAAAAAAAAGTAATTACGAAACGTCAAAAGAGAGGGTCAGTTTCGTTTGGGGATGACCTTTCGTGTCACTCACTATGACAGTTTTTTTTTAAATCACTAGCTGTCACGAATCACAACTTTCCATATGCATCTCTTACTTTCTCTTATTGATCCTTGTATACAAGAACGCTTTTCTACATAAAACATTTTTGTTACATAAGAACTTATAGCAACATATTGATACGAAAGAACCACAATTAAAAAAACATTTTTTACATAACACATTAACATATTTTAATGTAAGATCAATATTTTACATGACATTTACTTCCATGACATTTTTTACGTAAGAACACTATTTTAAGTAACAACAATTATTTACATTTCACATTTTTTACATAAAAGCACTATTTTATGTAACGCATTTATTAATACAACACATTTTTTACGTGGCAACACATTTCTTTCGTCAAAACACTTTTTTGGAACATATTTTTGCATAACACATGTATTTAATCACCATCTATTCTCCAACATAACACAGTTTCAATGAATAGTTTTTTTTTATGCGATAGTACATTTTTACATAATTTCTTTCAACTTTACCTCGCACTTATAACACAATTAATTTTTTGCGTACCAATAGGTTTTCAATTTCTGAACCTATTCTAACGCAACAGTAACCATTTGTGATGCCTAAATGTCCGCACTGTCACATAATTATTAATTCAATGACTTTTTAATGTCACCTTGATATTACAATGTATTATTTCATGGTTCGGAGTAATATTTTATAGTTTCTATAAATACTAAGTTTTGTTCTCTCTGGAAAAAAAAATGCTGGTTATTGAAAAGTCGGGAGAGAAGGGATGTGCGGGGCGCCGAGGTGAACTGAATTATTTTCAACATTAATTTATTTTTAAGGTCGTGGCATTCCGGGAACATTATTTTAAAATTTTCAATGCGTATTCTCTCTCACACACCCACACACACACACACACATACACATAGGTGAAGGGTGGCTGGTTATTTTTATTTAGCTGGTTAGCTGTTTGTTTATTCATTCAATGATACATCTATTTGTTGTTTGTTTTATCTAGTTTGTTCGTTCATTTAGTGCGTGTGTATGTGTGTGTGTGGGGGGGGGGGGGGTGAAAGAGAGAGTTCATAAAGCCAGTGTGTGCGCCCTCTTTTTATTGTGTAATGGTATGTATTATCTCGTGACGTAGGTAAGTATATTTTAAAGTCAAAACAACACTTATTGGGAAGCAACGCCTCGTCTTTTCTTGAATGTTGCTGTTCTAGTAATGGTATTAGAGGAGTGGGAAGGAGCTGAGGTGGGGGGAATATAGCTCACAACCTCTCCTTCAACTTCTCCCGGTAAGGCCTCAGGGGTAAACTGGCGGGAGAGGGGAGGCAGGGGTCCAGAGTTTGGTTGGAAAGGGAGGGATGGAAGAAGTAGAGGAAGGCGAATGGGGTGAAATGAGGAGCAGGAGTGGAAAAGGTTAACTAGAAAGAGTTTGAGGCAGGGTTGTGGCAGTGAAGTATGGAAGGGGAGGACAGGATGAAGGGGAGTATGGGCATGGGAGGTTAGTGGGACAAAATGAGAAGCAGGGAGTGAAAACGGTAGGCTAGAGAGAGTATGAGACAAGGTTATGGAAGAGAAGCATGGAAGAAAAGGAACAGAATGAAGGGGACAATGGGTAGGGAAGGTTAGATGGTCCAAAATGAGATGCAGGGAGTGAAAACGGTAGGCGAGAGAGAGTATGAGGGTGAGGGGAGGGTGAGAGAAGTGAAGCAAGGAAGGGCAGGGCAGGGATGGTTGGTTTCCTAGCCGACACAGGAGCACAAGTGTAACCGAGTTAGCGGCGCTGGGTGGGGCGGTGCGGCGCGATAATCGCGTTACTCCGGGCAAGTGCTGGGGCGGCTACTGTCAGGAAATTACAAATACAAACGTAACGATAATTCCAGGAGTCATTTCGCGTGTTTATGAGGGAGCTGCACCGCTGAGGGAAGACCGAGTTTGGCTTTCGTCGCGTGGGGGAATGTGGGCGTGAGTATATGAGTGTGTGTGTGGCTATTATTTATTTTCAATAGCTCTCACAAGCCTTTAAAAAATGTCTAGCTTTCTTCACTACCTGCTGTATCGTCTCAAGAAGTGTTTGCTTTGCTCTGGGGTGCTGTCCGAGTCACTGTATTCTTTTATTAGTCTCTTGAACATCTGTTTTCGCCTCAGCAACAGTGCCAGAAACAAAAATTCTGTCTGTGACTCAAATGCAAAATGAATGAGGTTTACTATTTACTCGTGTATGGAGCGTCTGTTCTCGCCTTAATAGCAGATTCAGCTACAGTAATACTCTCTGTAACTGTAACACATACAAAATGGGTAATGTAGGGAAATGTTTGTTCTGAGCAGCGGTATAGTGTACTTTTTGTTGGTGTGTTGTACTTTTGTTTTCTCCTTAGCAGCCCAGCCAGCCATAATAGCCTACTCTCTGTAACTTTAGCGCAGAGGAGTTATGTAAGGATATAATAATTTGATGAAGAGAGGCTCGATGAAGAGAAACAAGTGCGCCAGTCCCTTCATTGTTCTCTTTTTTAAATGTAGCTGCGTGGTGCTGCTCTGATAACCTAGTTTTATCACTTTCGTTTTACTTTTGGTTCAGTCGTTTATCTTGAAGGCTTGTGTACAACGTTGATATAGTTTTAACCCTAGATAATATTTGCCTCGGATCAGCAACAAGATCAGCTTCGGAAATAATGATAATAATAATAATAATAATAATAATAATAATAATAATAATAATAATAATGACAACAACAACGACAACAAGAAAAAAGGAAACAATGATAATGATGATGATGATGATACTAATACCAATAATAGCCTAGTCAGTAGTTGCAATAATTCAACGTAGCCTACTCGGTCTTATGAAAATCAGAAGATATAAACCCATAGGTATATACGTACATGAGCCATAAACAAGACATGGAAGAGTTCAAAGTAACCCAATCAGCGTAACATGACCTTTGCAAACGAAGCTATGACCGCAGTGTGCGAGACTGGCAACAAGATGGCTTATCAATTAGGTGCATCATATTGGAATAATTTCTACATCTTCTTTTCACGTATTCGCATGTTCTTTGAAGTCATTGCCTCGTGATTGGCTGGCATAGCTGGTGTAGGAGGAGTGATTCCCTGGCGAGGCTCATATCGCTTTACATAGCCATGAGAAGCGACGTCACTTCCCCTGCTGGGTCGTCCATTCAGCCGCTACCCTCATGCTCCGCGGCCACTTCTGTTCAGTGATCTAGCTCAGTTTGTCTGGAGGTTGCTTGAGTATACGTTGTAGGGAGTTATAACGTCATACTCTCAATATAATAAACCAACGTAGACCTCGAGACGCATTATCGGGGTCTCTTCTGATCAGCAACTGTTACCAGGTCGGACGATTTTAATTTTTATATTTTCCTCCACTGAGTTTTGCTTATTGAGTATTTTAATAGGAAAAAAAACTAAAAAACGAGATGAAATATGTATATCGAGTGGTGGAAAATGAATGAATGACGAACGGAAATAGAAATAAATCCTGAATGTAAGTTACTCGGCCCGTGCTATGGTGACCGCGGTTCTGGCAATGCTGCGAGTCTGGTTCAGTGTTGCTGTTGCGGGGTGCTCATTGCTCACTTGTTTATCTTGGAGGTGCTTTCGTTGCAAGTGTCCCTGAAGCCTCCACGTGCTCTCGTCCTGCTGAACGTTCCATGAGGTGAGGCAAGACGGGAGGGTGGGGCGGGGAGGGGTTTGCAGGCCGTTAGGAGGGAGTGTGGCGGCCTGCCTCTCGTCGCCCCGGGCTGGCTCTTGACCCGCGAGGGAGATAGATATTTTAGGAGGCTGCAGGAGGTCTCTGGGCCGCTGCCTGGGTCATTAGTCGTCGAGATGCACCTCAGGGCCTCGTCACAAGGGTCTGGAGCCCGCCTAATGACGCCGGCAGTGTTGTGACATGGGGGGAAGAGCGAGTTTGTGGCTGTGTATTGCTCATGTTTACAGCGGCTTCAGGTGATTCGGATCTGTGTCACTTGTCTGTTTTACTTTATTATGGTAGTGTAATGACTCTTGGTTCCATGACACCTTGCCAGGGCCGTAATATCAAGCATGGGAGTGTTACATAGGTCGTAATGTCACTTGAGGGAAGGTGCAAGGTCACTGAAATGGAAGTTTAGGGAGCCGAGGTGAAAGATGGGCCGGCATAGTACGTTGTGTTTTGTCTCATTTCCGTGCATCACCATAACTTCCAGCCTCATGTTACATTGCCAGGGTCATAATGGGAAGCTTGGTAGTGTTGTGTGAGCCGTTATTTTACTGGGGGAAGGCAATTAAAGGTTACAAGGTTACTGAATTGAAAAGGAGCCGAGGTGAAGAAGGTGCCGTCATGGTAGCTTCCTCGAGTTTTGCATCCCGACTTCATGATATCTTACCAGGGTCATTATAGGCTTATATAGGGAGCATATCATTGTTGTGTTACTTGTGTAGGAGGTTACGTCACTGAGGGAAGAAGTACAAAGCCTTAACATGGGTCAGGAAATATGAGTGGGACGGAAGGAGGGGAGGGAAGGCAATGTTGTCTCCTTGTTTTTCTATTTCGCCTCCCGTGCAGCGCAGTGACGGGCGGGCCAGCGGAGGATACTGCGTAGGAGCGATTGTTTTATTGTGCCGTTTATTCTTGCAGTATTTTTGTATTCCCCGACGTGGCCTCAGATTTATCTTTTCAATTGCTTTTTAATCCAAGTAAGCAGTACGTACGACCCACACAGCCACCATGCCTCTCTCTCTCTCTCTCTCTCTCTCTCTCTCTCTCTCTCTCACACACACACACACACACACACACAGGTTAATGGAAAGTGTAATTATTTTAACAAGTACTAAAAACTCTCATAGCCTAATTAAGTATTCACAAATTAAGATTGATAGCCTACTATTCCTGTTATGTGCAATTACTTATTAACTTTATTTTCATTAATTGCGATGGGCACGTCAAATAGGGGTTTAAATTATAGCCTATTCAAAATTAGTTATTCGTTGTGGATTAAAAGCAAATTATTATATGTTATCTAGTAATAATTGAGGTATAAGAAGGTGATTGTTTCGGTTCGGTATTCAGATGTCCTTCGCAGCATTACGGATTATCGTACTTAGCACATAGTATTTTTCGTTTTCTGACTCTTAAGTATATGAAAAAGAAAACATCTATAATTTACAGTTTTAACACTAACTTTCATTGGATATCGTGATTAGTGTGGCAATGACAATTTTGGGGCCCGAAACTTGTAAATGCAGTGCTCTGTGGACGACAATCTGGTAACGCTGAACTCCGCTTCTGTGACCGAGGCGGCGACCCATGCAAGGAGGAGAGTTGCTTTTCGTGTCAAGGGCCACATTTTTATACGTTTCGGGCTCATATTACGTCTATTTTCTAAGGTCACAGATGATTAACCGGGTTTTCATAGGTGGTTTTTCTGTTCAAGGATCTCAGAATAGTTCATGAAAAGCCCAGCAGCAACTTTTACGAGAGGCTTTTCAAACTGGCGAACTAAGGCACCGAAACGTTTTGTTAAGAATATGGGCTGAAGAAAGATGGGATGATTAAAACGCCCCTAGAACTGAATCTATTTTCTTTTTCTTTTTTACAACAAAGAAGACAGTTTGAGGGCAACAAAAAGAGTGTAGAAAAAGAAGCCCGCTACTCGTTGTTCCCACATCAGACAAAAGTAAAGAGTGGCCAGAAGAGAAGTCAATTTCGGGTGGAGAGTCTTGATACACTCTTCGTGAAAGAGGTCAAGTCATAGGCAGGAGAAAACACAGACGAAGGAAGGCTGTTCCAGAGTTTACCAGTGTAAGGGAAGAAATAGTGCAGATAGTTGTTAACTCTTGCATAAGAGGCTTGGACAGTATAGGTATGAGCTAGAGTAGAAAGTCGAGTGCAGCGAGGCCGCGGGAGGGGGAGGAGGGATGCAGTTAGCAAGTTCAGAAGAGCAGTCAGCATGAAAATATCGATAGAAGATAGAGAGGCAACATGGCGGCGGAATTTAAGAGGTGGAAGACTGTCAGTATTAGGAGGGGAGTTGATGAGACGAAGAGCCTTTGACTCTACTCTGTCCAAGAGAGCTGTGTGAGTGGAAACCCCCACACATGTGATGCATACCCCATACAAGGGCGGACAAGGCCCCTGTATATGGACAGCATCTGTGCGGGGGAGAAGAACTGGCGGAGACGATGTAGAACGCCCAACCTCGAGGAAGCTGATTTAGTGAGAGAGAAGAAATGGAGTTTCCAGTTGAGATTTTGAGTTGAGGATA
>NC_066516.1:11483598-11508651 GCF_024679095.1 Eriocheir sinensis
CTTGTTAGCGCTGCCTGCGAGGAGGTGTTGCCAAATTTTTCTTCGGCCCTCCGCGAAGGAAGTAATTTCGTGGTGGCAATAGCGATGTTATGTTCTTATATTTTTCACCTTCCTCAAATTTTTTTTCCTTTTCCTTTTCTTTCTTTTTGACTGATGCTGATGTTCAACTATCCACTTGCTATTTTCGACTTCTTTTTCTTCTTTTTATACTGCATCTTTTTTTTCTGCTTCTCCTTTTTCTTCTTCTTCTTCTTCTTCTTCTTCTTCTTCTTTTTCTTTTTCTTATTCTTCTTTTTCGTGTTTTTTTCTTTTTCTTTTTCTTCTTTTTCTTTTTCTTCTTCTTCAACTACTACTACTACTACTACTACTACTACTACTACTACTACTACTACTACAACTTTTAACACCACTAACTACCACCATCATTTGCATTACCACATCATTCTTTTGCACTTTGAATGAATTTATTGCGTCCCCCACCGCACATTTTTTTCCTTAATTCTTCCCTATAAATTTTCTCCTTCCCTCCCTTCTTCCCTCTCTCCCTCCCTTCCCTCCTACCTCATTTTTCTTGTTGTTTTTCCACGGACTTTTATATATACACTCCCTCCTCCATCCCTTCCCCCACCCACCCACCCTTCTCGTAACCTCCCTCTCTCCCTCCTCACTCCGCTCCCGTCTCTCTCCTTCCCTCCTTGCACTCCCTTCCCCCGACCCTCGCCATTTACATATTTCGTTGTTGTTTTCTTGTTCATTATTTATCTCAGGTCGGCCAGGCAGGTTTATACAGACATATATATTTGGCTAGTGTTCTCGTCCCTCTCCTCTCTCCTTCTCTTCTCTCTCTCCTCTCCTCTCCTTTTCTTTAATTTCCTATCCACTACTCTCCTCCCCTTACCTTTTGTCTCTTCTCTCCTTTTTTCTCCTCTCCTCCTCTCTCTTCTCTGTCTTATCATCTTTTCCCCTCTCCTCTGCTGCAGGCCTTTCACTCCCATCCATCCATTCTGCCCCCATTCATTCATCCTTTTTATCCTTCATTTCCCATCTGCCCTTAATTTGTTCATCCTTTTCTTATCCTCTTCGTTTTCCTGTTTGTCGAGTGTTTCTTATTTTCTTTCTTGGTTATTTTATGCGTGTGTTGTTTCTGTTTGTTTGCTTGTTATTTGTGTGTATGTCTGTTTCTCTTTTTTTGTCTATGTTTGTTTACCTGTCTTTCTGTCTGTTTGTCTCCCTTCTTTCCTCCTCCTTTTTTTTCACTGATTTATTCTCTTTCTTTTTTAATCTTTCTCTTATTCTCTTTTCTCTTTCTTTTTATGAGAGAGAGAGAGAGAGAGAGAGAGAGAGAGAGAGAGAGAGAGAGAGAGAGAGAGAGAGAGAGATTATATCCATAAATCAGCCTTATTACCTCCTCTTTTGGGCCAAGAGTCTCGGCTACATTAGGAAAACTTTATGCTCCCGCTGCTGCTGCGAGTGTTGTTTTTGCTGTTGTTTCTACGGCTTCTGCTGCCTCTTGTTGCTGTGGCCACTATTTCTCCTACTGTTCCTTCCCACTGTTCTTGATGTTGGTGTTGTTGATGTTACTGTAGTTGTTGCCTCTGCCTCTTTGTTGTTGCTTCGGTTGCCGAGGATACCATTTGTCGTGTGCTATTTTTGCCGTTTCTCTTATCGTCGTTTTTTTTTTCTTCTCCTTTGCTAATATTGTTAATGATGTTACTGATGATGGTCATATTGTTGCTACTGGTGTTGCTACTTTCGTTCCCAGCGTTATTGTTATTTGCTATTTCACTTTTTTTTTTCACGTGCTGCCTGTATGCTTTCTCAAGGGCGACCCCAGCCCATTAGTGGCGCAGGCGAATTTTAGTTTTTAATGGCTGCCGTGATATATATATATATATATATATATATATATATATATATATATATATATATATATATATATATATATATATATATATATATATATATATATTTTTTTTAAAGCAGAGGAGTCAGTTCAAGGCACAAAAAAAGGAAACAAATGTGAAAAAAAAGCCCGCTACTCACTGCTCCTAAAAAGAGTTATAGGAGTGGCCGAAAGAGAGGTCAATTTAAGGAGGAGAGGTGTCCTGATACCCTCCTCTTGAAAAAGTTCAAGTCGTAGGCAGGAGGAAACACAGATGAAGGAAGATTGTTCCAGAGTTTACCAACGTGAGGGATGAAAGAGTGATGCTGGTTAACTCTTGCGTAAGGGATTTGGACAGTAAAGGGATGAGCTTGAGTAGAAAGTCGTGTGTGGCGAGGCCGCGGAGGGTGGGTGGGGGGGCATGCAGTTAGCAAGTTCGGAAGACCAGTCAACATGAATATATCGATAGAAGATTGAAAGATAGGCAACATGGCGGCGAAATTTAAGAGGTAGAAGACTATCAGTAAAAGAAAGAGAGCTGATGAGACGAAGAGCCTTAGACTCCACTCTGTCCAAGAGAGCTGTGTGAGTGAAGCCCCCCCCCACACGTGAGATGAATACTCCTTACGAGGGCGGACAAGCCCCTGTAAATGGATAGCGGCTGTGCGGGGGAGAAGAAGTGGCGGATACGGTACAGAACGCCCAGCCTCGAGGAATCTGATTTAGTAAGAGGAATATGGCTCTTGTTGGCATATGCTGCCCACCGGTGCTCCTCTTGAACGAAGTCGCTCAAGTTAGGGTTGATTGAAGATCTGAACGGTATGTGGGTAATCTACCGCCAATCGGCGATGGCTTGAAAAATCAGCATGTACCAGTGGACTCGAACCTAGGTCCACGGGCTCACCACTCCCGCACGCTGACCACTTGGCCATCATCATTTTCACTACATTACAATGGTTACAGTGGAAAATGGCTACAAAGGCGAAATATATAGTGAGAGGATGTCTAGCTAACATGACATAATAATATTAGGCAAATAAAGCTGTGCCAGGTCGAGGAACGGTGAAGAGGCTCGGGCAGGAAAATAATGAGGAAAGGCAAGGCAAGACAGGGCAGTTTCTCGGTTGTCCTGCAGTGCGAGGGCGTGTCTGGCCCCCGCATGCATTAAAGAGAGAGAGAGGCTGTCCGGGAGAAGGAGGAGGAGGAAGAGGGGGAGTAGGGAGAACGTAAAAGGACTAGTAGAGAGAGGAGGAACAGTACAGGAGGAAGAGATAGGGAGGGTGAGATGAAGAGGGGGAAGAAGAGGAGGAAGAGTGAAGGGGGGGGTAATGCAGGAAGAAGAGGCGGAGCAGGGAGAACATATATGAAGGTATTATTAGGAGGATGAACAGTAGTGGAGGAAGAGGACGAGGACTGATGAAGAGCATGAAAGAAATAGAGTGGTTTGAGATGAAGAGGGGGAGGAGGAGGAGGAGGAGGAGGAGGAGGAGGAGGAGGAGGATTGAAGGGTGTAATGTAGGAGATGAAATACATAAAGATGAGGAGAGGAAGATAAATAAGGAGAGCTGAAGAGAGGAGGAGGAGGAGGAGGAGTGTAGAAAATTGGAGTCCTTGATCATGCAAGATTTTTGTACACACACACACACACACACACACACACACACACACACACACACATACGACATATATACAGGTAACACACTAATTATTACAGGTGTCAGATAAACATTATGTAATTGCATGCAGTATCACTTAACATAAATATCACCAACACACCAAAATAACAACAATTACAACAGCAAGGCTCGTAACTAGATATACATACGAAGCATTAAATGTATACCACCAAAAGTAAATTTATTGACGATTTTCCTTTATTTTTTACACCTTTTTTTTTCCTTTCCTATTTTTCCCTTTCAATTACACTTTTTTTTTCTTCTCCATTTTTTTCACTTTCAACCACACTTTTTTTTCTTTATTTTTTCCTTTCAATTATATATATTTTTTTCCTTTCCAATTTTTTTCCTCTCAATCACACTTATTTTTTTCTTTCAAATTTTTTTTCCTCTCAATCACACTTATTTTTTTTCCTTTCCAATTTTTTTTCTCTCAATCACACTTATTTTTTTCCTTTCCAATTTTTTTTCTCTCAATCACACTGATTTTTTTCCTTTCCAATTTTTTTTCTCTCAATCACACTTATTTTTTCCTTTCCAATTTTTTTCCTCTCAATCACACTTATTTTTTTCTTTCAAATTTTTTTTCCTCTCAATCACACTGATTTTTTTCCTTTCCAATTTTTTTTCTCTCAATCACACTGATTTTTTTCCTTTCCAATTTTTTTTCTCTCAATCACACTTATTTTTTTCCTCTCCAATTTTTTTCCTCTCAATCACACTTATTTTTTTCCTTTCCAATTTTTTTTCCTCTCAATCACACGTATTTTTTCCTTTCCAATTTTTTTCCTCTCAATCACACTTATTTTTTTTCTTTCCAATTTTTTTCCTCTCAAACACACTTATTTTTTTCCTTTCCAATTTTTTTTCTCTCAATCACACTTATTTTTTTCCTTTCCAATTTTTTTTCTCTCAATCACACTTATTTTTTTCCTTTCCAATTTTTTTCCTCTCAATCACACTTATTTTTTTCCTTTCCAATTTTTTTCCTCTCAATCACACTTATTTTTTTCCTTTCCAATTTTTTCCTCTCAATCACACCTATTTTTTTCTTTCCATTTTTTTTCACTTTCAATTACACTTATTTTTTTCCTTTCCAATTTTTTTCCTCTCAATCACACTTATTTTTTTCTTTACAATTTTTTTCACTTTCAGTTACACTTATTTTTTCCTTCCCAATCTTTTCCCTTTCCGTTACACTTATTTTTTCATTTCCGTTTTTCCCCTTTTACTTACACTTATTTTTTTCCTTTCCAATTTTTCGCCCTTCAATCACACTTTTATTTTTTTCTTTCCAATTTTTCTTTCCCCTCTCCCTCCGTCCGGTTACGTCATCGTGTCTGAGGCTCGCTCTCAGAATCCCCGGGAGAGAAGAGGAAGATTGACACTGTGAAATTTGGATGACTTATTCCATGACATCTCTGCAATGGCTTTTTCCTTTTTCCTCCTCGTGTTTAAACGCCTCCGCCGGGCCGGGCAAGAAATAGCACCACCAGCATCAGCGCCAACCAGACACTTGGAAAAATATTATTAAGTTCGAAGGTGAAGAAATAAACTGGTGCGTAGGTGGGCGAAGGTGTTGGTGTTGGTGTGGGAAGGTGTTGAGGCTTTTTAACACAGATTGAAGATGGTGGTGGTGGTGGTAGTGGTGTTGGTGTTGGTGTGGGAAGGTGTTGAGGCTTTTTAACAGCGAAATTGAAGATGTTAGTGGTGGTTGTGATGGTGGTTGTGATGTCACTGCTGCTGCTGTTGGTGGTGTTGCTGTTGCTGTTGCTGGATGGGCTGTGTGGTGGAGGCAAGAGAAATAGATAGATAGACAGATATAGATAGATAGATAGATAGAGAGAGAGATACAGAGAGAGACATATAGACAGAGAGATGAAGTCAGGTGTAGGTGGCGTTGGTGGAAGTGGTGGCGGCAAAAAAGAATATCCTTGCCAGTTTGAAGCAATAAAAGAACGCGAGCTGAGGGAGGCGCGTGGGAATGTAACGAAGAATACATTGAACAGCTCATTTAAGTTTCATCAGGGGAGGACAGCGAAGAGAGAGAGAGAGAGAGAGAGAGAGAGAGAGAGAGAGAGAGAGAGAGATCGTAAAAGATGAAAAAAGCCCTTAAAAACAATAGGAGAGATAGATAGACGAATAGAGGTAAATAGAGAAAGAGATAGGTAGAAAAAATAGATAGATAGATAGATATATAGATAGATAAATAGGTAGAGAAGACGGTAGAAAATAAAAACGTAAAAGATTAAAAAAGATGCTTAAAAACGATAGGAGAGATAGATAGACGAATAGAGGTAAATAGAAATAGAGATAGGTAGAAAAAAATAGATAGATAGATAGATAGATAGATAGATAGATAGATAAATAAATAGGTAGAGAAGACGGTAGAAAATAAAAACGTAAAAGATTAAAAAAAAAGCTGCTTAAAAACGATAAGAGGTAGATATATAGATATATAACAGATAGACAGGCAGATAGACAGATAGATCGATAGATTGATTGATAAATAGATAAATAGGTAGAGAAGACGGTAGAAAGAAAACGTAAAATATTAAAAAAAGTGCTTAAAAACGATAAGAGGTAGATATATAAATAGATAATAGATAGATAGGCAGATACACAGATAGATAAATAGATAGATTGGTAAATATATAGATAGAGTAAAAATAGTGAAAAAAGCGCTTACAAAAACGATAGAACTGGGACTTTTTTTTTTTTTTTTAACAAGGGTGACTTTCAAAGCTGCTTCCTAATGTAGAGGGCGGCACTGTACTTACTTAACGGTGCCCCCCTGGAATAAAGTCCCTGGCTCTTGACACACAACTTTTTTATACTCTCCCTTTGTGCCCTTGAGCTGGTTACTGCACTAAAATAAAAATAGGAGAACCGATGTATACAGTGCTGCCCTCTATATTGAAGCAGGTTTTTTTTTTTATAATTTTGAAAGTTTCCCATTATAAACCAAGACGTCCCTCATAGACTGTTGTGGGTCTTACCAATTTTTTTTTTTATAACCTACGTAACTCCTTGTAATATTACTTTGTATTATTACCGAAGAATCTAGTGGCAAGGGAATGCGAGTTATATAATTTCACAACAAAAACAACAACAACAACAACAACAACAACAACAGCAACAACAACAACAACAACAACAACAACAACAACAACAACAACAACAACAACAACACAGTAGAGAAGGCTGATTATTCCTTTTTATTCACGAAAGATTGCGCCTCATTTTTTTTTTTTTTATACCCGCAAAGCTACTTGTATGACCTTATAAAACATTACCGAAGAGTCTAGTAATAAGGAAAAGCGTGTAATATGAATCCACAAAAAAAAAAAAAAAGTGCCTATAATTAAGCTACTTGTATTGCCTTATATAATCATCACCAAGGATTTTATTATGGTGGGAAGAGAATGCGTGTCATATCAATCCGCAACAAAAACAACAAAAGAAAGTAAACCGCCTATGCGTAGCTACATGTATTGCCTTAAAACATTACCCAAGATTCTAGTGACAAGAGAAAGCGAATAACATCATCAATCCACACAAAAACCAACAGCAACAAAGTAAAGAAGAACGGTCTATATCCTAGTTCATGAGTGAGGCAAAACAACCCCCCCCCCCCCCCCCACTAAAGTAAAGAAGAGGTATATCCTAGTTCATGCGGGAGGCGATATGAAAATGACACCGCGGGGGCTCGAAAGAGATGAGACTGTCGAAAAGTTGAGGATGGATGAGGAAGGGGAGTCTGCCGTGCCTCTCTCCCCGGGGGCCCAAGTTTGCATACCCCAGACAAAGGGACCAAGTGAGCTCAGATTGGGACAGCACCAGTTTTAAAGGGACTCATTAACGGGAAAAAATGGTGCTGATGATGGTAATGTGAGAGAGAGAGAGAGAGAGAGAGAGAGAGAGAGAGAGACACCTGCAGTCGTATATTCTTACTGATTTTTAGCATGAATTTGGAAAGTAGATTCTGCGATACATTTATTATTATTATTATTATTATTATTATTATTATTATTATTATTATTATTATTATTATTATTATTATTATTATTATTATTATTATTATTATTATTATTATTATTATTATTATTATTATTATTGTCACCGGGTGTGCATGTGGCTCGCTTCTGCTCACCAAGTCGTAGCTGCAGGGAATAATCTTAAATAAATATACGTAACTTAGGGAATGGGATGCCTGGAAAAGTTTTGACTGCATAAAGTGGATCGACTCTGAAGGAGAATATTTGGAAACGGGAAGGGCGCCAGCGTGGAGGGTCGCTAAGAAGGTCCTGCAGATGGCGTTGGGAGGTTGCTGTCATCCCTGGTGTTTGTATCTGTGGAGGTTAATACACTGAGAGGACAAGGGTGGATGGACGTGGTGGTGGGTTTTCCGTGGATGTGCCAGGGTGTGTGGTGTTAAAGCCTCTATTTCTGTGGGTGGGCAGGCTGGGGCGGAAAGAGAAAGTCGGGATGATGGTAGCGTTATGTTTTGTACCCTAATGTGTGTGTGTGTGTGTGTGTGTGTGTGTGTGTGTGTGTGTGTGTGTGTGTGTGTGTGTGTGTGTGTGTTATGAGTGTGTGGGTTGTATGAAGTGATAGTGGTAGGGCGAAGGAAATTAGTATATAGTATAGTTTGTCATTTAAGGGCGAGAGGATCTTTTTCTTGATCTTGATGTCACAGGTGACGTGGGATTTCTCCCAGGTCAGGCCTTTGTAACGGCAGCTCCCCTGAAAAAAAATAAAGACATGCAGAACAGACAGTATCCTACGTACATGGGACAAGATATTATTGCCTACATATTGTACGCCACATTCCTTCCGAGAATTCTTTCACAGCTTCAATCACTCGTCCGTCTTGGCTTGGTCCTGGTCTTGGTTCGGGCTCCACACACAGACTTACATACTAGACTGCTCGTCCCCTGTCCCCCTGTATTGTGCTGAGTGACGCCGGCCTGCAGCTGTGAGTGTGCCCAGTTCATCCAAAACCGACGACTTCACATACCTCTCTCCCACCCTGTTTCCTGATCCCAACATTCATTTTTAAGAAAAACTGAGACCACCATCATCTTCCTGAAAAAAAATCTGCATTACACTAGCATAAAATTGTACAATAATGTAAAAATACACATACGAAAATCAGAGTTAAATGAAGTAGGGAATACACATTTTCTTGCACTTATTTCCCTTCAACTCCTTAGTACTCAGCTGGTTTTCGTCGCATCACTTATATAAGCACAGATCCTAAATCTGCTTGCTTTTCTGGTGTAGGATACGTCACGAGGTAAAAATATACAGAGGGGTCAAAATCGCCTCCGAACATTAGTCGTGCCGTGACGGCGTTTATTTGCCTCGGGATTTGTTTACTCACACTCGCCGCTTTCGCACAGAGACAGCTGTAGGGAGGGATTCCAGCTTACCAGTAATAAACTCCCGTTAACTGACTTTTTCCTTTTTAATTTCCTGTTTTTCAGCAGAAGTATAGTCTGATGTTTAATGGTGTTCTCTCTCTCTCTCTCTCTCTCTCTCTCTCTCTCTCTCTCTCTCTCTCTTTTATATGGCCGCCTGGTGTAGCATTGCCGGGAACTGCCTGCCTGCCTGCATAGCCTAACATTCCTGGAAAGAGGCGTTAAGGCTGCCGCTGTACGCCCCTGAGATGTTCTTTTGTTAATATGGACTCGGCCGTTTCAATGCTGCTATGGCCCACTACACGGTCAATGGCACCTCGAGAACACCTTTTACGAGACAAATACTAAATGTGGACGATGGCGCGATATGGGAGAAGTACAGTATTAAGTCCCTCGCAATGGTTTCAAGTTTGATACGTTAAGGATTAAGGAAACATACAATAAATGGGAAAAGAAAATTAGTGGAGAGATAAGTGGAAACAATTACAAGTACGACGATGGCGCATTACTGGACAATTTCAGTTTTAGGATTCGTTCAATATTTAAAAGTTAGATACGTTAAGGAATATGGAGACAGACAAAAGGTGAAAAATAAAACCTCATATTGACGATGGCGCATTACGGGACAAGCGCATTTTTTGGAGCCATTCAATTGTTGAAAGTTTGAGACATCAAGTACAAGTTTAGGAGCCGCGCAATGGCTATAATTTAGATACATTGAGATTAACGACATAGACAAGAGCTTAGAAAAATGATGCATTATGAGACAAGTGCAGTCTTATGGCTCGTGCAGTAGTTACAAGTTCCATTAGTTAAAAGGGTAATGGAGAGAAGCAAAAATTGAAGCATACTACACATGGAGATATGGTGCAGCACGGAGGAAATGCAACGTCAACACTTTCCTTAATGGACTTCTGTACGAGGTTGCGGTTCTGGTTTGACTCCATAGGCCGGTTGAACGTTACCGCCTCAAGGGAGATGTTAGATTTTGTGGCCGTATTCTCAGGTTGGTATTCTCAGACGTCTCCGCCTTTTTTTTTTTTTTTTTTTTTACAACAAAGGAGACAGCTCAAGGGCACAGCAAAAGGAAACAATAATAAAAAAAAAAAGCCCGCTACTCGATGCTCCTAAAAATATTCCAAAGAGGTGGCCGAAAGAGGGGTCAATTTCGGGAGGAGAGGTGTCCAGATACTATTTCAAAAGGACGAAAAGAAGACTAATCGGGTTTTAATGAGATTTTTTTAGGTGGTACAAAAGAAGAAGAATGGTCAGACTACAAGAAGGGCCATAAAACCAACCCCTGGAAATGCCCCAAATTCTTACGATAGCCACGAAGGAGATTAGTTGGGTTCTCAAGTTTTTTTTTCTCTTTCATGGTGCGGAAGCCTTGTCAGAATATCACTAGACTCATATAGCGACCCATGGAAATGCTAAAAACACAACCTTTCCGAAAGTCTTATCAAATGTGTGTGTGTGTGTGTGTGTGTGTGTGTGTGTGTGTGTGTGTGTGTGTGTGTGTGTGTGTGTGTGTGTGAACCGCCGTCTATCAAACTTTAAGTAATATAAGAAAAATCTATATCTCCATGGAGTGAATTTCTGTGTATTTGCGTTGTTTGCCCTGCTCGTCATAATTACCATACGAATTTTTATTTACTGATACTTATTTGCTTGTATTGACTTTTTGTTGTTGTGTTTGTTGCCAGTAAATCTCAGTTTATTTTTAGTGACTTTTTTTGTGTGTTGTATGCTTACCAGACTGTTTTTTTTTTAATTGGTGATGACATTTTTTGGTGTGTTGTATGGCTAGGAACTTTATTTATTACTGTTGACTTGTTTTCTGTCGCGTGCATTGCCAGCCTGTCTTTGTTTATCATTGTTGACAGTATTCGGTGCGTTGCGTGCATTGCCAGAGTCCCCTCACCACCCATCCCATTGTCCAGCTCTCGGGGGTGTCGTGAGCGTGATAATACCGGCAATAGAGATAGTGGTGATAGTGAGAACAGTGGTGATAGTGGTGCCGGTGGTGGTATTGTATGAACTTATTATAACTCTTTCCACGCACGGCACCCGAGGGTCATGTTCCTTGCCCCGTTCTTGAAATTATGACATATTTTAAGGGGACACAATGCCATCCTTTTTCGCGACTTGTGGGAATGTGTGTTGAGGGGGAGGGGGGAGTGTGTGTGTGTGGGTGTGTGGGTGTGACATGTTTAGACAAAGGACGGAGAGAAAGACAAAATCAGGCTCGTAAAAGCGTAAATTGAGGGCTTAGAGTGTGTTTGTGTGTGTGTGTGTGCGCGTGATGGGGGGTGGGGTGAGGGGAGGGTTAGATCGGTATGGGAGAGTGGAAGGGAAGAGAGAGGAGGTGAAGGGAAGGGTAGAGTGCATGGGGAAGGGTGCTGGAAGGGAGAGTGGATGGGGTTCGGACTATCTGGATGGGAGAGAGAGAGGTGAATGGAAGGGTGAAGTGAATGGGGTGGAAGGGAGGGTGGCAGGGTGGATGGCAGGCACGGATCAGGGTTTAAGTGGATGCTTTAGAACTAATGCATGCTTGATCGCCGGTATGTGGTGTTTATGAGAATGTTTTCGGCGTATATGGGGGATGTGAGGGAGGGCTAGGGGAGGGAGGGAGGGAGGGAGGTGATAGGATGCATTGGGGAAGGTGATGTGTGCTGGGGTGATGGGGTGTGGGATGTGGGGTGTGGGGTGATGGGGTGATGGCGTGAGAGGTGGGGTGAGAGGAGAGGGGTGAGAGAGAGAGAGAGAGATAGGGGGGGGCGTTACGAGCTGTAAGGTGTAACGGAAGAAGGATTTCAAGATAAAGAGAATGTGAGAGTAATGCGTCTTTTAAATTGGACCGCTAATGGGATCTCTCTCTCTCTCTCTCTCTCTCTCTCTCTCTCTCTCTCTCTCTCTCTCTCTTGTGTGTGTGGAGTGATGTATACATGAATTATTGCTGCCGCTAAAGTGTGTGTGTGTGTGTGTGTGTGTGTGTGTGTGTGTGTGTGTGTGTGTGTGTGCGTGCGCGCGGTGCCTTTGTCACTTGATCATGTGTTTCCGCGTCGCTTCGGATTTTGTTTCTCTCCCTTTTTTTTTCGCTTTCTGTTCTCCCTGAAAATCTGTCTGCACGTGCCGCCCGCCGCTCACCGCTGCTGCTGTAGGAAGGGAAAGGAGGGTGTGAGAGAGAGGGGGTGAGGGTGAAGAGAGGGTGTAGGGCGGTGAGGTTAGTGTGAGGGAGGGAGAAGAGAGAATAGTGTGTGCTGAGGATAGTGTAAGGGAGGGAATGAAGGAGAATAGAGTGTGTAGGTTGTTGAAGTTAGTGTGTAGGAGAGGGTGAGAGGGAATCGAGGGTGTAGGGTGTTGAGGTTAGTGTGAGGGAAGAGGCGAGGAAGAAGAGAGAATGTAGAGGTGAGACGTGGTGAGGGAGAGGGAGAAGAGTGTATAGAAGGTTAGTGTGTAGGAGTGGATGAGGGAGAAGGGATAAGAGAGGGAGGGAGGGAAAAGAGAAGCAGGGAAGAGGGAAAGTAAAGGAATGGAATAGAAAAGAACTGTCAGGGAGGGGATGAAAAGACTTGTGAGGCAGGATGGGATGGGAAAGGGGGAAGAGGAAGAGAAGAGAGAAGAGGGAAAGTAAAGTAAAGGAAAAAAAATGCGGCAGGGAGAGGGAAAATAGGAACAGAGAACAGGGAAAGGAAGGGGAAGGGAAAAAAAGAGCCAGGGAGAGGGGGAAGAGGAAGAGGAAAGTAAAGGGAGGGAAAAAAAGGGGAAGAGTTAGAGAGCTTTCGTGGGATCTTTCTATATTGGGAATGGGACGAGTGTGGAAGCGAGAACACGTAGCTTTCTCTGTGTATTTTTTTTTTCTACATTTACTTCTCGTTGTACATATATTCAGACAGTTCAGACAGACAGTTCTTTTATCCTGCTTTTATTTTTTTTCATTTATATATTCAGAGACAGTAGATATTGATGATTGAAAGAACGAAGACCAACACACGCGGAGAATCTTTTAGTATTTCCTGTAACCTGTTCAAGAAAGTAAAGAAAGGGAAAGCAAGGGAGAGGAGCTTACCTGTAATTTATCTCTGTGTCACCTGGGCGTGCGGTGGGTGGGGGACGGGGGTGGGTGGGGGCAGGTAGACAGACAGACAGACGGACAGACGGCGGTGGAGCATGTTGGGTTTCCTTTTCATTTCCTTCTCTTTGTTTTCCCTTTTCTGTTCCTGGCGAGCTATATAAAAATTGTAGTGGTGGTGCTCTCTCTCTCTCTCTCTCTCTCTCTCTCTCTCTCTCTCTCTCTCTCTCTCTCTCTCTCTCTCTCTCTCTCTCTCTCTCTCTCTCTCTCTCTCCTTCCATCTGTTTTTCTTACATCCATCCATTCATTCATTTATCCTTCTTTCCTTTTTTTTCCTTCATTCAGTTTTCCATGCATCTTTCCTTTTCTGTTTTCTTCTTTTCGATCTTTTTTTCCTTCCTTCCTTCCTTCCATCCATCCATCCATCCATCCTCCCTTTCTTCCCTCCCTCCTTCCTTCCTTCCTTCCTTCCTTCTTTCTTCCTCTTCTTTCCACCAATCCATCCATGCACCCTTCCACCTTCCCTTCCTTCCACATAACACCATCCATGAGCCGGTGAAGAGAGAGAGAGAGAGAGAGAGAGAGAGAGAGAGAGAGAGAGAGAGAGAGAGAGAGAGAGAGAGAGAGAGAGAGAGAGAGAGGTGCAAAAATAAGGCCTTGCACTCGTATACTCCACACTCCACACCCCGCTGCTCTGTAGTCCACTAGTGCTGCAGGTGGACAAACGACCCTCCCCGCGGCTCCTGAGGGAAGGGTTTATCTCCGTCAGCGGTGTGTGGGTCTTGTCCGCCCCTCGCTGGTTACTGGGGCGGGACAAAGGAGCTGAGTCTCCCTCCGTGGCTGATGGTCTGCGTCTTGTTCTCGTGTTGTCTTGTTCTTTTTCTTTCTTTATAGTGTTGCTGCAGCCTCCTCCTCATTCTCCTCCTCCTTGTGAATTCTGGGGAGATGAGGATGTGCTGGTGTGGTGTGGAGTGGTGTGGTATGGTGTGCAAAGGTGTGGTGTCGTGTGGTGTGTGTGTGTGTATGTGTGTGGACGGGTTGAAGTTTTGTGGTGTTGATGGCTACGATTGGTTGTATTTTGTGGTTGGTATTATTGGAACTGTTTGTGTGTTTTAGGATGATAATGATGAAGGCGATGGTGTTATGATGATGGTGGTGATGACTATAGTGGTGAAGATGGCGATGATAATTGTAATGATAACTACTACTACTACTACTACTACTACTACTACTACCACCACCACTAAGAGAGGCGCCTTGGAAGCAGTTCATATCCCATGCATGTCACTATCCAGTTTAGTTTACAAAGTTTTCCGAGTCTCGTCCTTAACCGTGGATCCCGTCTTAGTTAACACTTTGAGACGCCTCGGCTGGTCTGGTCAGTCCGCCGCTCAGGCCTTTCCGGAACCGTGGTAGGAGGAGCAGCAGCTGAGGTAGTCCCTGAGGCGTCCTACTGCGGCAGTTGGCTCTCTCTGCTTTGGACCTGGTCTTGGGAGTGGCTATCACCGCATTGAAAGCTAAACTGCTGCAGGGGAGAGACAGTATCCTTGCCCTCCCTTCCCTTCCCTCTTGTCCCTTTCACTTGCATATCCTGGGGCTCTATCATTGTGCTAATCCAATAATTCATCAATGATTTGTTCTGTAAAGTCTCGGAGGGCAGAGTAGACCATTGCCTGACCTTCCTGTAAGACTGCAAGAGACGGACCGTATATCACCCTCCTTTCCCTCTTACTTCTTCCATTTGCATATCCTAGCGCTCTATCATTGTGCTAATCTAATAATTCATCGATGGCATTCTCGTCCGTAAACCATTGCCTGACCCTCCTGTAAGACTTCAAGAGATGGACCGTATACCACCTTCACTTCCCTTTTGCCCCTTCCAGTTGCATATCCTGGGGCTCTATCATTGTGCTAATCCTATAAGTCATCAATGATTTGGTCTGTAAAGTCTCGGAGGGCAGCGTAGACCATTGCCTGACTCTCCTGTAAGACTGCAAGAGACAAACTATTCCACCTTCCCCTCTCTCTTGCTCCGTCGACCTGGCTCGCTATTCTTATCTCCGTGTTCACCCAATAACTCACCAATGACTTGTATCTTTCTGGAGTCTCGAGGGACAGCTTATCCTCCTTCAAGGCTGTATTGCTGGAAGGGATAGGCAGTATCCTTCTTTCCTCTCCCCAGCTTGGTATCCTTATCTTCGTGTTCAGCCAATAATTTACCGATGGATTGTGCGCCTGTCAAGCCTCGAGGGACAGTTTATCCTCTTCTAGGCTGTATTGTTGGAAGGGAGAGGCAGTACCCTACTTTCCTCTTCCCTTCTTGGCGTCCTTATCTCCGTAGTAGTCATCCAATGGTTCACCGATGGCCTGTTCGTCTGTCAAGCCTCAGGGCCGGCTCAAAGCATCGCCTCCCCCTCCTCCGCTGGTCCCTTCCCTACACGATCATGCCGGTAATTCAACAGACACGGGGAACAGGTCTGCCTTTGTCCTGCCTCTCCTCTGCTCCCTCATGTCTCTCTGATGTCCCCCTCAGCGCCGCGGGAAAGGCAGTTAGCCAGGAACTCATGAATTTAGTGGCATAGAGATAAAGGGCCATTGCACGGACAGGTATATTCGTAATGGCAGTAGTGTTTCTCCGGCTGCCTGATGTTCTTTGGTGATGTTGTCCCCATCAGCACCGCGGAAAAGCCAGTCAGCCAGGAACCTCATGAATTTAGTGGCATGAGAATAAACTATTTCTGCACTGATTTGTATATTCGTAATGGCAGTCGTGTTTCCCGTTTACCTTACATAGTTTCGCCTTGTTCTAGTTTCCCTTTGCTCTAGTTACCCAAGTTTGCCTTAATTTCCCTGTTTCTCTGTTTCTCTGCTTTCCTTGTTTTTTTTTCCTCCCAAGTTTGTCGTAGTTTCTTTTGGTTCTGCATTTCTTGTTCTGGTTTCCACGTTCATTATCCTAGTTACTCTTTTGTTCTGCTCATGTCAATGGTAATATTTCCTTGTTTTTCCCCCTCAAGTTCCTAGTTTCTTTTGGTTCTGCCTTTCCTGTTCTACTTTCCCACGTTTATCCTAGCTACTCTTTGTTATGATCATGTGCTTTGGCAGTATTGTCCCTCTGAATGGCGCTTCGGGACGTATATTCAGGCAGAAAGTCATGAATTCAGAGTACAGTGAAAATAGAATACCTCCACCACATTGATGGCTCTATTCATTGTGGCAGTGATGCTTCAACAATTAATTCGCCTCGGGAAATAATAATAAACAAAAGCCTCCGCCATCAAATGTTAAAAAGGCCGCCCCGCGTGATCCCCACATGGGTTCACGGGGCTTAGGGAATCAGGCTTAACGACTCCCCAACACCAGTCCTCTCCCCGCCCGTCACGCCTCAGCCCAGTCATTGTAATAGTGGATGACGTTTTATTCCATGATTTTTTTTTTTTAGTGATTTATGAATATGTTGTTGCTGCCTCCGCTGCTGGTATGTGTAAAGGTATTATTGTTGTTGTTGGTAGTGGTAGTGTTGATGGTGGTGGTGTTGGTGTTAGTGGTGGTGGTGGTGTTAGTGATGGTGGTGGTGGTGTTAGTGGTGGTGGTGGTGTTAGTGGTGGTGGTGGTGGTAGTGGTGATGGTGGCGGCGCCTCTTTGCTCTTATTATTAACGCAAACTCCCGTGATACTGTGACGTTCTGGGAGTCTAATGAGTAAAGAAAGTCAGAATGGAGATATCTGTACCGTAGTGGCGGTGACCCTTTTCTTTTTCTTTGATAGGGGTAAATTCTTAAGGCAGGAGAACGTAATTCGGCTGGTATGACTCAAGGGGATAAAAAAAAAAATAGGTAAAAATATTGTGGTGGTTCATACTTGCTTCATTTAACTAACGTATTTACGCATAACATTATCGGTGAATTGCCTGAAAATCGAAGCTCCATTTCAAGTTTCCTTCAGACCCCGACAAAGCCTCCCTCAGCAGTTAGCATCCAGTAGAACATTCAGTTGATCATTCTTTTTTTATATATTTTACATCAAGGGCAATATAACAACAAAAAAAGCCAAAAAAAAAAAAAAAAAGGCCCGCTACATGCTGCCCCAATAAAACCAAACAGAACAAGAGGCCAAAAGAGAGGTCAATTTCTGGAGAAGAGGTAACGAGCAATAAAGAAACATACACCTCAGTAAGTGCCAATGAAAGCGCACAGAGCAATCACACATACACCTCACAAACAGACAAAAAGACACAATGTTTAAAGTCAAGTTAGTTTGCATTCGCGGTGGTTCTTCGCGTGGGTAACTAACCGGCCAAAGGGTGAAATAGTGTATGCCAGTGGTTTCAAAACTTTTCCTGACTTAGCTCCCTTGGCTCCTACTAGGTGAGCTCCTAGCGCCCCTCCTCCCCCTCACACACACATGCGAACACACACCTCTTTCTCGGTATTTGGTGTGCTGTGTTTGTTATTTCAGTTCTGTTATTTATAAGGCTTACATGTTCCATTACCTTTAGCTTTTTGTTTGTGGCTGATTTTGTTATTCAGATGTTATAAAAGCAAAGTTATTAATTATTCCTTGTGTCCCTCTGCCGCCCCCGCACTTCCCTCTTTCTTATTCCTCACCCTTCCTCAGATTTTTCCACTGTCCACCCTGGGAATCACTGGTGTAGGCGAAACAAAGAGAAGGTAACGAAAGATGATTCAAAAGTATGATTCTAAAAATGTTTGAGTTTTGAACCGCATTGAAAGTTCACGCGTAGGAAGGAAAAAAAAGAGAGAGAGAGAGAGAGAGAGAGAGAGAGAGGTGGATACAAAACACTTCCATTTTTTCCCGACAACTTTGTGCAGTAATGGAGATGCGGTTGAAAAATGCTTTCTAAGAGGATGAAGAAAAGTGCTAGCGAGTGAATGGGAAGAAAGATTTTAGAATACAATTTTTTCGGCATACTTTTAGGAAGCCGAGATCTGAGAGCCCCCCCCTTTCCCCCTCCCCCCCATTTTTTGCTAGGTCTTTGAATGCTATGTAGCCTCCCCCTCAACTTTCCTCAGTTCTCCCTTGCATCTCGTGTCTATGTTCCTCGTTTCCGTCCGTTCTCGTGTATACTTCAATTATCTGCTTGCACTCCTTAATCTTACTCTCTCTCTCTCTCTCTCTCTCTCTCTCTCTCTCTCTCTCTCTCTAATTAATCTAGTGTGCCCTGGTTAATCTTTCTTCTGTTCTTTGTTCTAGTTATTGAAGTTTTCCTAATTTATCAGTTCTCTTTCTTCTAATTTATTAATCTGCCCTAGTTTCTCCTTGATTTGTTCTCCTTCCTCCGTTTTCTTTGTCTTAGCTACTGGAGGGTTCTTATTTAATCCTTGATCTGTTCTCCTTGTTCTAGTTTCCTCCTAAGTCTGGCCTAGTTTCTCATTGTTCTGCTCTCCTTGGAATAGTTTCCCAAGCTTACCCTAGTTTCCCTTCGTTCTGTCCAGCTTGATCTAATTTCACATGTTTGTCCTAGTTTCTTAATGACTTGCTTTCCTTGTTCTATTTTTTAATTTTTCTCAGTTCTCGTTCTTCTAGCTTCCTAAGTTTGTCGTAGCGCTGATCTCATTACCAAAGTGTCCAAAGTTCGTCCTAGTTTTTCCATTTTCTGTTCACCTTGCTTAAGTGTTCTTTCATAGTTTATTTGTCCAGTTCATTCCGTTAGTGATGTGATGGTTGTTAAAGTGTGAAGTGTTCCTCTGGGTTCTCTGCAGTGTTTGTCAGGCCGCTCTTGAGTGGCTGGATATTTTTTTTCTGGTTCTTATGGAGATTGTCTGTCAGTCATACAATACTCTTGTGCTACATTTTATATATTACTTAACTTTGTGAATCTTTTATACGAGATAGACAGGTTTGGTTAATACTGTCAATGTTCGCATTTAGTTCTAGACCAAAAAGTTAATCTCGTGCCACATTCAGCACCAGCAAAAGTTATTTCAGCAACGTTTCCATTAGAATGTCCCCAGCTTTCCAATACCTGCAAGACAAACAGTATGTTATGAGAGGAGCGTTACCGAGTGACTCAAAAACTCTACGGACTTAGCCAGCCATGTTTACATTACTCCACCGCTCATGATGGACAATGCTAACACAGCGGGGCGTCAGCATATGCCATAACTCATCCTCATACACTTAGTTTCGCTTCTGAGTCGTTCCTTCAACTTCTCCTTATAGATTTGAAAGGTTTATTTCAGTACTAATTCAATTACTCCTGCAAATGGCAAGGAAAATAATGGAAAAGTGGTATAACAACGGAGCTGTCATTACTTCTTTATTCCTTTGTTTTATTAATTTTCTTACAAATATATGTCAGCTATAAAACCACAGCTTAGCCAATTAAGGCCAATCATAGTTGTCTATCTTGTATGAGTTAGCTAAGGAAATCAGTAAAAAAACCATGTTGTGTGAAAGCATGTGTGATTGGCAGACAACCTCCATGAGAGCGAGAGAGGGATCCAGCCAACCACAAAAGGTCTGTAAAACGCTACGAAGGCGCCAGAGGAACACTTCATTTGAGCAGACCACAGTACAAATAAATAACCCACGAAAAAATGAACCAAGATAAATATTCCAGGATGCACAGAGGTATATATCCATTTTAAAACCTTTACCTGGTCTTTTGCATATTGCGTAAAGGTAACAGGAAGAGAACCAACGTTTCTTTTCCTTCTCTCCTTGTTTGACCACGCATGCGGCACCTAAACCCTGCCTGAAAGTTATCCCTGTGTTCTTTTACTCTCTCTCTCTCTCTCTCTCTCTCTCACACACACACACACACACACACACACACACACACACACACACACACTTTTCTCCCAGCCTCCCTCGTCATCACCACCTCAATTCGCTCTTCGTCATCTCCAACGCGTCCTTTCATCTGCTCTCCACCAGACCTGCATTTCCACACGTTTCTCTTCTTCCCATGCGACTCCCTCCTCCTCTCCCTCTCTTCCTCCTCCTCTCCCAACCTCCTCCTCCTCCTCTTACTCCTCCTCCTCCTCCTGCAGTGCCCCTTCTGCATTCACAATTCAATTCCTGCTCCAATTAAGCACCCCAGCTCCTCCTCCTCCTGCCCTTCCCTGACCTCCTCTGCCAGCCACAGCCTAGCACACACACACACACACACACACACACACACACACACACACACACACACACACACACACACGTCCCAGGTTTCCTCCTTCTCTTCTTCCTCTTCCTCCTCCTCCTCCTCCTTCTGTCCCTCCTCCTGTCCCACATCCTCTTTCTCGCATTGACCTTTCCTTCACTGCGACAGGAGGTAGTTGAACGAACGCAACAAGTAGGTTAATCTGTTCTGTAGGCAATGAAATGTCTGATGAATACTGGAGATTGTCACTAAAATAGGATTCCTCGTTATAATTTTTTTGTTGCCTGCTCTTCCATGTTTCCGTGTTTCTTTCTCTTTCTCTTCCTCCTCTTCCTCTTCCTCTTCTCCTCACTCTCGAAACTTCCCTCCCATCTCTTGTTTCCTCCCCAAATGCCTCCTCCTCCTCCTTCTCCCAGCCCCTTCTTTCCTCTTTCAACCCCTGTCTTACTGCCCCAACTCCTCCTCCTCCTCCTCCTCCTCCTCCTCCTCCTCCTCCTCCTCCTCCTCTTCCTATTCTTCCTCCTCCTTCTGTTCCCTTCCAGTCATTGGTGAGAGAGAGAAAAAAAAATCTTTTGGTTGGAGATCTTTTGCCTGGCGTGAATATCCGTGTGGACTGAGGTCGGGGATTGGCGGGGAGGGAAAGAGAGCGAGAGAGCGGGAGGGGAAGGAAGGAAGAAGAGAGAGAGAGAACAAAAAGGAAAACAAAGAGAAGCGGAAAGAAAGATGGTAAAGCGAGGTCGTGCAACAGTTTCTCTCTCTCTCTCTCTCTCTCTCTCTCTCTCTCTCTCTCTCTCTCTCTCTCTCTCTCTCTCTCTCTCTCTCTCTCTCTCTCTCTCTCTCTCTCTCTCTCTCTCTCTCTCTCTCTCTCTCTCTCTCTCTCTCTTTTATTTTATTTGCTGCCTATTCAAAGGGCAGAATAAAATCTATATAAAAAACCACATAAACTATAAAAAAAAAACAATACAGTATACATGTGTGTACACACTGCTCTCCAAGTGTCACTGCTCCACCACGAGTGTCAGTGAAGTGTGGAGTGAGCCTCTCCAGTGGTGGGCCGACTGTTTTATTTTCTGGGTGTTCATCTCCCAGATGTTTGGGACACTGGCCGTGAACATGTTCCACACCCACGAGACTTCCCGCAAAGGTGCGCTGGTGCTGACCGTTACGGGAACGTGGCACCTCCACCGCGTCACCACGGGATAGCACCGTTCTTGTGTCCCGAGTGGTGACTCTCGGAGGTTGGAGTAGGCCCGCCAGGTGTGGCACTCCTTGCACTTGTGCCTTATGGAACACCACAAGAGCAGCTACGTCCTTGCGGTGCTCTAGGGAGTCGACGGAGCTGAGAGTCTCCGGCCCGGTTGGGGGGTCTGCAGCATCCACCAGTCGCAGTGCCCGTCGCTGGATGCCGTCGAGTCTCCCGCTGTACGAGGCAGCACACGACATCCAAGAGAGGGCAGCATACTCTAAGTAAGGCCGTATCTGGGCCTTGTAGAGCAACAGCCTCCCTTTTCTGTCGAGGAAGCTGGCCACCCTTCGCAGGCAAGAGATTCTTTGGGAGGCCTTTTGGGCAATGTGTTTGATGTGGCTATCAAACCGTAACCCTCGATCCACTTCCACCCCCAGAATCTTGACGGATTCCTGGAGTGGGAGGGGGAATCCACCAAAGCTTAGCTTCCCCTCCACTGCTGGCCCGGCAGTGGGGGATCGAGAGACCACCTTTGCCTGGGTCTTCTCTGGGGCAAAGGTCACCTGCCAGCGGGCACCCCACTCCTGTAGCACCCTCAGCTTCTGATTGATCTCTTCAGCAGCTAGCCCACTGTCTTGTCGGGGATAGGTGCAGGAGAGAGTGCAATCATCAGCGTAAGCTGAAACTGCTGGCAGCGGCCGGAGAAGGTCGTCCACGTATATGTTCCACAGAACTGGCCCCAGCACTGAGCCCTGTGGAACTGATGCCTCCACTGGAAAGGACTCAGACGCCTGTCCGTTGACGACAACCTGGAGGGTCCTTCCTTGAAGGTAGTCTCCCAGAAGCTGAAGGAGATCGCCTTGGGTGTCCTTTGCACGGAGTTTCTCAAGGAGACCTCCGTGCCACATCCTGTCAAAGGCACCCGGTATGTCCAGGGCTACCACGACAGTGTCCAGTCCGTCAAGTGCGTCCTGCCAGCTCTTGGTGAGGAGCATCAGCAGATCGGAGGTGGACCGGCCAGGTCTGAACCCATACTGCTGGTCTGAGAGGAGATAGTTGTCCTTGAGGTGGCGACAGACTAAGTCTGCCACGACCCTCTCGAACACTCTCCCCACCACAGACAGCAGGGAGATGGGCCGGTAGTTTTTGGGGTCAGATCTGGAGCTCCTCTTGTAGACGGGAACCACCCGAGCATCTTTTCACGCCGATGGCCAGTTTTTTTTTTTTCCTCTCTCTCTCTCTCTCTCTCTCTCTCTCTCTCTCTCTCTCTCTCTCTCTCTCTCTCTCTCTCTCTGTGTGTGTGTTCGTTGCGTTGTGTTCTTGGTTGCTTTGGTTGATATGTGTGTGTGTGTGTGTGTGTGTGTGTGTGTGTGTGTGTGTGTGTGTGTGTGTGTTCGTTGCGTTGTGTTCTTGGTTGCTTTGGTTGATATGTGTGTGTGTGTGTGGGTGGGTGGGGGGGGGTTGTGTGTGTGTGTGTGTGTGTCTATAAATATATCTCAAGGACTCTACTACTTTGATCTACACACACACAAGTTTGCCGCCTCTCCACCTCCACACCCATACCAACCCAACCCTACCTTCCCCCACAACCCCCCCCCCACACAAGTCTACCTACTTTTGATCTCCGTTCTCTCCTATTTGCGTCACGCCCTCCCAGCAGCCGTCCCTGTATTCCTGTCCTGGGCCATTCACCTTCATAGATTGCCGCGGGAGGAAAGGTCAGCTTACACAATACTCCCTTTCTGTGACGCTATTTTGGTCCTCATCGCTGTGTTGACGTAAGGAGATGGAGTATATATTCTGACCTACTAGTACTTGTATGATGATAGCAGTAGTAGTGGTGGCTTAATATAGGTGTGTGTGTGTGTGTGTGTGTGTGTGTGTGTGTGTGTGAGGGAGGTGGATGGGAATTTTGTGTGTGTGTGAGGGGGGGAAGTTTTTTTGTGTGTGTAATTGCTTTTTTATTGCCATTATCATTATCATTTAATTATTTCCCTGTCTGTTTTCTTTTTTGTTCTTCTTTTCCTGTTTTCCTTTTTTTATGCATTCCGTTTTATTTCTCTTTTTTGTTCCTGGTTCTCGGTTTTGTTCTTTTTTTATTTTTTTTATCTCCTTCTCCTCCTCCTCCTCCTCCTCCTCCCTCCTCCTCCTCCTGCTCCTCCTTCTCATTTTTGGATAACCGACGGTATGCAGGTGGAAGGAAAGGCTGAAGGACAAGTGTGAAAGGGAGGAATGGAGAAGAAGAAGAAAGAGGTGAAATGAGAATACAAAGATAGGAAGGAAGGGGGGAAGCAGTCAATGAATGAATGAATGAATGAATGAATGAATGAAAGAATGAAAGAAGGAACGAATAGATGGATGAATGAATGGAGGAAGGGAGAAAAGGAAAGAAGGAGAGAGAGAGAAAAAAATAGATAGAGACCCTGAAGAAAGGAAGGAAGGAAGGGAAGAGAAGAAAAAGGAAGAAAGGAGACAGAAAGAGACGCCGTGAAGGAAGGAAGGAATGAAGGATTAGAAAAAAAATGACGGAAGGGAGAGAGATAGAGAGAGAGAAAGAAAGACAGCCTGAAGGAACGAAGGAAGGAAAGAGGTCGGTCGGTCGGTTGGTTGGTCGGGTTGGTCGGGTCGGTAGGCAGCAGACGGCCATTACTATGCAGCGGGAGTGACGAGGCGGCGGGGCGGGAGGGAATTATTTAGCGGAGTCGCCCCAAGATGTGTGATTCCAGGAGGTCGGGGGCAGGGGGGAAGGGGGCGGGGGCGGGAGAGAGTAAGGGAGGGGGGGGCGAACGAAGGAGGAGGAGTGAAGGAAAGAGCCTGAGGGAAATGACGTGGGGAGAGAGGAAGAGGAGGAGGGAGTATTGAGTAGAAGTGTTGAAGGATGGTGAGAAAAAGGATGAAAGGAAGGATGGCAGAAGATGAAAGGAGTGGAAGAAAAGAGGACTGACTGGGAGAAGGAAAAGAAATGCAAGGTCGAAGGATAAGAAGGAAGGATAAAAGTAGGATGAGAAAGAAGGATAAGGATTGGGTGTTAGGTGATGAAAAGGAAGTTAAAGGAAATGATTGAAGGTGAGGAGAGTGGAAAGGAGTGGAGGGAAAGAGGAATGACTGGGAGGAGGAAAAGGAATGCAAGGTCGAAGGATATGAAGGAAGGATAAAAAGTAGGATGAGAAAGAAGGATAAGGATTGGGTGTTAGGTGATGAAAAGGAAGTTAAAGGAAATGATTGAAGGTGAGGAGAGAGGAAAGGAGTGGAAGTGAATAGTGGAAATAAAGGAAGAGAATGAAAGGAGAGGGTGTAGAGAAGGAATAAGTAAGGAGAAGAATAAGTATTTAAAGAAACGAAAGAACGAAACAGAAAATAAAAGATAGACGGAAATGGGAATGACAACAAAGGGAGAAGACAGTAGAAGGAGACGAAAGAGAGGCATGGAAGGAAAGAAAAAGAGTTGGCAAGAGAATGGAGTAATAGAAGGGAGAAAGGGTGAGGAAAAAGGGAAAAAAAGGAGTGGGGTGGAGGGAATGGGGAGGAAAAAAATGGAGAAAAATAAAGGTAAGTGGGAAGTTGGAAGGAAAGGAAGAGCAGGAGATGGAGAGGAATGGAGTGGGGGGAAAGAGGAGGAGGAGGAGGAGGCGGAGGAGGGAACAGCTTGATGAGGAGTGAGGAGAGCTTAAGGTAATGAAGGTGCGGGAGATGAGGGT
>NC_066516.1:11622780-11666966 GCF_024679095.1 Eriocheir sinensis
CGAGGGAGCAGAAGGAGGAGGAGGAGGAGGAGGAGGAGGCGTGTGGAGAGAGAGAGAGAGAGAGAGAGAGAGAGAGAGAGAGAGAGAGAGAGAGAGAGAGAGAGAGAGAGAGAGAGAGAGAGAGAGAGAGTAGGGGGGACAGGTGATGAATGGGAGGAGAGAATGGAGTGAAGAGAAGACGAGGCACAGATAAAGAGGGAGGAGGAAAAGGAGAAGGAGAATGAAGAAGAAAAGAAGTAAGAATTAAAGGAGAGTCAAAAGAGAAAAAAAAAGGAAAGTTGAGGTAAATAAAATACATCAGGTGTTAATGAAGAAGGAAGAACACGAAGATAAAAGAGAACGGAGGAAAGAAAGTCACTAATTAGGTATATAACCGATTTCGTTCACCTTTCTTTTTTTCCTTTTTCCTTTCGCTTCCCTTTATCTTCCCGCTTGTCTTTCCCTCTCCCCCAAGAAGAAAAGAGTAGGAAAGAATGATAGACAAAACACATATATAACCCATTTCCTTCACCTTTCTTTTTTTTCCTTCTTTCTTTCCCTTTCCTTTATCTTCCCGCTTGTCTTTCCCTCTCCCCCATGAAGAAAAAAGTAAGAAAGAATGATAGACAAATCACATATATAACCAATTTCCTTCACCTTTCTTTTTTTTCCTTCTTTCTTTCGCTTCCCTTTACCTTCCTCCTTGTCTTTCCGTCTCCCCAAAAAAGAAAGAAGAAAGAATGATAGACAAAACACATATAATCACTTTCCTTCAGTCTTTATTTTTCTTCCTTCCTTCCTTCACCTCCTTCTCCTATGTTCCTATATACCTCCCCTCCCTCACAAAAGAAAAGAGAAAGAATGATAGACAAAACACATATATAAACGCTTTTCTTCACCCTTCCTTCCTTCCTTCCTTCCTTCCTTCTTTCACCTCCCTCTCATGTCCCTTCCTCTTCCCTACGGACGAAAAATCAAAACAAAACAAAACAGAAAGAAGGAAAGAGAGACAAAACAGTTACTTAACCGCTCTCCAGCACCCTTTCATCCTCTCCTCCTTTCTTCATCTCACCTCACTTTCCCCTCTTCCCCCTCCTCCTTCCCCTGTATTCCCCTTCACCCCATCCGCCTCTCCCAGTAACCTATGACCCCTGTAGCTCCCCCGGGGTGTGTGTCTGGTAGATTGAGTTAATCCACTGGGGGGTTATGCCAATGAATACCTGAGAGACCTCCTCCTCCTCCTCCTCCTCCTCCTCCTCCTCCTCGTCCTCTCCCTCCTCCTCGCTCTACTCCTCGTCCTCATCTGAGTCTTCGTCATTTTCGTTCTTCTCCTCCTGTTCCTGGTCCTCGTTCTCTTCCTCCTCCTCTTCCTCCTCTTCCTCCTCCTCCTCCTCCTGCTCCTCCTGCTCCTCCTCCTCCTACACCAAATTCTTTGAACTGCAAACCAACTCAAGAACTAGAAATAACGGTTTACCCATTCAGTCGAGTCGATGTAACACAGACATTGGAAGGAGTTTCTTTTCAAACCGAGTCATCCGCCACTGGAACAATCTTCCCTCAAAAGTAGTAAATGCGAATACCATCAACTCCTTCAAATATAGAATCGACCGTCATTTCGCTGCGTCGGGAGTGAAATGAATAGCGAGGGGCTTCCATCTGCTCCTCAATATCGAGGTGCTTTCATCTGCTCACCAAGCCCCAAGTGGCGGTCGAGCAGATTAAATCACCCAAGCGGGCGACCTCGTAATGAGCCAATAGGCCTTCTGTTGCCTGCATTTCCATGATTCCATGTTTCCATGTTTCCTCCTCCTCCTCCTCCTCCTCGTTATCGTCCTCTCGCCCTCCTCCTCTTCTTCGTTTTCTTCACCCTCGTCCTTGTCTTCGCCTTCGTCCTTCCCTCTTCCTCATCATCTTCCTTTTCCTCCTCCTCCTTTTCGCCCTCCTCCTCCTCCTCCTCCTTTGTTTCATTCTCCGTGTAATCTCGTCTCGTCTTCTCCACAGCCTTATACGTACCTGCCTCCTCCCCCCCTTACCTTACCTTACCTTACCTTACCTTACCTTACCTTACCTTACCTTACCTTTCCTCACCTTTACCTCACTCGTTCCTCTTAATTATTTTCGTGTCAGCGCCCTACAACCTACTTGCCTACTTTCCCTTACCTATTCTTACCTTTCCTATTTCTGTCTTTACTTCCCTATTCGTTTATTTTTACTATTTTCCTTGCCTTTCAACATATATTTTTTCTTCCCTTCTCTTCCCTTCTCGTGTCTTCCCTCTCCTTCGTTCCCTTCCGTTCCCTTCTGTTCCCTTCCCTTCCCTTCCCTTTCTTTCCCTCCCCTTTCCTTCCCTATCCTTTCCTTCTCTTCCTTTCTCTTCCTTCCCCACCCTTCCCTTCCCTTCCCTTCCCTTCCCTTCTCTTCCCTCCCCTTTCCTTCCCTACCCTTCCCTTCGCTTCCCTTCCCTTCCCTTCCCTTCCTTTTAGTCTTTTTCATTCCATCTTTTTTCTTCCTCTCCCGCGCCTTGTCCTTCGTTTGGTATTTCTCAACCCATCATCCTCACCTCCTCCTCCTCTTCCTTCCCATCATCTTCCCTCTCCTTTTCTTTCGCCCCCTTCCATCACGCACCTCTACTTCTTGCAATCTTGTCTCCTCTAAGCTTCTATCCTTCATCCTTATATTTTCCTCAATCCTTCCTTTTGTCCCATTTCCTTCAATCCTTATTCTCGTGACCATATTTTTCCTCTTCCTTTCTTTAACCGACCTTCTTTCAACTGACCTTCCTTCCTTCCTTCCTTCCTTCCTTTTCCAGACGCTCACTCCTTTTTTTTCTAGTTCTTCCTTTCTACCCCTGTGTGTGTGTGTGTGTGTGTGTGTGTGTGTGTGTGTGTGTGTGTGTGTGTGTGTGTGTTTGACGCGTGATTAGCCGCCTGTGATTTCTCTTCCTCGAACCGTGAATGCGTTTGTGCCAGGAGAGAGAGAGAGAGAGAGAGAGAGAGAGAGAGAGAGAGAGAGAGAGAGAGAGAGAGAGAGAGAGAGAGAGAGAGAGAGAGAGAATGTGGATGACAATGGATTTAATAAGAAGAATCCTTGAAGTAATCTCTTTTATAATTGTAAGTTCATAGTATTGAGGGGAAGAGGGGATGGTGATGATGATGGTGGTGATGATGATGTTGATGTTGATGAGTAGAAGGAGGAGGAAGAACAGGAAAACAAGATAGTGATAGGTAGGGAAAGGGAAAAGAGAGGAAGAGGAGGAGGAGGAGGAGGAGGAGGAGGAGGAGGAGGAGGAGGAGGAGGAGGAGGAGGGAATGGAGAAGTTGTGTAAAGGGTTAAAGCGAGGGAAATAAAAGGGAGGGACTAGAGGAGGAAACGATGAAGGAAATGGGGGAGAGTGAAGTTATATAAAGGGTCAATGGAAGGAAGGTAAAGGAAGGGATTCATGGGAGGGAAACATGAGGAAACGGAGGGAGAGAGTGCATTAGGAAGTTAATGAGGAAAGGGAATGTGGGTAAAGAGAGGAAGGAGAGGATAGGAAAGCCAGGGGAAAGAAGGTAAGGGGTAAGGAGGAGGGAGGGAGGTAGGGAGAGGAGAGAGGAAAGGAAAACCAATGGAAGCAAGGTAAGGAGGAGGGAGGGAGGTAGGGAGAGGAGAGAGGAAAGGGAAGCCAAGGAAAGAAAGGTTAGGGTAAGAAGGAGGGGAATATGGGTAGGAAGAGGAGGGGGAGGAAAGGAAAAACAGGGGAAGGAAGGTAAAGGGGTAAGGAGGAGGGATGGAGGTAGGGAGAGGAGAGAGGAAAGGGAAGCCAAGGGAAGTAAGGTAGGGGTAGGGAGGAGGGCAATAAGGGTAGGGAGAGGAGGAGGGAGAGGAAAGGGAAGCAAAAGGAAGGGGAGGGGGGGGGTAAGAATGAGGGAAATATGGGTAGGGAGAGGAGGGGGAGAAGAGGAAAAACAGGGGAAGGAAGGTAGGGAGTAAGGAAGAGGGAGGGAGGTAGGGAGAGGAGGGAGGAGAGAGGAAAGGTAAGGAAAGGAAGGCTAGTGTCGAAGGGTTAAAAGGGGGGGCAGGTGTAACAGATCTTGGGTCAACACCACTAATATTATATCCACAATTACTCCCTATTAGCCTCGAATGGTGGAGGTGGTGGTGGTGGTGGGGATGGTGATGGTGGTGGTGATTATAATTGCTGTGGAAGAAATGTTATGGTTGTTGTGGTTGGGGATGGTGATGGTGGTTGTTGATGGTGATGGTGGTTGTTGATGGTGGTGGCGGTGATGGTGGTGATAATTATAGTTGTTGTTGTGGAGATTGCTGTCGTCTGTAGCTATTGATAACGGTTGTAGATGTGGTAGTAGTAGTAGTAGTAGTAGTTGTAGTAGCAGAAGTAGTAGTAGTAGTAGTAGTAGTAGTAGTAGTAGTAGTAGGAGTAGTAATAGAAGTAGCAGCAGCAGCAACACACGTAATGGTGGTAATAGTTTTGTCTTGAAGTAGCAGTGATCATACGTAACACAAGCGACCCGGGGTGGTTATTGTATAGGGCTTGCAGGACGTAAAGTAACAGCCGTGTAATAGTCGCTAGCCAGGTGGAGGTAGGCAGGCAGGTAGGGAGTGAGTGAGGGAAGGAGGAAGGGGTGGGATGGTACATGTGACGGTAATAGCTTCAAACAAACAAACACACACACAAACACACGTCACTCTCGTCTCCCCCAACGCCACACTGCACCACACCACACGCCACGTCCTGCGCATCACATACCGAAATTTCCTCGTGGCTGTTGTGTTGCAATTCAATTTTATGGATGGAAATAGTGCGACCGACCACTGCCTTTTTGCCCTGTGTGTGTGTGTGTGTGTGTGTGTGTGTAAAGTTTTCCCCTTCGCTATGCACGACTCATCCCATACACACACACACACACACACACACACACACACACACACACACACACACACACACACACACACACACACACGCACGATTTTCTTTTCACCCTGTAAGGATATGAACCAAGCGCTGTTTGTATATTAAAAAATCCCTCACAATACTACTGCCTCTACAATGTAAATACTAGAAAGCTGCTATAAAAGGAAATGCCAAAAATAGGTCTGTTTATATACATAGTTGTGGCCTCTCGTAAGCTTATTAAAAAAAATACTGCAAGGAGAAGAAAAGTCATATATTGGTGCGAGAAGAAAAAAAGAAAAGTCATATATAGGTACAAGAAAAAGAAAGAAAAATCGTATATTGGTTCAAGAAGAAAAAAAAGTCATACAGGTGCAAGAAAAAGAAAAGTCATATATAGGTGCAAGAAAAAAAAAGAAAAGTCATATATAGGTACAAGAAAAAGAAAGAAAAATCGTATATAAATTCAAGAAAAAAAAAAAGTCATACAGGTGCAAGAAAAAGAAAAGTCATATATAGGTGCAAGAAAAAAAAGAAAAGTCATATATAGGTGCAAGAAAAAAAAGATAACTCGTATATAGGTGCAAGAAAAAGAAAGAAAAATCGTATATTAATTCAAGAAAAAAAAAGTCATACGGGTGCAAGAAAAAGAAAAGTCATATATAGGTGCAAGAAAAAAAAGATAACTCGTATATAGGTGCAAGAAATAAAGTCGTATATATTGGGTTTGCATATATTTAGTTGTAGTCTCACGTAAGGTAAGTAGTAAAAAAAGCTACAAATGGAAAAAAGTGTCATATATAGGGTCCCTCGTACCGACAGGGAAGGCTTAGAGCAGCAAGCCATCGTCCGTCCTGTGACCGTGGACAGGTTTAAAAGATATAGCATTCCAGAGTCAAGCTTTAGTTGTGTGTGCTACGACTAAGTAAACACTGCCAGGTAAACACACACAAACACACCCACCCACACCCACACACACATACAAGAAAAAAAAGGAATGCGTCTCAGTGGAAGGAACACATCATGATTCAGTAATAAGTCTTGCCTTTTAAATCTACTGAGGTCACTTTCTTCTTGTATACCAGATTTCAAAAGGGAGGGGAGCAAGGGAGTCTAAAGTAAATATGAAATAGAAAAAAAGGAACACCCTCCACAGAAGACATTATATGGTTCTCCTCCTACCGTTTTTCTGGTTCTGTTTGAGTTACGGGTCTTGAAAGATTATGTAGCGTATGAAATTGTGTAGTTGTAGAAGAGGTTAAAGCTTTTAATAAGTAGGCTAACCCTTTATCATACTAATAGGCTAATGACCAGTAACATTCATGGACGTTGTTGTTAAGTATGGGTTTGTTCTTTTATGTATATCGAAGTGTTAGGTAAGTACTCTTCTAGCTTTTCACTGACCTGCCATATTTTACATTTTCGTTGTCTTAAAATTAACGATTAACCCTGTATCACACTAACGGGCCAATGACAGATAACTTCCATGGACATTAAGGGCCATACGTATCGGGCTGCCATTACCACTATATCATTACCAATTACCATTACCAAAGCCACAGAGAAGATTAACCGGGTTTGTATGGGTGATTTTCCAGTTTAGGGTGCAGAGGTCGCGTAAAACTATCACTAGCATCACAAAAGTCCATGAAAAGACTAGGAACTTCTTCGGGGGCCCCATTACGACTGTTTTCCAAGGCCACAGAGACTACTAACCGGCCTTTTATGAGTGGTTTTCTAGTTCAGGGTGCAGAAATCGTGTAAAACTATCACTAGCATTACAAAACAGCCCGTGAAAAGCCCAGCACAACTACGAGAGAGGCTTTTCCAACAGGCGAACTGAGGAGGTGCCGCCGATACGTTTAAGAATGCAGACTTCATCGTTACTTGATCATGAAACTGGCGAGGTAAATAATAATGATAACAACCTTCTAACCTTTCACTTTCCCCTTCGTACGCTAACGTTAATTACTGTTTTACCGCCGGCTTGTCCTAATTACGAAGGTTTGAGTAAATAATTTGGCCGCCTTTCACCAGAGGCCGCCGCGCTCGCTGCAAACACCCGTGGGTCGGCCGCTCTCAGTGTTTGCGTCAATATTTGTAGCGTGTTTAAAATGTTTGCATCTCATTAACGCCGCATGTATAACGCTGTGAATAATGTATAGAATGTGTCGAGCGATGAAAGTGTGGGTGTGTATGAGTGTTCGTGTGAGTTGGCAATGGTGGTGATTATGATGATGAGGATGAGGAGGAGGAGGAGGAGGAGGAGGAGGAGGAGGAGGAGGAGGAGGAAAGCTGTGTGAATAGGTGTGTGTGTGTGTGTGTGTGTGTGTGTGTGTGTGTGTGTGTGTGTGTCCGTCCACGAGTGTTCCGTGACTTTTAATAGATTATGTTGCTTTACAAAACTAGGGAAATGTGGGAGTTATTGACGTTGTTATTGTGCTGCATGACCTGCTTGAAAAATTCTGAGGAAACGTGACAATTACCGGGAAGGGCTGAAGTACGGTATTAGTTTTATTTGATGTGTGTTGAAAGAATAACGGCATTCTTTTGTCAATTTTTTTTGTGTGTGGAAAGAGCAACACCAAATGCGCTAAAACTATTCATATAACATCTGATTTGTTTAAAAAGTAGTCATCAGCGTATTATAGTTTTAAAAGTACATAATTAATAAATAGATTGCATGAATATATGAATAAATAAGTAAATGAATAAATAGATAAATAAATAAATAGATACATAAATAATAAATCATACCTTTACATGGGCTTGTCAATTTAGTTAAAACGGATCCATCTACTACCCACATTACAGTCACTAATTCACAGACCAAATGTTTCAAATGTTTTAAATACACATTCCACGTGAATATATGCAAAGATATAAAAGAAAACTAATACAGTAGAGTGCATTGTCGTGGGGGAGGTTGGGGGAGGGAGGAGGGCGGCTGGCATGTTTAGGCATTGTCACAGAACCTCAACCTTGCTCACCTGACTTACCTGACTTACCTGACTTCCTAACTCTTGACTGAACACTGAATAGTTATAACTGGTATACAATTTTCTTTTCCATGATATTTTGTAGATAATCAATGCAAGTTTTTTTAAGGGCAATATTTCGACTAGCTTAGAAGTTTGATATTTTTTTTAAACAATAGAGGAAACAGCTCAAGGGCAGAAACAAAGAAAATAAATTAGCCCGTTATGTGCTGCTCCCGTAAAAAAAAAAAAAACGGAATGAGAGGCTGAAAAGAGAGGATCAATCTCGAAACTAGGTAAAGGCTACATGATAAGAGGTTTCATGATGCGATTGGTAAGGGCGGAAGGTATTTTCTGTTGTCATGCTCGTGTCGGATTGTAAAACGTTAGTGGGGTATTTTTTTTTTTTTACAACAAAGGAGACAGCTCATGGGCATAGAAAAGGAAACAATAATAAAATAAAGAACGCTACTCGCTGCTCCTAAAAAAAAACAGAGTCAAAAGAGGTGGCCGAAAGAGAGGTCAATTTCGGGGGGAGAGGTGTCCTGATACTAAAGGGGATATCTGCCTCGTGTATGCCATGGAGTAACACCCTCATTTGGTTTATAGTAACTTTCATCTTTCTATTCTCTTTGTGTAACTTCAGCGTCTCATCGTGATTCACCATACACGTAAACAGTATATAAGTGATCTGTCCTGTGGGTTAAATGTGTTCACTTTTCCTTAGACTTCTGCCTATCTCTAAGTGTCATTGTCTAGCTGTCTTTGGTCGTGGCTCTCAGATCATGTGCTACAGTGAGGGACATACGATTTTTTTTGTCACAGGAAGAGGATTCAGTGCAATATCCTGCTGGTTGGTCTCAGATTTCACTTCTTGGCTTTAATATGAAACTGTGCAGAAGTGTGTGTGTGTGTGTGTGTGTGTGTGTGTGTGTGTGTGTGTGTGTGTGTGCGTGTGTGTGTGTGTGTGTGTGTGTGTGTGTGTGTGTGTGTTAATAGTTGGCTTGTAAATAGAACATGCTCGGGTTTCTTACTTTCTTTCTTTCTTTCTATCTTTCTTACTTTCTCTCTCTTTATATTTTATCTTTGTTTGTTTGTGTGTTCCTTCCTTCCTTCCCTCATTTCTTTGTCTTACTCTTCTTCTTCTTCAGTTCTTTCCTTTTTCTTCCTTCCTTCCTTCCTTCCTTCCTTCCTCCCTCCCTTCCTTCCTTCCTTTCTTTCTTTCTCTCTTTTTTCTTCCTTCCATTCTTTTTTCTTTTTTCTTTCTTTTCTCTTTCTTTTTATATTATCTTCCTCTGCCGTTACTTTATTTTCTTTTTTATCAACTCATTTATAAACCCAGGTACTAAAAAAATCCCACCAGGTACTTGAAGAAAAATCCCCAAAAGTACTAAAACAAGAGAGAAAAAAAAATCCCACAAGGTGTTTCCCGCGCGCTGGATGACACCCCTCTCCCCCCTTCTCCTCCTCCCCCCAGGTGCTCACATCCGCTGTTTTTAATGGCCACGGAACCCTTGAATATTTTTTAATACTCGATCAGTTTAGCACCGAGGCCGAGGCACAGCATAAAAAAAATGTGATGTGTGTGTGTTTCTTTTGTTCTTCATGAGTAGTGACGTAGTGGTGGGTAGGGGGTTAGGGGTGGGCCATGGATGCTTGATAATGGCGCTGTGCTTTGGGCTGGTACTGTTAGGGCGTGGTAAAGGGTTGTTAAAGGGCGTGGTAAAGGGTTGTTAAAGGGCGTGGTTAAGGGTTGATAAAGGGCGAGGTAAAGGGTTGTTAAAGGGCATGGTAAAGGGTTGTTAAAGGGCGTGGTAAAGGGTTGTTAAAGGGCGTGGTTAAGGGTTGATAAAGGGCGAGGTAAAGGGTTGTTAAAGGGCATGGTAAAGGGTTGTTAAAGGGCGTGGTAAAGGGTTGTTAAAGGGCATGGTAAAGGGTTGTTAAAGGGCATGGTAAAGGGTTGTTAAAGGGCATGGTAAAGGGTTGTTAAAGGGCGTGGTAAAGGGTTGTTAAAGGGCGTGGTAAAGGGTTGTTAAAGGGCGTGGTAAAGGGTTGTTAAAGGGCGTGGTAAAGGGTTGTTAAAGGGCATGGTAAAGGGTTGTTAAAGGGCATGGTAAAGGGTTGTTAAAGGGCATGGTAAAGGGTTGTTAAAGGGCATGGTAAAGGTTTGTTAAAGGGCATGGTAAAGGGTTGTTAAGGGGCATGGTAAAGGGTTGTTAAAGGGCATGGTAAAGGGTTGTTAAAGGGCATGGTAAAGGGTTGTTAAAGGGCGTGGTAAAGGGTTGTTAAGGGGCTTGATAAAGGTTGTTAAAGGGCATGGTAAAAGGTTGTTAAAGGGCGTGGTAAAGGGTTGTTAAAGGGCATGGTAAAGGGTTGTTAAAGGGCGTGGTAAAGGGTTGTTAAAGGGCATGGTAAAGGGTTGTTAAAGGGCGTGGTAAAGGGTTGTTAAGGGCATGGTAAAGGGTTGTTAAAGGGCATGGTAAAAGGTTGTTAAAGGGCATGGTAAAGGGTTGTTAAAGGGCGTGGTAAAGGGTTGTTAAAGGGCGTGGTAAAGGGTTGTTAAAGGGCGTGGTAAAGGGTTGTTAAAGGGCGTGGTAAAGGGCTGTTAAAGGACATGGTAAAGGGTTGTTAAAGGGCGTGGTAAAGGGTTGTTAAAGGGCGTGGTAAAGGGTTGTTAAAGGGCGTGGTAAAGGGCTGTTAAAGGGCATGGTAAAGGGTTGTTAAAGGGCGTGGTAAAGGGTTGTTAAAGGGCGTGGTAAAGGGTTGTTAAAGGGCATGGTAAAGGGTTGTTAAAGGGCGTGGTAAAGGGCTGTTAAAGGGCGTGGTAAAGGGTTGTTAAAGGGCGTGGTAAAGGGTTGTTAAAGGGTTGTTAAAGGGCGTGGTAAAGGGTTGTTAAAGGGCGTGGTAAAGGATTGTTAAAGGGCATGGTAAAGGGTTGTTAAAGGGCTGTCATTAAGCTTTCTTTCGTTTACCTGTGTTTTTTTTTTTTTTTTATTCTCTATTTCAGTTGTTGGTTTTCATTCCTTTCCTACTTTTTTCTCTTTTCGTTAATGTTTATTGCTATTCTTTCTTTTTACTTTCTTGTTTCTTTCTAAATTTTTCCTTTCTATTCCTCTAGCATTCTTTTCTTTTCTATTGCGGTAATTCATAAACCAGTCAATTATTTATTCAGCCAGTTAGTCAGTCGATTAAATAATTCATTAATTTATATGTAAATTTGTTCACTTACTTTCCAATTTTGCTGTGTCTGTTTGTCTGTCTGTGTGTGTGTCTGTCTCTGTGTCTTTCTTTATCTATCTTGTTTTTCCTATATATTTGTTTATTACTAACACACACACACACACACACACACACACACACACACACACACACACACACACATTCCCCCCTAACCCCTTCCCCCACACATCCCCCCCCTCTAACACCTTCCCCTCCTCACACACATATTCCCATCTTAACCCCTCCCCCCCACACACATGCTGCCCCGCCATCCCGTCTCCCCCCACACACATTATTGCATTCCGCCCCAATCCGTCATTCGGGAACCAATACTCTCGGGGTGTCCGCCGGCTGATTCAGGGGCTCCTTAACCTCTGTTCCCACCATTATTCTTACACCTGATTCTTCTCCTCTCCTCCCCGCTCCTCGCCCTCCTCATCTTCCTCGTTCTCGTTCTTTGGTCGTTATCGTTCTCCTCGTCCACCTCATCTCCTGTTTTATTTTTCCTTTTCTTTCTTCCTCCTTCCGCTCCTCCGCCTTGTTTCATCATCCTCGTCTCTTATCGTTATCGTCTTCGTTCGTTTATATATTTTTCTTTCTTTTATTCCTTATTTAGTTCGTTCTTTTTTATTCTTTCTTTCTTACTTTTATTTTATTTATTTCCTTTTTCCTTTTTTCTCATTCTTTTATTATTTTGTTTTATCATTCTTCTTTTTTAATCCTCTTCCTGTTCTTGTTGTTTTTTTGTTCTTCTTCATCTCCCCCTCCTCCTCCTCCTCCTCCTCCTCCTCCTCCTTCTCTACCTCCTTCCAGAGTCTTTGAGCCCCTTCTTTTTCAGTTTTTTTCAAGGTGTTTTCTTAAACTGACTGAAAACTTGCCTAAACCAATTTCACTAATTATCGAATCAATTGTTTGAATTTCCTTTTGTTTTCCTTTTTTCTTTTTTTCTTCTTAGAGGTGGAGGAGGAGGGACGGGATGAAAGGAGACGCTAATTTTTCTTCCTTTTACTGTCCTCCAAAGTTTATTTTTTCTTCTTCTTTTATCTGACTTTTTTTTCGTCCTGTTCCTTTAGTGTCTGTTTTATTTCCCTTTTTTTATTTTTATCTTTCTCTGTCTTTTTATCTCTTATCTTTTTTCTTTTTTTTTTTGCATTTTTTTCACACGCAGAAAGTGGCACACGCTCCGGTAGCTCAATTGGTTAGAGTGCCGCGTTGCAAGGCTTAGCGGCCAAACAGGCGGCGGTTCGAGCCCCGCTCAGGCCGGATTCTTTCCGTTGACCAGGAGTGGTTACTGTCCTCCCTTGAGCAAGGGGGATGGGGTGTGTGGTGTGTGAGGTCCTGGCAGTACCCAGAGATCGACAATAATGAGCACTTGCTCATGTCGAGAGAGTACCTGCTGGCGAAAACGAGTTCAACTCGTGATCAGGCCGTGGGGAATTACACACACACACACACACACACACACACACACACACACACACACACGCAGCCCATTAATTAATCCTTCTATCACTTATTCTCCTTTAAGCGACTAATAGATTTAAGTAAAAACACTCATTATCTCACTTTGTACTCTCTCTCTCTCTCTCTCTCTCTCTCTCTCTCTCTCTCTCTCTCTCTCCGGTCTAAATTCAATTCTCCTGATTATTTGTCCTCTCCCTCTCCCTCTCCCTTTCCCTCCCCCCCCTCTCCCTCTCCCTTTCCCTCATCCCCCTTCACCCTACTCCTCTCCCCATTTCTCCCCAGGGTGTGACTCTTCCTTGCCTACTTTTCTCTTTCACCCCCATTTCCTCTCCTCACTCTTCTTTCTTTCCCTTTCCTCTTCATTCTTTTCTCACCTTTCACCTTTTTATTTCCATGGTCTTTCTCCTCCTTCCTCCTTGCATTTCTCTTCTACTTTCCTCTCTTTTTCTTATTCTATCTTTCTCTTTCCTCCTTCACCTTCGTAATTCAATAGTTTTCCTCATCCATCCTTGCATTTCTCATCCTCTTCTCTCTTGTACCTCGCGCCCTTCCAGAAGAAATCACAAGACCATTCTACCAGCTGTCACTTGTACGAACCAGACGCTGTTTCCTGGTATGGGCAAACTAACTACTAGAGTCAATTTAGTTGGAGACAGTGTGGTGAGAGGCCAACTTACGGAGTTTTGTGGACGGAATACGTTGACACGGCAGCGTTTCTGTATCCCCGGAGCCAAACTGGACGATATTGAATCAGCTGTCGATGCAGTTTCAGTAAATGCGAAGGACGACACAGTGTATCTGATCCATGCGGGAACCAACGACCTTCAGTCAACTCAAATGCAGGACCTGTTAGCAAAATACCGTCAAGTCATTCGGAAATACAAGACCAAGTCCCCTCACATCATCGTCTCTGGAATTCTACCGAGAGTCAATACGTTCGCCGGATACAACAACAGTAAAGCGTACGGCGTCAACACTAGTCTAAAGCAGTTATGTAACGATGAAGGCGTAGGGTTCATGAACGCATGGCATCACTTCAACCAGCGCCCAGATTTGTTTTGGGAGGACGGACTCCACTTGAACGAGGTTGGTTCGGCGCGGCTAGGAAGGCTCCTGAACGATGCAGTTGAAAGCTTCTCGAAAAGCTATTAAAAAAACTGGAGGCGAGGGCAAGGCAAAGGCAACCCTTGATCAACCGAACCGTAGCGTCGATGCGGCTTGCAGGAAACTGTGTAACCAACGACGCCTCCGACAAGCGAACTCATTCAACACGACGCGGCCAAACCAGTAGTCACATTTCCATTTTGTACACAAATGCACGCAGTCTATTACCAAAAGGACGAAATTAGGGCGTATATTGCAACTGAGAAACCAGATGTGGTAGCCATCACAGAGACTTGGGCCAACTCTGCACATCTAGTATCTGAACTGTCATTTCCCGGGTACGAAAGCTTCCAAAAAAATCGAATGCACAAGAAAGGAGGAGGAGTAATTTGCTACGTAAAAAGTACGCTCCCTGCCATAAAAATAGACAAACAGGACGCAGAGAATTACGACTCCGTCTATGTGGAAATAACTGCGAATAATAAGAAACTAACACTTGCGACCGTATACAGGCCTCCAAAACAACAGGCAGCCGATGACACTGCCCTGTACGAAGAGCTTCACTCTTTAACACAAAGTAAAGAAGCAATAATAATTGGGGACTTTAATTGCCCTAACATTGACTGGGGACTGATGACTGGAGATCAAGAGGGTAACAGGCTTATAGAAATGGTGGAGGATTCGTTCCTCACTCAAGTTGTAACTCAACCAACAAGAGAAAACAATCTGCTGGATCTGGTATTAGTAAGCGACCCCGACCTCATTCGCGACTGTGAAGTTGGTGAAAAATTAACGGTTGCGATCACCACTTAATCCGTTTCAATGTCAACATAAGTCACAAACTCGTAGACAATCCGTCAGTGATACCAGACTACAAAAAAGCAAATTTCAACCTAGCCCGTGAGCTGCTTCCCTCTGCGACCTGGGACCAACTTCACCTAACCGACAATACAATCGACAACGTGTGGAACAACTTCAAAGATAAGCTTTTGGGAGTAGAAAAGGCTACAGTGCCGACGAAACCCAGGCGAGTAAATGGTGCCGTAGATCCACCGTGGATGACCAGAGAAATAAAAAGGGCGGTAAACTTAAAAAAAAGGAATTATAACCTAATGAAAGAGAATGACACGGCCGAAGCCCGTACTCAGTACCACAACAGCCTCAGAGCTTGTCGCACCCTTATTCGGAGTAGTAAACGCAACTACGAAAAACAAATAGCGCGTGACATCAAGACAAACTCAAAAATTTTTTTCACATACATCAGATCGAAAAAGAAAGTAAAATCCAATATTGGTCCCCTGACAGACGAGACTGGAGCTGCAACTCAGGACAGTAAACAGATGGCCAGAATCCTCAACAGTAACTTCGCATCCGTATTCACAGTCGAAAACATCGAAACCATGCCCGAGAACCCTGACCGCCGAGGGAAATCACGCCCCTGAAAATTGACTCAATATGCGACCAAGAAGTGAAAGAGTATTTGGATAAACTCGACACGAACAAGTCAACAGGACCTGACGGTTTGTCCCCGCGGTTATTAAAAGAGCTTAAACAACAAATACTTCAGCCACTCACTAACATATTCAACCAGTCTGTTCAATTGAAAAAGGTCCCGGAAGACTGGAAGATGGCGAACGTAACACCAATTTTCAAAAAAGGAGACAAAAGCGTTGCATTAAACTACAGGCCCATAAGTTTGACATCAGTGGCAGGAAAAATACTCGAAAAGATTATTAGAGACAAACTTGTTAAGTTTCTAGAAGACAATAATGTAATCTCCGACACCCAGCATGGCTTCAGAAACAAGCGCTCCTGCCTAACGAATTTATTAGACTTCTTCCAAGGTATATATAAGAACTGGGATGCCCACATCCCCAGTGATGTTATATACCTGGACTTTCAGAAAGCCTTCGACAAAGTACCGCACGAGAGACTCCTTAAGAAACTGCACTCGGCGGGCATTGGAGCCAATCTGATCGCGTGGATAAGAGATTGGCTCACCGACAGAAAACAACGAGTACTACTCAACGGACAGCCTTCCGATTGGCTTCCAGTCACTAGTGGAGTGCCTCAAGGGTCAGTGCTGGGACCCATTCTCTTCATCATATATATCAACGACCTCGAAGCAGGACTGAAATCCACAATATCGAAATTTGCTGATGACACTAAGGTGGGGGGAAAGGCCCTCACAAAGACCGACTGCGAAATCATTCAGAAAGACCTCAATCACATTATCGAATGGTCGGAAAAATGGCAAATGTCTTTTAATGTTGACAAATGCAAAGTCATGCACATTGGGTCCAGAAATAGTAACCACATACATCATGAATGGGAGACCTCTGCAAGCGATGCAGGAGGAAAAGGATCTTGGAGTCACTATCAGCAGTGACCTGAAACACGCGAATCACTGTAAAAAAGCCTACAACAAAGCCAACATTATGCTCGGGTTCATAGCGAGGAACTTCGAGTGTAAAACGCCAGACGTGATGCTATCCTTGTATAATTCCATGGTAAGACCGCACCTCGAGTATGCAGTACAGTTCTGGTCTCCTAATTACAGAAAGGACATTGATTTACTGGAAAGGATTCAGCGACGCGCCACGAAAATGATACCAACCTTAAGGGCTCAACCGTACGAGGAACGACTCAAGCGACTCAATCTCTTTACATTAGAGACAAGACGCCTACGAGGAGATATGATTCAAGTCTTCAAGTATCTGAAAAAATTCAATAACGTCGATTACTCCAATTTCTTTGAATTGCAAACCAACCTAAGAACGGTTTACCCATTCAGTCTAAGCGATGTAACACAGACATCGGAAGGAGTTTCTTTTCAAACCGAGTCATCCGTCACTGGAACAATCTTCCTTCAGAAGTAGTAAATGCGAATACTATCAACTCCTTCAAATATAGAATCGACCGTCACTTCGCTGCGTCGGGAGTAAACTGAATATTGAGTTGCTTTCATCTGCTCCTCAATATCGAGGTGCTTTCATCTGCTCCTCAATGTCGAGGTGCTTTCATCTGCTCCCCAGGCCCCAGGCTGTCGAGCAGATTAAATCACCAAAGCGGGCAACCTCGTAATGAGCCAATAGGCTTTCTGTTGCCTGCGTTTCCATGTTTCCATGCGTTTCCATGTTTCCATTTCTCTTCAACATTATCTCTATCTTATCCTCCCTTCCTCTCACTCTGTCTTGTCACCTTTATCTTACATGTCCATCCTCTTGCTCTCCCTCCCCCTCTGCCTTTCCCTCTTCTCTCCCTCCTCCCCCCTTCCCCCCATACGCCGCAGGGGAGAGCACAAGGAGTGTCCAGTCCTTTCAAGATTTCAGTCCTTAAAGTTGAGAACCTGTACTGCCTTGTTACCCCCTCCCCCCCTTCCTCCCTTCCCTCCTCCCCTTTTCCTTGCCGGGGGGCTGAGGCTTGGGGTGTTGGGAGAGAGGGGGAGGAGGGGAAGGAGGTGTGGCAAGGAAAGGGGGGGTGAGTGGGGGAGTAGTGTTGGGGAGCTGAAGAAGAAGAAAAAGAAGAAGAAAAGGAAGAAGAAAAAGAAGAAGAGGAAGAAGAAGAAGAAGAAGAAGAAGAAGAAGAAGAAGAAGAAGAAGAAGAAGAAGAAGAAGAAGAAGAAGAATATGGTGATGAAGAAGGAGAATTAAAAGAACAAAAAAATAACGAAAGAATGATAAAAAAGAATGAAGGAAATGAAAGAATGAAGGATGAGAACGAATGAAGGAGAGAAAATAGAGAACGCAATACAGAAAGAATGTCGTTGTTGGTTAGGTGGTGGCGGCGTGTGTGTGTGTGTGTGTGTGTGTGTGCCTACCTGACCGTAATGAGGCCAGGTGTGTGTATACAATTAGCTAACTGTTTGGGGCGGGTGTGGGATACGCACTGATAATCACGTTAGCGCCGGCAGGTGGAACAAGCGGAAGCGACGTGGATGCTGGATTGCTTGTCAAGGGAGAAACGAAACAAAAAAAATTCTGCTACATATTTATTTGAGTCATTTTACTGTGAAATTGATATGTAATTCTTCTTTTCCTCTTGATTCACAGCGCTCTCATTAACCATCCGTAAGCCTCGTCTTCTTTTTTTTTTTTTAACAGAAAAGGAAGTAGCTCAGGGCAAAAATACAGGAGAGGGAGGGAGGAAAAAAAAACCGCTAATCGCTGTTCCTGCTCCGGCTGCATTTCCTCCTGCCTACGACTTGAACTCCTTATGAATAAAGGATCAAAACCGCTCTTCTTCCGAAATCGACCTCCGTTATGGCTACTCGTTTTTTCTTCTTTAATTGGAGCAGCGCATAGCGGGCTGCTTTGTTGTTTCTTTTTTTCTTCCCTTGAGCTGCCTCCTTTGATGTAAAAAAGAAAAAAAAAAAGAACGCCTCCTGCGGAAATACCGAAGAAGATAAAAATATAAACACTTTCCCAAATATATTTACTCTAAAGTATTCGAGTGGAGTTCAAACACATCTCCTTTCCCCTTGACACCCAACGCTTTACCTGACGCCCAAGTGAAGCGCCGCGCCCTGAAATACAACATTCCCGGGATTCCTTCTCCGTAAAATTACCAGCGCCGTGTAAAGCCCTAAATCTTGCTTTAAGCCTTGGAATAGCTATAAGCCGTCATGAATCACCGAGGATAAGGCGCGGGAGCATCTTACGTTCCTATAATTTATTAACGCTGAGCATTTCAAGGCGGCGTTTATCTCATTAGTTAGGAAAACAAAGGCGGCGGTGGCCCCGCCTCCCGCCGCCCCCAATCCTTCCTCTTCGGCCTCGACTCCATGGGCCGGGCGGGGAGGCGAAGTTTGCTCACGTAGGTAGATAAATATTGAGGGATGGGTGATGTAGAAGTGGATTGGGTGTGAATTGTGACCGTAGATAGCTTTCATAAAAAAAAAAAGGAAAAAGACAATGAAATAAACAGAGTGAAAAAAGTACTGTCAAGAAAATGCTTTGAAAAATGTTAAGACCCACAGCAGTAATGACGCCAGTATTAACAACAGCAACAATAGCAACAACAACATCCACAAAAGCAGCAACAACAAAACAATAACAACAATGACCACAGAAACAACGGCACAAAAACACTACCACCATCACCACCACCAATAACAAAAATAACAAAAATAACGCCTAACAGTATACTCCGCATAAAGACACGGAAAAAGTGTTTAGAGACTGAGTAAGCTAAGATGCCAACACACTGAGGAGGAGAGGCAGACACTCGTGGCTTCGACGTCGTGGCTTGTTCGCGTGTTTCAAAGGGACGAAAAAAAAAAAAAAAGAAGGAATTTAAACAGATATACCAACACGCTGAGGAAGGGAAGGAGACAATCGTGGCTTCGTTGTTGTGGCTTTTTCGAGTGTTTCAAAAGGCAAAAAAAAAAAAGAAGGAATTTAAAAGTTAAGCCACGATACCAACACGCTGAGGGATAGAGTTCGAAGGGCTCGTGGCTCCGTCGTCGTGGCTTGTTCGCGTGTTACAGCGGGAAAAAAAAGGGGAAGACCGTCACGCAGAATGGCACGCGCGAGAATGTGCTGCTGAAAAAACTGTCACGATGCTGTAAAGTTTTCACGGAGCAAAGAAGTGGAGCGACAGGGAAGGAAAAATTGGTGAGGTTTGTAGGCAGCTGCACTAACTTAATAAAAGAAGAGAGAGGAAAAAGAGGAAAAGAGAGAAGAGGAGAGAGAAAAGAAGGAAAAGTGAGAAGAGATGCACTTTATATATATATATATATATATATATATATATATATATATATATATATATATATATATATATATATATATATATATATATATATATATATATATATATATATATATATATATATATATATATATATATATATATATAATATCGGACTGTTCTTTCTCAGTTTAATCTAATCTGACGAATAAAAAACAGTCATGACAGCATTTTGATCAGCCAGACAGAACACACAATATTAAGCAAAAAGTCTAAGCAACACGTGAACCTCAGTCATGCAGTTACATCATACGGGAAAAAAAAGAAATTAGGAAAAAAATAAATTAGCTACATAGTTAAGTCATCTATACATGAAATTCAACAATACGCTACAGGTACTCAGGGGCATACGTGGGAAGTTAGGTAATGAGATGAATATTGGGAAAAAGAGGGAGGTAACGGGAAACGTTAAATGCAGTAGAAGTTAGCCACACAGGAAGTCAGTGGCATGAGAGTTACATGAGTAGGGCAACGGACCTCAGTCATTGGGTTGGGAAGCAGCTGTGTGCATACGTATATAGAGGGAGGTAGATAATAATGCTCTACCAGCTTTTGAACGTTCCCCTAATTTTACCTTTTTGTACTCAAGGGAAAAGGTAAATGCACTAATGAGCCACACAGGAAATCAGTGTTACAAGAGGATCTCAGTTGGTGGGCAAGGAAGAAACTGGCTATAGCGTGTGCCCCTAACTTAACCTTTTAGTACGTGAAGGAAAAGTTAAATTCAGTAGCCAGCCACATAAGAAGTCAGTTGTACAAGATTTACAGGAACAGAGCAAAGGATTTCAGGCAGGGAAGGTATTGAAGTAGCTGGGTACGTGCATAGGTGGGAAGGTAATGACACTAAACCACTAGGAAAATGATTATGAAAATTCAATAACCAGCCACATAAGAAGTCAGTTGTACAAGATTTACAGGAACAGAGCAAAGGATTTCAGGCAGGGAGGGTATTGAAGTAGCTGGGTACGTGCATAGGTAGGAAGGTAATGACACCAAACCACTAGGAAAATGGAAAGGAAAATTCATTAACCAGCCACATAGGAAGTTAGTGGTACAAGAGTTACATGAAAGAGCAAAAGACCTTAGATAGGTGTAAAAAGAAACTGCATGGGTGCCTAGGTAAACAGGAAGGATGGTAAAGACACTGAACCACCACTATTTAAAGGAAAAGTCAAATGCAATAATTAGCCAGGCAGGAGTTGCATTGATAGAGCGAAGGACCTCAGATGGGTGTAGGGAAGAAGTTGGGCGCCTTGGTAAACAGGAAGGATGGTAAGGACACTGAACCACCACTATATAAAGGAAAAGTCAAATGCAATAATTAGCCCGGCAGGAGTTGCATTGATAGAGCGAAGGACCTCAGATGGGTGTAGAAAGAAGTTGGGTGCCTAGGTAAACAGGAAGGATGGTAAGGACACTGAACCACCACTATATAAAGGAAAAGTCAAATGCAATAATTAGCCCGGCAGGAGTTGCATTGATAGAGCGAAGGACCTCAGATGGGTGTAGAAAGAAGTTGGGTGCCTAGATAAACAGGAAGGATGGTAAGGACACTAAACCACCACTATATAAAGGAAAAGTCAAATGCAATAATTAGCCCGGCAGGAGTTGCATTGATAGAGCGAAGGACCTCAGATGGGTGTAGGGAAGAAGTTGTATGCATTTGTAGGGAGGAGGAAAGGAAGCTAATGGCGCTGAACTACGAAAGGAAAAGTTAATTGCAATAATCACCTACACAGGAGTTACATAAATAGAGCGAAGGACCTCGGGTGGTGGGTGGGGTGAGACGAAGCTGCGGGCTACATGGCAGTACCACATAAGGGAGGAGTTAAAGGGAAGGAGTCGGGATGAAGCACAGGCTGAAGATTACTATTGATCGAGGCCAAGGTACGACGAGCGGGCTGGGTGTCTGATTGATATAATTGGCGAGACTCGAAGCATCGTGCTGTTCACAAGATTAAAAGGCTGAATTATTTATCGTATGGTGAGAAATAGGCTTAATAAAGGCACCACGCTGTTCAGAAGATTAAACGAGTGACGTTCTTCGTATGGTGAGATATGGATTAAAGTGTCAGGCTCTTCGGGAGATCATTAGGGTGACATTTTTCGTACAGTGAGAAATAGATTTAATTGAAGCTCCATGCTGTTCGGGCGATCAAGAGAGTGACATTTTTTGTACAGTGATAAATAAGCCTAAAACACCATGCCGTTCAGGAGATTAAAAGATCGAGTGTCAGTTGTTTTTCATACAGTGAGAAATAGATTTAAAGCACCATGCTGTTCAGGAGATTAAAAGAGCGAGTGTCATAGTTGTTTTTCATACAGTGAGAAATATATTTAAAGCACCATGCTGTTCAGGAGATTAAAAGAGCGAGTGTCATAGTTGTTTTTCATACAGTGAGAAATAGATTTAAAGCACCTTGCTGTTCAGGAGATTAAAAGAGCGAGTGTCATAGTTGTTTTTCATACAGTGAGAAATAGATTTAAAGCACCATGCTGTTCAGGAGATTAAAAGAGCGAGTGTCATAGTTGTTTTTCATACAGTGAGAAATAGATTTAAAGCACCATGCTGTTCAGGAGATTAAAAGAGCGAGTGTCATAGTTGTTTTTCATACAGTGAGAAATAGATTTAAAGCACCATGCTGTCCTAAAGATTTAAAAGTGACTCATAGTTATTTTTCGTCAAATGAAAAAATAGATAATCGTATAGTCAAAGTTAATTCTATAGTGAGTAATAATTCGTATATTAATGAGAAATAGGCGTCTTACAAATACAGTTATCCGTATAAAGAGAAAAAAAAGTAATATAGCGAGAAATACATAGTCGGATAATAAGATAGTTATTCGAATGTCATCATAATACATACACAAATGGTGTATCGTAAGTAAATGTCCAAGGCCAAGCTCAGGTGAATGGAAAGATAACGGGACAGAGTATGAGTGTGTGAGAGGACATCACGTGCTGGGGACTAAATTAAAGCAAAGAATGCCACCCGCTGAATAGAGAGAGCGGTGTTGGCGGTAAAGAAAAGAAGGCCGCCCGTTGAACAGAGGGAGCGAGAAAGCGGTGTTTGCGGTAAAGAAAAGAAGGCCGCCCGTTGAACAGAGGGAGCGAGAGAGCGGTGTTGGCAGTAAAGAAAAGAAGGCCGCCCGTTGAACAGAGGGAGCGAGAAAGCGGTGTTGGCAGTAAAGAAAAGAAGGCCGCCCGTTGAACAGAGGGAGCGAGAGAGCGGTGTTGGCAGTAAAGAAAAGAAGGGCGCCCGTTGAACAGAGGGAGCGAGAGAGCGGTGTTGGCGGTAAAGAAAAGAAGGCCGCCCGTTGAACAGAGGGAGCGAGAGAGCGGTGTTGGCGGTAAAGAAAAGAAGGCCGCCCGTTGAACAGAGGGAGCGAGAGAGCGGTGTTGGCGGTAAAGAAAAGAAGGCCGCCCGTTGAACAGAGGGAGCGAGAGAGCGGTGTTGGCAGTAAAGAAAAGAAGGGCGCCCGTTGAACAGAGGGAGCGAGAGAGCGGTGTTGGCGGTAAAGAAAAGAAGGCCGCCCGTTGAACAGAGGGAGCGAGAGAGCGGTGTTGGCAGTAAAGAAAAGAAGGCCGCCCGTTGAACAGAGGGAGCGAGAGAGCGGTGTTTGCGGTAAAGAAAAGAAGGCCGCTCGTTGAACAGAGGGAGCGAGAGAGCGGTGTTGGCGGTAAAGAAAAGAAGGCCGCCCGTTGAACAGAGGGAGCGAGAGAGCGGTGTTGGCAGTAAAGAAAAGAAGGCCGCTCGTTGAACAGAGGGAGCGAGAGAGCGGTGTTGGCGGTAAAGAAAAGAAGTCCGCCCGTTGAACAGAGGGAGCGAGAGAGCGGTGTTGGCGGTAAAGAAAAGAAGTCCGCCCGTTGAACAGAGAGCGCGCTAATGGCAGTAAAGCCAAACAAAGAATGCCACCAGTTGAATATAGAGAGCAGATTTGACAGTGAACAAAAGTAAACAAGGTCACCATTTGAACAGAGCAAGAAACCGGTGGTGGAAGTAAAGTAAACAAGATCACCCGCTGAACAGAGGGAGCGAGGGAGCGGTGTTGGCAGGTCATGTTATGGATGGACGGAAAACCGGGATGAATGGCAATCGAGGGACGGACAACGACGCTGGAGGCACAGGGAGATCGATGGGGCGAGGCGAGATCAGGAAATACGGCCACTCCAGACGCCTTTATTGTACACGGGCCACGGTAAAGGCTTGTAGATAAAGTCCTCAGTGAATTTGCGTTATATCCTGCAGGGTACGAGTGATACAAATAACAATTACAACACTTTAGTTTTCATATGCTACTGAGATACGGGAACCTCTTGTCCTGTCCGTGTTTTCCCTCAATATTAAAGAAAAGTTTATCATACGTTGTGAAACTGGAAACTCTTGTATCAGAGGGTTTCTTCCCAAAATGTTTCAACGTCTATTGGCGGGAGAATAGACAGTGGGAATAATGGTGAGGTCGGTGGCTGCGGGTAATTGGTGGGGCTCGTGGCGCGGCAAGGAGCACTGAGTCAAGGTTGGCTGAGACCGAGGTAGGCTTGGCTGGTAGGCCGAAACCGAGGCAGGCAGGCAGGCAGGCAATGCAGGCACGTAAGTTTTTATGGTAATCAGAAGGAAGGGACTTACACCACCACTACCACAATCTCCACCACCACCACCACGCTAACCGCAACCCTTCCACCACCACCACGACACTCATCTCAACCAATACTGCAACCTCGCACCACTAACAATTATAACCGCACCTCCTTCATTAACTTCACCTCAGTCTATCTTCACCACCACTCCACCACCACCTCAGCCATCCATCCTTCGTCTCTCCGGGAAGCCTGTCCGCCACCACCACCACTACCACCACCACCACCATCACCATCACCACTACCACCGCCACCACCACCACCGACGCCCCCGCCGCCAACGCAGACAAACATCCCTCATTGAAAGCTGGAAATGAGAACTGGTCGTGTCGTTTCCGCTGAGGCCATAATTCTACCTCCTTTCTTCAACTCCTCCTCCTCCTCCATCCCGCCTTCTCCTCCATCGTGCTGCCTAGTCCTCCTCCTCCTCCTCCTCCTCCTCCCTCCGGCCACTCCGTCATTTTTCGTCCGTGCGCGGCGGGCCTGAGCAAGTTATCTGACGCCGCGAAGGAAAAATGAAGGGCGCGATAATTCCTACCTCTCCTCCTCCTCCTCCTCCTCCTCCTCCTCCTCCTCCGCCGCCGCTGCCGCACATTCCTCGCGAGCAAGGAGACCGTCGGAAGTTATCCAGTATTCATTAAATTACTTCCTCCGGGAAAAGTCATTTCATGCATACCAGATAACCCTCAGTAGAACCATGCGAGGCGGGGGGTGGGGTGGGGGTGGGTGCTAAGGGGGGGGGGGAAGGCAAAGGGGGTAGGGGTTAAAGGCGTGTTTTGTGCGGAGTGGTTCAGTTAGCAGTGTGTGAAGGGGGCATAAGGGGAAGGTGGGAAGGCTACCTGTTAGAGGGGGGGGGGGGGCATACACACACACACACACACACACACACACACACACACACACACACACACACACACACACAAGGCTCATCAGTGTGTAAGTCCAAATGTATAAACAAAAAGGAAAAGGAAAAGGAAAAAGTCTTATCACGTTGCTCTGTGTTAATATGAACTGCCCGAAAATCTTGGGTGTGGCAAACTCTGCTGCAACAATATAGAATTAACCTGTCCAGCCATCTCTCTCTCTCTCTCTCTCTCTCTCTCTCTCTCTCTCTCTCTCTCTCTCTCTCTCTCTCTCTCTCTCTCTCTCTCTCTCTCTCTCTCTCTCTCTCTCTCTCTCTCTCTCTCTCTCTCTCTCTCTCTCTCTCTCTCTCTCTCTCTCTCTCTCTCTCTCTCTCTCTCTCTCTCTCTCTCTCTCTCTCTCTCTCTCTCTCTCTCTCTCTCGACTTGTAGGGCTTGTTTGTGTCCGTCAACCGTCAATATTATTATTATTATTATTATTATTATTATTATTATTATTATTATTATTATTATTATTGTTGTTGTTGTTGTTGTTGTTGTTGTTGTTGTTGTTGTTGTTGTTGTTGCTGTTGTTGTTGTCCTTCTTTTTCTTCTTCTTTTGTCCTTCCTCATCTTGTTATTACCATCATTACTACTACTGTTATTCTTATTTTAATGTTTCTTGCTCGTGCACTTGCCCTGAATACCACACGTGTAGTGTCGCCCTCACAAACGGTCTTGGCAAAAAGTACACAGTGGACAGAGTGGACGGAATGCAACTCCCTTCTGAACATTCCCTCACACTGACAAACACACAGAGGGAAGGAAGGCGGACGGCGGAACGAGCTGCATTAGTTTCTCAGAGGCCCGGCATGCATTCCGGCGTCCCCTTTCCCCACGTTCCTGAGGGTGAAATCCTTTGTGTTTCCTCGCACCAAATTATCACGGCTGTGTTTGGAAAGCCGGAACGCTGACACCTCAAAGCACGGCGGCCACTTCTCGGCGTGACTCCCTTTGTTTTGACGCTTGGTGGAGGTGTGCTGCATGTGGGAAAATTCGGGAGCTTCTACTTTCTTCATAGGAGTAGTGACTAACGGGCTTTTTCACTGATTTATTTTTGCCCTCGATTTTTTTTTACAGTAAAGGAAGTTGCTCAAAGGCAAAAATATATGAGATAAAAAGCCTGCTAGAAAAAAAAAAATCCGCTAAGAAAAATAGTATGCTAGAAAAAAGCCCGCTAGAAAAAAAAGCCAGCTAGAAAAAAAGACCCGCTAGGAAAAAAGGCAAAGAAATAAAAGCCCCTAGAAGAAAAAAAGCCCATTAGAAAAAAAAAGGTACGAAAAAAAAGACAACGCAAAGGAAAAAAAGCCCGTTACTTCCTTTACTGCTGCTTCTTTTACTAGAGCAGTTGGTTCAGCAGCCTACACGTATTCCCGACCGTCTTGGAGAAAGGCCCTTCTGCTTACTCTGTCAAACTGTTCTCTCCGTTTGGCTCCTTCGATTACAACCTTATTTCTGTATCCTGTCCTATTGCTCCTGTACACCCTCCGGATCCACCGAAGAGGCGATGCTTCTGGCATTTTGCTTCAGCTCGGTGGGATGACCTGAGGATGTACTTTTCCGATTTCCCGTGGAATGACTACTGTTTCCAGGAGAGATACCCCTCTGTGTGTGCCCAGCACATCACAGAGGTAATTGTCTCTGGAATGGAGGCACACATTCCACGTACTTTCTCTACTCCTCATGCTAAAAAGCCTTGGTTTAATCATGCTTGTTCTCGTGCTATCAAAGATAGAGAGGCAGCTCACAAAAGGTACCAGAGCCTTCGCACTCATGCTAACCATGACCTTTACATTTCAGCCCGGAATCGTGCCAAATCTATTCTTCGACGTACCAAAAGCTCTTTCATCCACAGTAAATGTCAAAACCTTGCTCTCTCTAATTCTTCCAGAGGCTTCTGGCACCTGGCCAAAAATATCTCCTCCAATTTCACTTCTTCATCTTTCCCTCCTCTCCTTGAACCCTGACGGCAGCACCGCCGTCTCTTTTATCTCTAAGGCTGAACTCTTCTCTCAAACTTTCTGTAAAAACTCCACTCTGGAGGATTCTGGGCATTTTCCTCCTACTCATACCCCCTCTGACTCCGTTATGCCTGTCATTAAGATTCTTAAGAATGATGTTTTCTATGCCCTCTCTGGCCTCGACCCTCAGAAGGCATATGGGCCTGACGGAGTGCCTCCTATTGTCCTCAAAAACTGTGCTTCCGTGTTGACATCCCACCTGGTCAAACTCTTTCGCCTCTGCCTGTCAACATCTACCTTTCCTTCCTGCTGGAAGTATGCCTGTGTACAGCCTGTGCCTAAGAAGGGTGACCGTTCCAATCCCTCAAACTACCGCCCTATAGCTTTACTTTCCTGTCTATCTAAAGCTTTTGAATCAATCCTTAACCGGAAGATTCAAAAGCGCCTTTCCATTTCTGATCTTCTATGATCGCCAGTATGGGTTCCGCAAGGGGCGTTCTACTGGGGATCTTCTTGCTCTCTTAACTGACTCTTGGTCATCCTCTCTTAGCCGTTTCGGTGAAACTTTCTCAGTTGCGCTAGACATATCGAAAGCTTTCGATAGAGTCTGGCGCAACTCTTTGCTTTCTAAACTACCCTCTTTCGGATTCTATCCTTCTCTCTGTTCCTTTATCTCCAGTTTCCTTTCCGGCCGTTATATCTCTGCGGTGGTAGACGGTCACTGTTTTTCCCCTAAACCTATCAACAGTGGTGTTCCACAGGGCTCTGTCCTATCACCGACTCTCTTCCTGTTATTCATCAGTGATCTTTCCACAACAAACTGTCCTATCCACTCATACGCTGACGACTCCACTCTGCATTATTCAACTTCTTTCAACAGAAGACCTTCTCAACAGGTTCTGCGAGACTCCAGACTGGAGGCTGCAGATTGCTTAACCTCAGACCTTGCTATCATTTCCGATTGGGGCAAAAGGAACCTTGTGTCCTTCAATGCCTCAAAAACTCAATTTCTCCTCCTATCAACTCGACACAATCTTCCAAACACCTATCAACAGTGGCGTTCCACAGGGCTCTGTCCTATCACCCACTCTCTTCCTGTTATTCATCAATGATCTTATTTCCATAACAAACTGTCCTGTCCACTCATACGCCGACGACTCCACTCTGCATTATTCAACTTCTTTCAATAGAAGACCATCAAAACAGGAAGTACACGACTCCAGACTGGAGGCTGCAGAACGCTTAACCTCAGACCTTGCTATCATTTCCGATTAGGGCAGAAGGAACCTTGTGTCCTTCAGTGCCTCAAAAACTCAATTTCTCCACCTATCAACTCGACACAATCTTCCAAACACCTATCCCCTATTCTTCGACAACACTCAGCTGTCACCTTCTTCAACACTAAATATCCTCGGTCTATCCTTAGCTCAAAATCTCAACTGAAAACTTCACATCTCCTCTCTTACTAAATCAGCTTCCTCGAGGTTGGGTGTTCTGTATCGTCTCTGCCAGTTCTTCTTCCCCGCACAGATGCTTTCCATATATAAGGGCCTTGTCCGCCCTCGTATGGAGTACGCATCTCACGTGTGAGGGGGCTCCACTCACGCAGCTCTCTTGGACAGAGTGGAGTCTAAGGGTCTTTGTCTCATCAGCTCTCCTCCTCTTACTGACAGCCTTCTACCTCTTAAATTCCGCCGCCATGTTGCTTCTCTTTCTATCTTCTATCAATATTTTCATGCTGACTGTTCTTCTGAACTTGCTAACTGCATGCCTCCCCTCTTCCCGCGGCCCCGCTGCACACGACTTTCTACTCATGCTCATTCCTATACTCTCCAAACCCTTTATGCAAGAGTTAACCAGCATCTCCATTCTTTCATCCCCTTCACTGGTAAACTCTGGAACAGCCTTCCTTCGTCTGTATTTCCTCCTGCCTATGACTTGACCTCTTTCAAGAAGAGTGTAGCAAGACACCCCTCCATCCGAAATTGACTTCTCTTTTGGTCACTCTATACTAATCGCTATATGGGAGCAACAGTTAGCGGGCTTTTTTTTTACATCTTTTTTTTTCCCTTGAGTTGTTCTCTGTGCTGTAAAAAATACACAAAAAACTGCTGCTTTCTTTTCTATAACAACAACAACAACAACAAAAGCTTTCCCGCGTTGGTGAGTCGCCGCGCAGTCTTCTTCCGTGTACGCTGGCGGGGACCTTTAGCGAGGATCAAAGACGTGCGTGGCGACTTATTACAGCCCGCGCCACTTGCGGTCCGATTCAACAAAAGGGCCGCGAAGTCTACGTGTGTGTCCATTAGCACTCGCCAAGCGTTTCCGTGTCTGGTGCTTACTAATGCATTCCAGGTTGGCTTTGTACTTAGAAGGGCTCTCTGTACAAGTGTTTGGTGGTGGTGGTGGTGGTGGTGACCTGCTGTGGGAAAATTCGGGAGTAGTGACTAACGGGCTTTTTCACTGATTTATCTTCAAAGCGTTCATTATCATCACGCCACCGCCTCTATTACCTGCATGCATTGACCTGAACAGTGGCTCTCTTTTTTCACCCCTTAAGAAAAAAATAAATAAAGTTAGAGGAGACAAATTGTTCATGTTGAAGTGCAGAGTGAGGTGACATGTTAATGATACCGTGGGAGCGTTCAGTATCACCACACCACCACCACCACCACCACACCGCCACACTTGCCTGTATTGCACTCCTGGGCTTGTGAACACTGGTAGTCGTTTCCTTTCTAATGAAAACATTTGGAATATTGGGGCATAATGTTGTTCTTATGAGTATTAAAGGCAATCTTAAGTATAGCTTTACAACCTCTACTATTTCGGCCCCAGCACATCTGTCTGTAGGTTTGCTATCTATCTGTAATGGGAGCATACGCCCTAGCTCCGCTTTGCCTCGGAGCTTACCCGGCCTCAGAATTATCGACCTCCTTTACAATGGTAGAATAGCGAGTGACCAAAACTATACAGTATTGACGCTGATAACTGTAAATGGCGCATGTTTTAGGAAGTTTTCATGATACTTCACGGGCTGGGAGTGACTACTGAGGCTGGTGGGCGGAGGAAGCTACTTATCCTGATGAAAGGACCTAAAAGGGTGTCGAAAAAACCCTCTGACGTTACTTTATATGATGACGTGTTTTTTTAGCGGGATTTTTTTGTTGCTGTTGTTTTTTCCCTTGAGTTGCCTCCTTTGCTGTAATCAGATCTCGTTGCGTCATCAACTTACCTGTCCATATTGACGTCCTGAAGCTGGTGGGTGGAGGGACTTTTGCTAGAGGTAAAAGAGTTCCCTGCCAAGCTCTTTTTTTTCTCCTTGCGTAACCTTAAACACTTTCGGAACATTTGATGAGCCTGAGAGCGAGGTGAATATTTAAAAACTCGGGGTAAGACGCGGGCAGACTTTAGGGAAGTTGGTCGTCTTAGCTTAATTGAGCTTTTCTATTTTGTTTTTTCTTGATTTTCATGATTACTTTCCGTCTTCAATTCACCTTTTTTTCTTTTTCCTCTTTATATTTCTGCTTGTCCTCTATTTTCATTATTATATCTTTTCCTTTCTCAAATGACTTCGTCCTTTTCTTTTTTATTTATTTTTATTTTTGCCTTGTGTCCTCTATTCATTATTATTTCTTCATCTTTTTTTCTTCTTCTGGAATTAGGACTAAAAAATACCTCTAACAAAGAGAGCAGACTTGGCATTAATGATCTCGCATATTTTCTTTTCTTTTGTTTTTCGTATTCTTTTTCTTATTCCATTTACTCTGTTTTCTTCTTTTTTCCTTTTAGTGTTTTTTCCATCTCCACCTTTTCATCTCTATTCATTACCATTTCTTTATCTTTCCTTTCCTGGAGTTGTCTTAAAAAACTGCCCCCTTACAAAGCAGGCGGCCGCGCTCTACTCGGAAGCGAGGCTCAAGTGGAGGGCAGCTGCTTGGGCGGGGACAAAGGGACGCACTCAGCCCCGCACTCCTAATTATAACCAAACCCTCGCGTGCATGCTCAGGCCTCGGCTCGGTTCCTTGTCGTTAGAAAAGTTAGCTTCCTCCCTGATTTGGTAAAGTTTCTCAAGGTGATAGTAAGGCTCTTATTCTTAAATATCTTGATCTCGAAGCACAGACATTTGGCAAGGCTTTCGTAGGAGTTCTTGGCATTTTCAGGGGTAGTTTTATGACCCTGGTGGTAGTTTTATCCTTCTTCTGTACCATGAACGTTGAAAATACTCATGAAAACCCGATTAATCTCCTTATCGACCTTTGGAAATAGTTGACATGAGAGGTGGAAGCGTCTGAGAACACCGACCAAATATTTCAATGTAAACTGTTTTTTTCCTGTAAAGTTTCTCAAGGTGATATTAAGGGTCTTATTCTTAATCATCTCGGTCTCGAGGCACACACATTTGGCAAGGCTTTCGTAGGCTTTCTTGGCATATCCAGGGGTAGTTTTATGACCCTGGTGGTAGTTTGATCCTTCTTCTGTACCATGAAGGTTAAAAACACTCATTTAATATGGCTTTCGTAGGAGTTCTTGGCATTTCCAGTGGTAGTTTTATGACCCTGGTGGAATTTTTTTTTCCAATAAAGGAGGCAGCTCAAGGGCACAAAAAAAGAAAACAATAATAAAAAAGCTCGCTACTCGCTGCTCCCAAAAAAGAATTAAAAGAGGTGGCCGAAAGAAAGATCAATTTCGAGAGGAGAGGTGTCCTGATACCCTCCTCTTGAAAGAGTTCAAGTCGTAGGCAGGAGGAAATACAGATGAAGGAAGATTGTTTCAGAGTTTACTAGCGTGAGGGATGAAAGAGTGAAGATGCTGGTTAACTCTTGCATAAGGGGTTTGGACAATGTAGGGATGAGCATGAGTAGAAAGTCGTGTGCAGCGGGGCCGCGGGAGGGGGGGAGGCATGCAGTTAGCAAGTTCAGAAGAGCAGTCAGCGTGGAAAGATCGACAGAAGATAGAAAGAGAGGCAACATCGCGGCGGAATTTAAGAGGTAGAAGGCTATCAGTAGGATGAGGAGAGCTAATGAGACGAAGAGCCTTAGACTCCACTCTGTCCAGAAGAGCTGTGTGAGTGGAGCCCCCCCACACGTGAGATGCATACTCCATACGAGGGCGGACAAGGCCCCTGGATATGGATAGCAACTGCGCGGGGGAGAAGAACTGACGGAGACGATACAGAACGCCCAACCTCGAGGAAGCTGATTTAGCAAGAGAGGAGATATGAAGTTTCCAGTTGAGATTTTGAGTTAAGGATAGACCGAGGATGTTTAGTGTTGAAAAAGGTGACAGCTGAATGTTGTCGAAGAATAGGGGATAGGTGTTTGGAAGATTGTGTCGAGTTGATAGGTGGAGAAATTGAGTTTTTGAGGCACTGAAGGACACAAGGTTCCTTCTGCCCTAATCGGAAATGATAGCAAGGTCTGAGGTTAAGCGTTCTGCAGCCTCCAGTCTGGAGTCGTGTACTTCCTGTTTTGATGGTCTTCTATTGAAAGAAGTTGAATAATGCAGAGTGGAGTCGTCGGCGTATGAGTGGACAGGACAGTTTGTTATGGAAATAAGATCATTGATGAATAACAGGAAGAGAGTGGGTGATAAGACAGAGCCCTGTGGAACGCCACTGTTGATAGGCTTAGGGGAAGAGCAGTGACCGTTTACCACCGCAGAGATAGAACGGCCGGAAAGGAAACCGGTGATAAAGGAACAGAGAGAGGGATAGAATCCGAAAGAGGGCAGTTTAGAAAGCAAAGACTGGTGCTGGACTCTATCGAAGGCTTTCAATATGTCGATATGTTTGATCCTTCTTCTGTACCATGAATGTGAAAAACACTCATGAAAACCAAATCAATCTCCTTATCGACCTTTGGAAATAGTTGATATGAGAGATGGAAGCGCCTGAGAACACGGATCAAATATTTCAATGTAAACTGATTTTTTCCGGTAAAGTTTCTGAAGGTGATATTAAGGGTCTTATTCTTAAGCATCTTGGTCTCGAAGCACAGACATTTGACAAGGCTTTCGTAGGAGTTCTTGGCATTTCCAGTGGTAGTTTTATGACCCTAGTGGGAGTTTGATGCTTCTTCTGTACCATGAACGTGAAAAACACTTATGAAAACCCGATTAATCTCCTTATCAGCTTTGGAAATAGTTGACATGAGAGATGGAAGCGTCTGAGAACACCGACCAAATAATATTATTTCAATGTAAACTGATTTTTTTTTCCTGTAAATGGTTATACAGCTATGGCATGCTCAGACAACTGTTCGGTTCTTGATACTAAAAAAATCTGATGTACCTTTTGCTTCTGTGATTGAGAAGGACAAGAACAGTAGAGCACCGTGAAGTGACGAGCTATTCCGTCCTAGCGTAGTCTACCTGATTTTTTCCCTGTAAATGGTTATACAGGTATGGCATGCTCAGACAACTGTTCGGTTCTTCATACAAAAAAAAATCTGATGTACTTTTTGTTTTTGTAATTGAGAAGGACAAGAACAGTAGAGCATCGTGAAGTGACGAGCTGTCCCGTCCTAGCGTATTCCACATAAACTGAACTAGGACTAAAATAAGAGGTTTGGATCTTTGTTCTGAAAATTGATGCCCTTTCTGATTTAGTGATGTAGAGACAAACAAAAACCTGCGCCTCAGTAGCAACTAAATTCTTGTAGGCATGCTCGGCCGTCGGCTTGGCTCCTGATGTTGATAACTGCTGCAATTTGGGATTTGGTAATGTAGCAACAAACGTGCGTGTGTCTAACTTATAACCATTCCATAACGTGTACATACAGCCCTCGGTTCGTTCAGTTCATAATGCTAACTAAAATTGACGTTCTTTCTGAATTGGTGACGTTTCAAAAGATAAATAAATGCTACGATGCTCTTTTTTTCTATATCGGAGTCACGGATGTTGTGTTTTTGTAAATGATTTGAAGAATGTAGCATACTTTCTTAAGCGCTTGATACTAAAAATTGATGAACTCCATGATTTGGTAATGTGTCTGTCAGTTAGTAAAGGTCACGTTGTACTCAGCCGCTGTTTTCCAGAATAGATGAAAATTCCGGAAATGATTTAAAAGGTTATGTCTGCTCAGTCCACAACACCTGATGCTAAAAATTACTATGCTTTCTAAATAAGTGCAGTTGCTGCCGGTGACTATAAGCTTTGATGCACTTAGCCGTGTGTCTGATAGAGAGAAGAGAAAAGAGGACAGGAGACGTAGGCGGGCTGGACGATGGAGTAGAGCGAAGAGTCCGGGAATAAGGGAGGTGGAGAGACGAAGGAAGGGTGAGGAAGGTTAGAGGAGGCAGGGAGTCGAGGCAGCTAAGAGGGAAGGGACAAAGGAGGCAAAGACGCAGGAAGAATGAATGAAGGATGTACATATATTAATTTTTGCTCAGTTTCGGAAAAGTTTTTTGTAAATGAAGAAAGGTTAGGGCTGCCAGGTCTTCAGTGTCTAGTAATGATTAATGTGGTTTCAGAGTAGGCGGTGAAGTTTGTCCATGTGGCTGTAAAGGTTGCGACGTGAATGCTCCGGTTTCTGTCGATTATACATGGAAAGATCTCGAAATTATATCTTCTTGGTAAATTGCTGAAAGATAATGAATAAAGAATGCTCCGGTTTCTGTCGATTATACATGGAAAGATCTCGAAATTATATCTTCTTGGTAAATTGCTGAAAGATAATGAATAAAGAATGCTCCGGTTTCTGTCGATTATACATGGAAAGATCTCGAAATTATATCTTCTTGGTAAATTGCTGAAAGATAATGAATAAAGAAGGCTCCGGTTTCTGTCGATTATACATGGAAAGATCTCGAAATTATATCTTCTTGGTAAATTGCTGAAAGATAATGAATAAAGAATGCTCCGGTTTCTGTCGATCATACATGGAAAGATCTCGAAATTATATCTTCTTGGTAAATTGCTGAAAGATAATGAATAAAGAATGCTCCGGTTTCTGTCGATTATACATGGAAAGATCTCGAAATTATATCTTCTTGGTAAATTGCTGAAAGATAATGAATAAAGAATGCTCCGGTTTCTGTCGATCATACATGGAAAGATCTCGAAATTATATCTTCTTGGTAAATTGCTGAAAGATAATGAATAAAGAATGCTCCGGTTTCTGTCGATTATACATGGAAAGATCTCGAAATTATATCTTCTTGGTAAATTGCTGAAAGATAATGAATAAAGAATGCTCCGGTTTCTGTCGATTATACATGGAAAGATCTCGAAATTATATCTTCTTGGTAAATTGCTGAAAGATAATGAATAAAGAATGCTCCGGTTTCTGTCGATCATACATGGAAAGATCTCGTGATTATAACTTTTTGGTAAGTAGTTCAAACATTAAGGCATTTTTGTACGGTGAAGGGACCTGTCACTCTGTCTGTCTGTCTAAATCTTTTCTCTTGTTTTTTGTTTCTCTTTTCTTTTCTGTCTTGTTTTTCGCAGCTTAAATAAAAGATTGAATATGACTAGCTGGAAAAATTAACTTGTTAAGGTATCAGAAGCAGCCGTGGTATTTTCTTCTCATATGAAAATAAAATCTCTCTCAATATTTATAATGAAACATTGGGGTGTGTCTTGTGTGTCTGGTCTTCCGTTTCCTTAACCAAAAAAGTGGATATTGCTTTTCACGTCGGTTATTAAGTGTCTGTTAGTGATTATTTGGTGCCACGTGGCCATAATTCTTTTTATGTTTCATTCCAGCCTACGGCTATTTTTTTCTTTACATAAAATTAAAGTTTTTGTGAACCATTAAATATTCACCCCCCAAAACTAACAAACAGCTACGTGAGCTTTTTATCGGATAAGGTCTAGAATCCTTTTTAATTCCAGCTCAGAGCTAACTTTTTTCTCCTTACATAAAGGTAAATTTTGTGAGCCATTGAATAAAATACACACAAAAAAACATCTACGTATTATTTTCTTCGGATGAGGTACATTATCTTTTTAATACCAGCTGAGAGATAACTTTTTCCTTCATATGAAGGTAAAGCCTCTGGAAACGATTGAATCCAAGCAAACATACAAACAAACAAAACAGGGATACATCAACTTTTATTTAATTTAATTTTATTTATTTATTTATTTATTTTTATTTTTACGTTCTTCCTATAGCGTCGGAAGGCTGTCTTGAAGGGTCTTGTGGGCGATCCCAGCCCGTTCGTGTCGCAGGCCAATTTTATTTATACTGTTTGCCGTGATGTATGACTCTTGCTTGGGCCATACTAGTGATGTATAGCATCGTAATAATTCTAGCTCAGAGATTTTGTTTTTCTCCTTCATGTTCCGGCAATGATTAAAAATTCAAATAAACAAACAAACAAGCAAGCAAAAAAAATGCGGATACAAACTAACGAACGACGTGAACATTTTATGAGGGGAATAATGTGTCTAAACGATGGAAGGCCCACATCGAGCGAGCAGAACTTTCATTTAATCACGTTGCTCGCCAATTCGCCGCTTGATTCATGTAGATTGCGGTAACGAACCAAATTACGGCTGTTTTTTTTCAGCGTCGGCCGCCGGTTTGAATTGCGGAATTACTCTGTCAGTCAGTCAGTCAATCAATTTTCGTTTCGATCAATTTCGCTGACAGTGTATATCTATCTGTTAATTATCTCGTTGTCTGTTTGTCTGCCTGTGTAAATGTATGTCCGTGTGTTTTAGCGTGAGTCTGTAACAGTCTGTTTAGTCTGTTTCTGTTTGTCTATCTCTGTTCTCATTTGTTTGTGTGTGTCTGTTTCTGTCTGTCTGTCGGTTTGTGTGTCTGTCTGTTAGTTTGTCGTTATTTATTTTTTTATGCTGTTCCTTTTTCACTGTCTCTGTCCTGCGTCCTTTCCTTCTGTCTGTATCTCTCTCTTTTTGTTTTTGTCTGTCTGTACTCTCTTTCTTTCTTTCTTTCATACCCCCATACACACAAACACACCCTAACCCCCACACACATACGAACACACACCCTAACACCCTGCTACACACACACACACACACACACACACACACACACACACACACACACAAACACTTTATCACAGCCATAATTACAGCCTTCCGCGTATTGCTATCGCTCAAAACCCTCACTCACTCACACCACCTGATTACGGCGGTGCATGAAGAGCCGCATTATTGTTTCCTTATATTCGAGGGGCGGAGGGAAGAAAAATGTTGATTAATGAAGGCCAGTACCGGGTTGGCTTTCCTTTCTGCCTCGCTGCACGGGAAGGAAAAATTTAGGGTTCCACGTAATTGCTGCTACTCTCCTGATTGGATTTCTGGTTTTCAGTTTCCTACGAGAAGAGTTTAATTTTGTGTGTGTGTGTGGGGGGGGGGGTGAGGGGGGGAATATGGGGAAGTGGTGGTTGAATGTATATTTGTGTTTTTTGTTTCTTCCTGTAAGTCGTAGTGGTGTGTGAGGTTTTGTTTTGTTGCATTCTTGTATTGAGTTCATTTAGGGTTTTCAGTGTCCAACGAGAAGGCCTTAATTTTGTTTGTTTGTGTGTGAGTGGAGGGTAATTGTACATATGCTGGTGTTTTTTTTTTTTTTGTTTTTTTTTCTTCCTGTAAGTCGTTGTGGTGTGTGAGGTTTTGTTTTGCTGCATTCTTGTATTGAGTTTATTTAGGGTTTTCAGTGTCCTACAAGAAGTCTTTAATTTTGTGTGTTTGTGTGTGAGGGGGGGGGGGTAATTATATGCTGTTTTTTTTATTCCTGTAAGTCGTTGTGGTGTGTGAGATTTTGTTTTGCTGCATTCTTGTATTGAGTTCATTTAGGGATACCAGTTTCATACGAGAAGATTATTTTTTTTTGTCTGTGTGTGGGGTGAATGAATGTTTGTTTTTTTGTCCCGAATTTGTAGTGGTGGGGAGGAGGTTGTTTTTGTGCTTTCATGTGTCGAGTTCAGTTAGGGATTGCAGTTTCCTACGTGAATACTTAATTTTGTGTATGTTTGTATGTGGGGGTGGAAGGGGTTGAATGCATGTTAGTGTTTTTTTGTTCTTTATATTAGTGTTTTTATCTTAAAGTCATTGGTGTGTGTGGGGTATTACTGCTTTCATGTGCCGAGTTCATTTAGAGTTTTAGTGAGTCGTTAAGCATTTCCTTTGATTTGATTCTTTCTAAGGGGAGAAAGAATGTTTATTTGTTCTTTACCAGGAATTCGAGTATAATGAATAAGTACTAGTGCTTTTCCAGTAATTCCTTGCGTTATAATAGACTTTCCGGCATTAAGTTTGATTTCCTTAGAGTTTTAGTGAGTCGAGTAGTTCCATTGTTTTTATTTACCTACCTTCGTTTCTAAGGCCTCTTGACTCTTTGTAGGAACAGTGAGTAGCGGACTTTTTTTCATTATTGTTTTCTTTTTTTTACCCATGAACTGCTTTCTCTGCTGTAAAAAAAAAAAAAAGGCAGAATACATATACACGTACTTTTTTTTTTACAACAAAGGAGGCAGCTCAAGGACACAAAAAAGGAAACAATAATAAAATAAGCCCGCTACTCGCTGCTCCTAAAAAAGAATCATAAGAGGTGGCCGAAAGAGAGGTCAATTTCGGGAAGAGAGGTGTCCTGACACCCTTCTCTTGAAAGAGTTCAAGTCGTAGGCAGGAGGAAATACAGATGAAGGAAGATTGTTCCAGAGTTTACCAGCGTGAGGGATGAAAGAGTGAAGATGCTGGTTAACTCTTGCATAAGGGGTTTGGACAGTATAGGGATGAGCATGAGTAGAAAGTCGTGTGCAGCGGGGCCGCGGGAGGCGGGGAGGCATGCTGTTAGCAAGTTCAGAAGAGCAGTCAGCGTGGAAATATCGATAGAAGATAGAAAGAGAGGCAACATCGCGACGGAATTTAAGAGGTAGAAGACTATTAGTAGGACGAGGAGAGCTGATGAGACGAAGAGCCTTAGACTCCACTCTGTCCAGAAGAGCTGTGTGAGTGGAGCCCCCCTACACGTGAGATGCATACTCCATACGAGGGCGGACAAGGCCCCTGTATATGGATAGCAACTGCGCGGGGGAGAAGAACTGGCGGAGACGATACAGAACGCCCAAGCTGATTTAGCGAGAGAGGAGATGTGAAGTTTCCAGTTGAGATTTTGAGTTAAGGATAGACCGAGGATGTTTAGTGTTGAAGATGGTGATAGCTGAGTGTTGTCGAAGAATAGGGGATAGGTGTTTGGAAGATTGTATCGAGTTGATAGGTGGAGAAATTGAGTTTTTGAGGCATTGAAGGACACAAGGTTCCTTCTGCCCCAATCGAAAATGATAACAAGGTCTGAGGTTAAGCGTTCTGCAGCCTCCAGTCTGGAGTCGTGTACTTCCTGTTTTGATGGTCTTCTATTGAAAGAAGTTGAATAATGCAGAGTGGAGTCGTCGGCGTATGAGTGTTATGGAAAGAAGATCATTGATGAATAACAGGAAGAGAGTGGGTGATAGGACAGAGCCCTGTGGAACACCACTGTTGATAGGTTTAGGGGAAGAACAGTGACCGTCTACCACCGCAGAGATAGAACGGCCGGAAAGGAAACTGGAGATAAAGGAACAGAGAGAGGGATAGAATCCGAAAGAGGGCAGTTTAGAAAACAAAGACTGGTGCCAGACTCTATCGAAGGCTTTCGATATGTCTAGCGCAACAGAGAAAGTTTCACCGAAACGGCTAAGAGAGGATGACCAAGAGTCAGTTAAGAGAGTAAGAAGATCGCCAGTAGAACGCCCCTTGCGGAACCCATACTGGCGATCAGATAGAAGGTTAGAAGTGGAAAGGTGCTTTTGAATCTTCCGGTTAAGGATTGATTCAAAAGCTTTAGATAGACAGGAAAGTAAAGCTATAGGGCGGTAGTTTGAGGGATTGGAACGGTCACCCTTCTTAGGCACAGGCTGTACAAAGGCATACTTCCTGCAGGAAGGAAAGGTAGATGTTGATAGGCAGAGACGAAAGAGTTTGACCGGGCAGGGTGTCAGCAAGGAAGCACAGTTTTTACGGACAATAGGAGGCACTCCATCAGGTCCATAAGCCTTCTGAGAGTTGAGGCCAGAGAGGGCATAGAAAACATCATTTGGAAGAATCTTAATAACAGGCATAAAGGGGTCAGAGGGGGGATGAGTAGGAGGAATATGCCCAGAATCGTCCAAGGTGGAGTTCTTACAGAAAGTTTGAGCGAAGAGTTCAGCCTTAGAGACAGATGAGACGGCAGTGCTGCCGTCAGGGTTAAGGAGAGGAGGGAAAGAGGAAGAAGTGAAATTGGAGGAGATATTTTTGGCTAGATGCCAGAAGTCACGGGAAGAATTAGAAGAAGCAAGGTGTTGACATTTTCTATTGATAAAAGAAGTTTTGGTAAGTCGGAGAATAGATTTGGCACGATTCCGGGCTGAAATGTAAAGGTCATAGTTAGCGGGAGTTCGAAGGCTCTGGAACCTTTTGTGAGCTGCCTCTCTATCTTTAATAGCACGAGAACAAGCATGATTAAACCAAGGCTTTTTAGCATGAGGAGTAGAGAAAGAACGTGGAATGTATGCCTCCATTCCAGAGACAATCACCTCTGTGATGCGCTGGGCACACACAGAGGGTTTCTCTCTTGGAAGCAGTAATCATTCCACGGAAAAGTACATCCTCAGGTCATCCCACCGAGCTGAAGAAAAATGCCAGAAGCATCGCCTCTTCGGTGGGTCCAGAGGATGTACAGGAGCGATAGGACAGGAAACAGAAATAAGGTTATGATCGGAGGGGCCCAACGGAGAGAACAATTTGACAGAGTAAGCAGAAGGATTAGAGGTAAGGAAGAGGTCTAGAATGTTGGGCCTGTCTCCAAGACGGTCGGGAATACGTGTAGGGTGCTGAACCAACTGCTCTAGGTAGTTGAGGAGAGCAAAGTTGTAGGCTTGTTCACCAGGCTGGTCAGTGAAAGAGGATGAAAGCCAAAGCTGATGGTGAACATTGAAATCTTCCAAGATGGAGATTTCAGCGAAGGGAGAGTGAGACAAGATGTGCTCCACTTTAGAATTCAAATAGTCAAAGAATTTTACATAGTTAGTAGAGTTAGGTGAGAGATAAACAGCACAGATGTATTTAGTAATAGAATGATAATGAAGTCTTAGCCAGATGGTGGAAAATTCATAAGAGTCAAGGTCGTGAGCACGAGAGCAAGTGATGTCGTTGCGTACGTAGGCGCAACATCCAGCTTTGGATTGAAATTTTGGATAGAGATAATAGGAGGGAACAGAGAAGAGGTTGCTGTCAGTAGCCTCAGAAACCTGTGTTTCGGTGAGGAAGAGAAGATGAGGTTTAGAGGAGGAGAGATGGTGTTCCACAGAATGAAAATTAGAACGAAGACCACGAATGTTGCAGAAATTGATAAGGAGGAGGTTCGAGGAGTTATCAGAGAGTCCTCCCTGGGGGAATTTATGGTCCCCCCCCCAGGTGGGGACTCCGAGGCAGTGTTGTTTTTCGCCATTTTGAATTTTGAATTTTGGGAAAAGGTGTGTGTTGTGTGAATGTAGTGTGGTGTAGAAAGAGAGAGGAACTGTCTTTAGAGAGCATGCTGAACTGCTCTCTGGTGTTGATGAGACAAAAGGGAAACGGTTAGTGAGGACATGGGAAGGGTCTTTGAAGGGCTTCAGTACCCTCCTCGCTTCCCATATATCCTCACCGGGAGTAGCTCACGCCCGTTCGGTAGGTTTCTTCCTACCTACTCCTACTAATCCTGTTTTGGTAATTTATAGCTTTTCAAGAGGTCCCATTTTTTTTACATTTAAGGAAGCATTAATTTATCGATTTCATAATGAGTTTAATTGAATAGTGAATTCCTTTGTGTTTATTTAATTTCCTTTTGTTTCTAAGGGGGTTATGAAAGTATATTCTTTTGCAGTAACTCGTAGACGTTTTTTTCTGCATTGATTTGTCGATATCACAAAGAGTTTTAGTGAGAAGTGAAGTCATTTTTTTAGAGTTACCTACCTACTTTATTTGAAGGGCAGAACGAAATTATATCTGTTTCTTACCGATAATTTCTTGCGTTATCAGAGGCTTTCCTGCATTCAGTCATCAATTTCATAAAAAAAAGTTTGGTGTGCTGTGAAGTAATCTCGAAGAAGGAGGTGTGTTTTTAGTTTGATTCAATCAGATTTTTTTTTTAGGTCAGAATATATGAATATATTCCAGAATATATTCCAGTAATTTGTGTTTGTGTGAGTGGCTGCATTCAGTTAACGATACCATTTAGAGTTTTGGCGAATCGTAAAGTATAGTTTCCTGTGCTTACAGTTTCTTGCAAGACTATTATTCTTTTTGAGGGTGAAGGAAAAAGTATTTGTCGATTTCCAAGTAATTCGTGGCGTTGCAAGTGGTTTTATATACTGCATTCAGTTACCGATCCCGTTATGAAGGTGAAGTGGATTGTTTAATTTTTCTTGCTTCTATTATCCTGCAAGCCATTATCCTGCAATTATCCTGTCATTATCCTACCATTATCCTGTTATTATCCTGCCATTATCCTGCAAGCCGTTATCCTGCCATTATCCTGTCATTATCCTACCATTATCCTGCAAGCCATTATCCTGTCATTATCCTGCAAGCCTTTTTTTGCTGGGGGATATTGTTTAAGTTTTTCTTGCTTTCATTTTCCTGCAAGCCATTATCCTGCAAGCTTTTTTTTTTTGCAGGGGGGATTAAGTGTGTTTTAATTGATTACTGGGGACATTTCGCAGTATTGATTTTTTTACAGCATTCAGCTTGTGATTGAATTTGAGTGAACAGTGAAGTAGTTTCCTTTCTTTCATTTGCTCTTTTTGTGTGTGTGTGTGTGTAATTAAGGGAATGAATGTATTGATGATTTCCCGGTAGTATTTTTTTTTTTTTTTTTTTTTTTTTTACATTGCGGCCTATTGCGCCGGTAGGCTTCTTCCAGGTGGATCCTGTTGGTCGGTCCAAGGCTTCTTTCCGGTGGGTCCTGATGGTCGGTCCAGCCCGTTCTGGCGCAGGCGAGTGTTTATAGTGGCACCATCTTGCATTGGCTCATGCTGCCCCAGAGCTCATCTTTGATCCTAGAATCTAGAGTCCGGGTTGATAGGTGGTCTTCTGGACAGCATGTGGGTAGTTTTAAGCCACTCGGCGGAGGCTGAAAAATCCCAGCTTAGTGGCACCGGCGGGATTGAACTCGCGTCCTCCTGAACACGGTGCCGTTACTTTGACGACTCAGCCACCGCTGTGTTTGTTATAAGCGAATGGTTGTGCCGTGTTCACCGTCCGTCTCCGAAGAGTCGCTAAAAATAACAATGTCGTACTATGCAAATTCGACATGACGTTTATATTCTTTTCCAATTTCAATACTTTTATTCCTCAAGTGAACCTATTTTTTTTAACTTCTTCTAATCACGCTATAAACAGTTTAAGTCATATGGTATCACTGTTTAATACTAATTCGAACTCTTTCTCTTATCTATTAACAATAACGCTCTCTCTCTCTCTCTCTCTCTTGTATAAAATCAGGAATCTATGTATTGCAGGTTGCCTTAAACAACTGTATTTATCATTAGCATACCCTTATCTGTTATATTGTTCAGCAATCTGGGGAGGGGCATGTAAAACCTACATCAACTCCTTGTTCATTGCTCAAAAGAAATTACTAAGTCATAACACATAGCAACAGATTTACACATACACAACCAATTTTTAGGAACCTTAATGTATTTAAAATGGATGATATTATTGCTTACCAAACCTTATCATTTGTTTATAAATCTCTAAAGTTGTATAAAGTAGATAATGGATTTAAACTAAATACGCATAACATTCCAACAAGAAGAACAAATGACCTCATGACACCCATGTGTAAAACCTCTCATGTTCAACAAGGTATTCTTTTTAGAGGAAGTAAAATATGGAATGATGTTTCACAGGAAATAAAAGCACTACCCTTAAACTCTTCTAAAGAAAAAATAAAGGATAAATTAAAAAATCACTACTGTCAATGATGGATACTGCTTAAATGTAATTACTAGTCACCATTTCTCTAATTTTACCAATAAATACTATTAGCTAATAATGTATTAGGTATTAGAAACTGTAGTCATATTAATACATAATGAGTGTGTATAGCTAGGAATGACTGTGTGTATCTGTGTTTAATGAGCATGAATGAACATGGTTGTATATATTTGCAGGTTTTCGATTATAGTGTATAAGCTTGTACTATGTAAATATTACGTATGTGTTCATATGTTTGTGTATGTATGTGTGTATGCATAATGCATCCAAGCAAATGTTACTTCTCTTTTCCTTAAGTGTGTGTGTGTGTGTGTGTGCGTCTG
>NC_066516.1:11667066-11672066 GCF_024679095.1 Eriocheir sinensis
GACATGGAAGAGTTCAAAGTAACCCAATCAGCGTAACATGACCTTTGCAAACGAAGCTATGGCCCGCAGTGTGCGAGACTGGCAACAAGATAGCTTATCAATGGGTGCATCATATTGGAATAATTTCTACATCTTCTTTTCACGTATTCGCATGTTCTTTGAAGTCATTGCCTCGTGATTGGCTGGCATAGCTAGTGTAGGAGGAGTGATTCCCTGGCGAGGTTCATATCGCTTTCCATAGCCATGAGAAGCGACGTCACTTCCCCTGCTGGGTCGTCCATTCAGCCGCTGCCCTCATGCTCCGCGGCCACTTCTGTTCAGTGATCTAGCTCAGTTTGTCTGGAGGTTGCTTGAGTATACGTTGTAGGGAGTTATAACGTCATACTCTCAATATAATAAACCAACGTAGACCTCGAGACGCATTATCGGGGTCTCTTCTGATCAGCAACTGTTACCAGGTCGGACGATTTTAATTTTTATATTTTCCTCCACTGAGTTTTGCTTATTGAGTATTTTAATAGGAAAAAAAAAACTACAAAACGAGATAAAATGTGTATATCGAGTGGTGAAAAATGAATGAATGACGAACGGAAATAGAAATAAATCCTGAAAAGTAAGTTACTCGGCCCGTGCTATGGTGACCGCGGTTCTGGCAATGCTGCGAGTCTGGTTCAGTGTTGCTGTTGCGGGGTGCTCAGTGCCCACTTATCTATCTTGGAGGTGTTTTCGTTGCAAGTGTCCCTGAAGCCTCCACGTGTTCTCGTCCTGCTGAACGTTCCATGAGGTGAGGCAAGACGGGAGGGTGGGGCGGGGAGGGGTTTGCAGGCCATTAGGAGGGAGTGTGGCGGCCTGCCTCTCGTCGCCCCGGGCTGGCTCTTGACCCGCGAGGGAGATAGATATTTTAGGAGGCTGCAGGAGGTCTCTGGGCCGCTGCCTGGGTCATTAGTCGTCGAGATGCACCTCAGGGCCTCGTCACAAGGGTCTGGAGCCCGCCTAATGACGCCGGCAGTGTTGTGACATGGGGGGAAGAGCGAGTTTGTGGCTGTGTATTGCTCATGTTTACAGCGGCTTCAGGTGATTCGGATCTGTGTCACTTGTCTGTTTTACTTTATTATGGTAGTGTAATGACTCTTGGTTCCATGACACCTTGCCAGGGCCGTAATATCAAGCATGGGAGTGTTACATAGGTCGTAATGTCACTTGAGGGAAGGTGCAAGGTCACTGAAATGGAAGTTTAGGGAGCCGAGGTGAAAGATGGGCCGGCATAGTACGTTGTGTTTTGTCTCATTTCCGTGCATCACCATAACTTCCAGCCTCATGTTACATTGCCAGGGTCATAATAGGAAGCTTGGTAGTGTTGTGTGAGCCGTTATTTTACTGGGGGAAGGCAATTAAAGGTTACAAGGTTACTGAATTGAAAAGGAGCCGAGGTGAAGAAGGTGCCGTCATGGTAGCTACCTCGAGTTTTGCATCCCGACTTCATGATATCTTACCAGGGTCATTATAGGCTTATATAGGGAGCATATCATTGTTGTGTTACTTGTGTAGGAGGTTACGTCACTGAGGGAAGAAGTGCAAAGCCTTAACATGGGTCAGGAAATATGAGTGGGACGGAAGGAGGCGAGGGAAGGCAATGTTGTCTCCTTGTTTTTCTATTTCGCCTCCCGTGCTGCGCAGTGACGGGCGGGCCAGCGGAGGATACTGCGTAGGAGCGATTGTTTTATTGTGCCGTTTATTCTTGCAGTATTTTTGTATTCCCCGACGTGGCCTCAGATTTATCTTTTCAATTGCTTTTTAATCCAAGTAAGCAGTACGTACGACCCACACAGCCACCATGCCTCTCTCTCTCTCTCTCTCTCTCTCTCTCTCTCACACACACACACACACACACACACACACACAGGGTAATGGAAAGTGTAATTATTTTAACAAGTACTAAAAACTCTCATAGCCTAATTAAGTATTCACAAATTAAGATTGATAGCCTACTATTCCTGTTATGTGCAATTACTTATTAACTTTATTTTCATTAATTGCGATGGGCACGTCAAATAGGGGTTTAAATTATAGCCTATTCAAAATTAGTTATTCGTTGTGGATTAAAAGCAAATTATTATATGTTATCTAGTAATAATTGAGGTATAAGAAGGTGATTGTTTCGGTTCGGTATTCAGATGTCCTTCGCAGCGTTACGGATTATCGTACTTAGCACATAGTATTTTTCGTTTTCTGACTCTTAAGTATATGAAAAAGAAAACATCTATAATTTACAGTTTTAACACTAACTTTCATTGGATATCGTGATTAGTGTGGCAATGACAATTTTGGGGCCCGAAACTTGTAAATGCAGTGCTCTGTGGACGACAATCTGGTAACGCTGAACTCCGCTTCTGTGACCGAGGCGGCGACCCATGCAAGGAGGAGAGTTGCTTTTCGTGTCAAGGGCCACATTTTTATACGTTTCGGGCTCTTATTACGTCTATTTTCTAAGGTCACAGATGATTAACCGGGTTTTCATAGGTGGTTTTTCTGTTCAAGGATCTCAGAATAGTTCATGAAAAGCCCAGCAGCAACTTTTACGAGAGGCTTTTCAAACTGGCGAACTAAGGCACCGAAACGTTTTGTTAAGAATATGGGCTGAAGAAAGATGGGATGATCAAAACGCCCCTGGAACTGAATCTATTTTCTTTTTCTTTTTTACAACAAAGAAGACAGTTTGAGGGCAACAAAAAGAGTGTAGAAAAAGAAGCCCGCTACTCGCTGTTCCCACATCAGACAAAAGTAAAGAGTGGCCAGAAGAGAAGTCAATTTCGGGTGGAGAGTCTTGATACACTCTTCTTGAAAGAGGTCAAGTCATAGGCAGGAGAAAACACAGACGAAGGAAGGCTGTTCCAGAGTTTACCAGTGTAAGGGAAGAAATAGTGCAGATACTTGTTAACTCTTGCATAAGAGGCTTGGACAGTATAGGTATGAGCTAGAGTAGAAAGTCGAGTGCACCGAGGCCGCGGGAGGGGGGGAGGCATGCAGTTAGCAAGTTCAGAAGAGCAGTCAGCATGAAAATATCGATAGAAGATAGAGAGGCAACATGGCGGCGGAATTTAAGAGGTGGAAGACTGTCAGTATTAGGAGGGGAGTTGATGAGACGAAGAGCCTTTGACTCTACTCTGTCCAAGAGAGCTGTGTGAGTGGAGACCCCCACACATGTGATGCATACCCCATACAAGGGCGGACAAGGCCCCTGTATATGGACAGCATCTGTGCGGGGGAGAAGAACTGGCGGAGACGATGTAGAACGCCCAACCTCGAGGAAGCTGATTTAGTGAGAGAGAAGAAATGGAGTTTCCAGTTGAGATTTTGAGTTGAGGATAGACCGAGGATTTTTAGTGTAGGAGAAAGTGATAGCTGAGTGTTGTCGGAGAACAGGGGATAGGTGTTTGGAAGGTTGTGTCGAGTTGATAGGTGAAGAAATTGAGTTTTTGAGGCGTTGAAGGACACCAGGTTCTTCTTGCCCGATCGGAAATGATAGCAATGTCTGAGGTTAAGCGTTCTGCGGCCTCCAGTCTGGAATCGTATAATTCCTGTTGGGTTGGCCTCTTATCAAAAGAAGAAAGAAAAAGATCATCAATGAACAACAGAAAGAGAGTAGGAGATAGAACAGAGCCCTGTGAGACACTACTATTGATAGGTTTAGGGGAAGAACAGTGACCGTCTACTACAGCAGTGATAGATCGGTCAGAGAGGAAACTTGAGATAAAGGTACAGAGAGAGGAATATAAACCGTAGAAGGGAAGTTTGGAAAGCAAAGATTTGTGCCAGACCCTATCAAAGGCTTTTGATATGTCTAGCGCAACAGCAAAAGTTTCACCGAAACGGCTAAGAGAGGATGACCAAGAGTCAGTTAGGAAAGCAAGAAGATCACCAGTAGAACGCCCCTTGCGGAACCCATACTGGCGATCAGAAAGAAGGTCAGAAGTGGATAGATGCTTAAGAAACTTCCGGTTAAAGATTGATTCAAAAGCTTTAGATTGACCGGAAAGTAAAGCTATAGGACGGTAGTCTGAGGGATTGGAACAGTCACTCTTCTTAGGCACAGGCTGTAAGAAGGCGTACTTCTAGCAGGAAGGAAAGGTAGACGTTGACAGGCAGAGGCGAAAGAGTTTGACCAGGCAGGGTGTCAACACGGAAGCACAGTTTCTAAGGACAATGGGAGGCACTCCATCAGGTTATGAAAATTTAATGTCCTATAATATTTGGGAGAAGTGTACTACGGGCAACTATTCACTCTACATATTTTGCTCCTGGTTCGTCTCCTTTTCCGAAATAAAAAGCAGAAAAGCAGAACCCCCTCACGGCTCTTCTGCTTTAGAGATGCCACACGCCGCTTACTTTTATAGCTTCTCGCCGCTGAAATTTTGTATCCATTTTGCGGGGAAGTTCATTTTGTCAAGCACGCGGATGGGGAGGGAATACATGAATTTCAAATAGATCAAACCCAATTCCTCTCGCACGACAGATTAGCTCGCGCCAAACGTTGTAAAAAAGTATGAATATAAATGAGACTCTTTTGTGATAAGCTCCAACGTGGTGGAGTCGGAATCTATACTCTACTGGTGTTATGTGTTGTGAGAAAGGGGGATGGGGAGAGGGTGAAGGAGGGGTATTCTCTCTGTATGCTAATGAAGGGGTAAAAGGGGGAGAGGGGGTAAGGGGAAAATGAAGAACCGATCACCAAGATTTTGATAAGAATGTAGTTATTTACACACACACACACACACACACACACACACACACACACGTCAGGAGCCAAACCAGTAGATGACACAAACACCAGCCATGCATTCGTCTGATTAAAAGAAGAAAGCAACAACAACAACAACAACATCAACAACAACAACACAATGACAAAGTAAATCAAAAATGTAATCAAGTACACTTCCTTCCTTCCTTCCTTCCTTTTCTCATTCCTTCTTTGCTTCGTTCATTTCGTCCTTCCTCTCATT